>NC_046322.1:56629288-56984913 GCF_009819535.1 Lacerta agilis
TCCTATGACTCTCTGCCACCACCAGCAGCCTCCTTCCATCCCATCATACCTGGGGAATGGCAATGATGGGGATGGACCAGTCGGCAATACAAAAAATCCTGTTTGCGCTTGTTATTCAATCTCCTGCATTTCCTCTCTTTTTTATCAATTAATTTTAATTTTTTTAAAAAATAAATAAATAAGGGATTAACAAATTTAACAAATCTCAGACTAACAATTTTAAAATTACAAATTAATTTCCAATTTAATATAATCCTTGGAGGGTGACTTCCCACCCTTCCCTCCAAGGTGTTTTTATCACCTGTCCTTTCCTGCTGCCTTATACAAAAATATCTTATGTATTTCAAAACTTTGATGTAATTATTATCACCTTCTTTCCGTTGCTTAAACCTCAAATCCTGCTTGCAGTTAATTTTTCCTGAGACAGTTCAAAAGAACTGCACTCTTTAAAAAAAATCCTTGTCTTGATCTCTTAACTTTGCTGTCTTCATATTCTTTTGCTTTTAAAATTCATCTTTAATTTGTACTGTTTCCAGCAAAGTATTTCTGATTATCAAGTCACGTTATATCCATTTTTTTTTAGCTTTGATTTGATATTCCTTATTCCATATTTAATTTTGATGCTCTTTATTCCACTTACAACAACAGGGAAGGTACTGATTTCTCAACAACTTTATAACTTAGTTGCACAATCCACTCCTCCAAGTTTGTTCTCCCTTCGTTTTGATCATTAAACAAGCAAACAGACTTTCCCCCACAGCTACCAACTCACCATTTCTGGCAGGGAACCTTTCATTTAATTTCCAATTAGTCCAGATTATTAGGAAGTTAGCTTCTTCTGTGGAGGCATCTCAGCAATGGAGTCTGCAATGGTGTTGCCTGCATATTTTATTTTGTTTTGACAATGGCAGACCAACACGGCTACCTACCTGTTTCTGCTAAAGCCTCATTCAAATGATTTGAACTTGTTCAACCCTATTCATTTTAATGGACCTACACTGTCAGAGTTTGCTGGTGAGTTCTTAGTGTGTAGTACATTGATTAGCATACATGTCTACTCAGAAGTAAGGCCCACTGAGTTCAATGGGGCTTTCTCCCAAGGAAGGGGCATTGATGTGGGATAAATCTGTAAACATATCCAAACTAACTCCCAAGAAAGCAGTAGAGGACTGCAGCCCAGGTCTTTGTCATATACAAACTATACTGGAAATCTCACTGAAATCAGTGGGGGATAGGTCACACCCATACCATACATTTAAAGCACATTTTGTTGTTCAGTCGTTCAGTCGTGTCCGACTCTTCGTGACCTCATGGACCAGAGCACGCCAGGCACGCCTATCTTCCACTGCCTCCTGTAGTTTGGTCAGACTCATGTTGGTAGCCTTGAGAACACTGTCCAACCATCTCATCCTCTGTCATCCCCTTCTCCTTGTGCCCTCCATCTTTCCCAACATCAGGGTCTTTTCCAGGGAGTCTTCTCTTCTCATGAGGTGGCCAAAGTACTGGAGTCTCAACTTCAGGATCTGTCCTTCCAGTGAGCACTCAAGGCTGATTTCTTTAAGGATGGATAAGTTTGATCTTTTTGCAGTCCATGGGACTCTCAAGAGTCTCCTCCAGCACCATAATTCAAAAGCATCAATTCTTCAGCGATCAGTCTTTTTTATGGTCCTGCTCTCCCTTCCATACATTACTACTGGGAAAACCATAGCTTTAACTGTACGGACCTTTGTCGGCAAGGTGATGTCTCTGCTTTGTAAGATGCTGTATATGTTTGTCATTGCTTTTCACCCAAGAAGCAGGCGTCTTAAAGCACATGGCTTCCCCTATAAGATCCTGAGAACTGCTGTTGGTTAAGGGTATTGAGAATTGTAGCTCTGTGAACGGATTGCAGCTCCATCTCCCAGGATTCCTTAGGGGAAGCCATGACTGCTAAATCAGCATAAATGTGCTTTAAATGTGTGGTCTGGGTGTGACCTGGGATGATTGTGAGTAAACATGCATCAGAGTGGGTCTTATCATTGCAGACTGGCCACCATTATAGCCTAGCCACTGCATGCAACAGGAGTCTTTTTGCTTATTTGATCTAAATTCGTTTTCTTCCCATCTGATGGCCAAATCACCAGGGTCTCATTTATTGTGCTGAAGCTTTTCATTTTTCATTTGTTTTCTGTTTAATTTCATGCATTAAATGTTGCCAGAATTTGCTAGAGATAATAATAAGAAAAAGATGATGTCATATTTTCCTGGAGAATATCTTCTCCTTGACTGGACCACACACACACACATTTCTTCTGTGTCAGGCTCAATGATGCAGAAAGACTGTGACAAATCAACTCCCTGTGTAATTACAGAAACTAAATGGGCAACATCCACCAGACAATTATAAGGTTGTTTGTGTGTACTGCTCTTTGATTCCCTGCTTCTCCTGTTAGGAAGTGCCAGGCTTTCTTAGTTTATACATTCATACTGGAAGGTCTACAGGCAGGAGCCAGGGTCATGGTCACTGCTATCCAGAGCTGGGCTACTGTAGTGTCATGATTAGAAGCATTTCCTTACAAGAAGAAGAAGAAGAAGAAGAAGAAGAAGAAGAAGAAGAAGAAGAAGAAGAAGAAGAAGAAGAAGAAGAAGAAGAAGAAGAAGAGGAGGAGGAGGAGTTTGGATTTGATATCCCGCTTTTCACTACCCGAAGGAGTCTCAAAGCGGCTAACATTCTCCTTTCCCTTCCTCCCCTACAACAAACACTCTGTGAGGTGAATGGGGCTGAGAGACTTCAAAGAAGTGTGACTAGCCCAAGGTCACCCAGCAGCTGCATGTGGAGGAGTGGAGACACGAACCTGGTTCCCCAGATTACGAGTCTACCGCTCTTAACCACTACACCACACTGGCACTACACTACCGCTCTTAACCACTACACCACAAGAAACACTGGGATGGAAGTTTACAGATGATCCCCGGAAAATGGTGTGATGGGGTGGGGCCTGACTGCCCGAGGGAGCTGCCGCAGGAAACTAGTTGTTGTTGTTGTTGTTGTTGTTGTTGTTGTTGTTGTTGTTGTTGTTATAACTGCTGATTAATAAAACCATCTCTCAGGATACGGAACCCAAACATATTAAAACCAGTGCTGAATTATAGCTGATTCACTGGGCCTATTCCCCCATTTTCAAAAGACCATGATAAATACAAATCCTATTAAGCTTAAAACCCACTGGTTGCAATTGTTTCAAAACCGTATTAATACAACACCCTTCTAGTTGAGTGGCAGGACATCCAAGTTAGTGTGTCTAAATCCACAAACTATTTGAAAACTGCTATGGGTCTTCAAATCAGAGGGAGTTATGTGAGGGCAGTTGTAGTGCTTAGCATATTATGGGGCATGGATATATGAATCAACTTGTTCTATGCTTTTTTTGAGGCACCGAAGTATGTTTCCACACTCACCTGCCTAGCACACAAGAACTTAACAGAACTTGCTATGATGCAAACAGAAAAAGCTATCGGCAGAAAGAGGGAATCTTGGCAGCATGTGGCAGAAAGAGCAAGACAGGAATATGGAGACGAGGCAAATTAAAGTGGCTCAAAGGGCCCCCAACCTGTGAGCAGAAATAGTGGCATGCTATTTTCTGACATCGTCCGTCAGCCTCCAAAATTATACACTGAGCTGGGCTGCGCATTTCTCCGGGAGGGAAAGCTATGGGGTAGCCCCTTGATATGTTCACCTCGGTGGGAATGGCATAGGCTCTATAACAAGGGTACGAGAATCTCTGTGGCTGTCTCAGATTTCTTTATCCTGTCAGCCGCCAGTGGCCAGGAATGTATCCAAAGTGCATATGGGGATCAAAGTATGTGCTTTCTATAATATGCAAATAGAAAAGGATGCCAGTAGCTGCTGTTTACAATTTTCCTGCCTAATATATTCTCAATCCCTGGCTTTCATTTTTTTGGGGGGGGGGAAGCACCCCTTAATCTAGGATAAAAAAACAAAGGCCTTTTAGCTAGTGCCCAGTTGTCCGTTTAGCTGAACCACCAGGGCAATGGTTTTTCAGTGCTTCAAATTATGTTTCTGTGCTTAATAATGTGAAGATATGGATATGCAATCAGTTTCATATGTGTCTAAGTGCTGTTGGCTTCCTCCCCAGTCTAGTGAGCCATCAGACATTTCATCTGTGATATGTTCTCACCCCAAATGCGTTTTTGTTTGGAATTTCAATTGATAGATGAATGGATGTGGCATGAATTGCTCAGACTTAGCAAGAGAGGATTTCAGGCAACCAGCTGGCTAGAATTAAGTTGGCAGAGTTTGCCCATTGCAAGTCAACTGTGCCAAGATTTAGTCTTCTGTTAGGTCATCTGTTTCATCCTAACGAAGCATACGTTGGCTATTTATAGACTTAAAAGAATTATTATTCCTTGCTACATCCAACAACATGCCACTTCTAGTGTATAAATGTCAGTCACAAAGGAAAACTCTAATACCATTTTTTTTCTCTGACATCAGGTGGAAAAAATGGAAGGGAAAACATTTTCAGTTTTACTTTTCCACAGGAAAATAAACTCGAATAGCTTTCCTTCCCATTCTACATTTGAAAAACAGACCCTTAAAGAAACATGTCATTCAGCATTCATAAATGCAGAATGTAGTCATTTTAAAAATATTTGTGAAGTAATGGATGTGGGTAAATGGACTGTGTGGTATTTATAAAATCAGGAAGTGCTCATAATCCTAATGTGTGAAGAACATGACCCAAACAGAGAGTATTCCACTGACTCTCACTCCAAGACCAGAAGGGTTGCATTCTTCCTGACATCATTGGGGAAATGGGCTATTTTATTTTGGCATCCACCAGAATGTCTCTTGTGTGGAATGAAGCATCAGTGTCATCATCCAATATCTTATTAAGCACATTGGACTTCAATTGGATGACTTCGTGTGAACTAATCTGGAATGGTGCAACAGATGGAGATAATAAGGAGCAACTTTGCACAAAATATTGTGCGGTTAAACGTTCTTTATGTAAGCAGGGTTTAGTTAAGTGGAGATTCTTGTCCCTGTTGGTATCTGAATTTATTTGAAGCTGTTTGATATATGCAATTGTTTTAACTATATGTAATTGTTTTGTATGTGCTTTTCATTGTGTTGCAAAATTGCTTAGAGATGCTTCTGAGGAACTTATTCATAAATGAACTATGGTGATCCAGTGGTCTTGCATCCTTTATTTGAGCCCGGTGTGTGCGCGCATGCACCAGGTGGGACCAGGGGCTGGGCGCAGAGGGTAAACACCCCCCCACACACACACACCAGCTGAACTCTTGTCACCGCTGCTGTCTGGTGGGTGCGTGGCATGGAGGGTTCATGGGGCTGCACTTTGCCACCTGCCCACCCACATAGGGGGGAGCCTGGCCAGCTGATGCCCCCCGGCGAGGGGGTTGGGGTGCAGTTATAAGGCTTTGGGGCCCAGACACCCCTGACGGCAAGCAGGGTGGAGATCCCTGTGTAGGGGTGCATGGCTCTTGGCTCCTCAAAACCATGTTTCCAGGGCCATGGCCCCCAGGCCCTCCCCACGCTACGCCCCTGTCGTGATGATAGAGAATGAGAAATAAAGAGGCTGGTACCTATGATTTAAGTCCAAACTAGACTGTTGTCAGCTGTGTCCCATTGCTGACAGAGGGGGAGAACGTGGAGAGACAGGAGGAGGTAATTTGGCAGGAATGTGGAACAAGGAAGGAGCAGCCTAGTTGCAGTAGAAGCCTGAGCTCCGAGAACAAGGAGAAGGAAGGGGGGAGTTCAAGGGGGAAGACACAGACTGACAGGTTAAGCTTGGACTCAGAGGGAGGGCCACCGGAAATAGCCCATCCCATGAGGCGCAGGCGAGCAAGAATTAATGAGAGGCGTGAACAGGAAAGGAAGGGAAGGGGGGCTTTAAATGTGGGAAGAGGAAGGGGCGGAACTCGACCACAGCTAATTTGGAAGCAGACACTGAGTGACTGAGCTCCAGAGTGATTTGTGTGTTTTGAGCAACAAACATGAGTTAATTGCTGCCGGAGTTGTCTCACTTCTGTGGGAGAGACCCAACCATTACAACTGTGATACAATTAGCAACTCTAGTTTCTACAGTATGAACGGAAGCACTGGGAGGAGCTCTGAACCTCCTCACACAGGGAGGCTTCTCCCAGTGCCAATATTGTGCACACACTCCAAAGGAAGGAAGTCTCCACCGGCGTCAGTAGAAGCTTGCATGGTTTTTCAGTGCTGATTGCTGATTAGCAGCTATTAGGGCCACACAATCCCAATAGCTTAGGATCTGGATATGGGGGGGGGGAGTTGAAGCCTGAGAGTGCAGGAATCAACATGGCAGCTGGAGTGATTGGTCTTTGTGTCGGCCTTGTTAGCTACTGATCTGTAATCAGCACAGAACAGTTCCCATGTCATTCGGAAGTCTCAGGTACACTGACTCAGAAGGCTTATTGGGGTTTTTTTGTTGGGGGGGGGGGTGAGGGTGAGAAGGAAGCCTTCATCTGTAGGCACCCATCTGTAGACAGAGACATCTTTGTGTGCTTGTCTAACCTACAGTTCCCACAAACGGCATTCTGTTCGGATTGTTCTAACTTCCAAGAATCTGTGCTTGTGGGGCTGGGGGAGCCAGTATTGGCTTGGCTCAGATCAGCATGCTGTGGGTGGCAGTGGGCAACTTTAATTTTAAAAGCACATCTATCGTAGCCTCAAGCTATTGTGTAACTCACAGACTCAAGCCATAGTGTGACTGTGCAGTATAGACGTAGCCTGAAAGTCAGACCGACGAGGTTGTTAGAGTGTCAGTCTAAACCTGTGAAGACCAAGGCTTAAATTCCTACTCAACCATGAAGTTCACTCACTGACCTTGGACCAGTCACTTGGACAAGCCAGGATTGTTGTGAGGAAAAAGTGGGTGGGGGCAACCCTGTATGCTGTCTTGAGCTCCTTGGAAGAATCACAGAACTGTAGAGTTGGAATGGATCCTGAGGGTCACCTAGTTCAACAAGAAGTCTAATAATTCCCCCTTTTGCTTCTTAATGCTTTATTTGCTTTGAAAAGTGACATAGCCACCCATTCTCTCTCCCTGCCCCCCGTGTTTGTGTGTGAGGCAGGGTGATGTTTGCAAAGAGCAGAACTGATTTAGGTTTCAACCCAGTTGCCCTTTCAAATATATGCTGACATTGCCGCAGTCTATATAGTGGCTGACCACTGCAGCCTGGCTGAGATCAAGGTGGCAAAAACTGTATGATGTTCAAGAAGAGTGTTTCCTGCAAGGTGCTTCTTTACCTGTCTTGAAGAGGCTTCTCTTTCTTCCAATGATTTATTCTGGGTATCATATCTGTGCACAGTGTTTCAGCATCAGCAGTGGCCCAGGCTGCACCTCTATTGATTACTGTCCTCTAGGTCTCAGGAGAACCACTTGTCAACTTGTACAGACTATGATGTTTACTGCTACAGTGGAAGGGAGGGGGGGAGGGAGGACTTAGCTGCTGCAAAACATTTTCCAGTGATTTAAGGCTCTAGTATTCTAGCAACTCACGGCTATAATGAGCTGTGAGGCTTTTCCCTTGGAGTTTTCTGGATGTGCCCTTGAATTATTTATAGCTGGAGCAGATGCCTGGTTTTTGCAGCCATTTCTCAGTTTGCCAGGATTGTTACAGGTGAGGATGTTGCCTTTACCCCCAGTTCACAGCTTAAACCCCCCCTCCCCAATTCTGTCTGCACCACCATTTTGATCAAGGACCAGCTCAGCTATTAAAATGGATGGACTTTGGTGTCCAACAGCACTCAGACAGACACAGATGGTGTTCATTTATCCACAAAAATGAATAGCTTCACCAAAGCTGAGTCTTAGCGGAAAGCCTGGAATTCATAACCATATGTATGGGGGGGAGAGAGAGAGAACCAGTCCAAAACAAACAAACAGCCCCCTGCTTTCAGAATATACTTCTATGCTGGCAAACAAACAGTTCTTCTGTCTGTTCTCCCTCTCCCTCTCCCCGCACCCTACTTTCTCTCTCTCTCTCTCTTTAACAAAAAGAAACATTACATGTTTGAGTAGATAACAAGAGGTACCATTAGGATACAGAAAATTGAAAACCTAGACTGCAATAAAATTGCAGACCCTGGGGAATTAGTAATGGTTTCTTCATGTTTTCGTAGAAGACTTCCTTTTTATTCACCTAGCAAACAGTGTTCACAAACAACGGTGAAGAACAAAAGCTGTGATTTATATTTCTGGACAGGTATACATGCACCCCTGACCTCCTGCTGCCTTCCTCGCCCTCAGCACCAGAAGCAATTTATGGAGACCAGTCTAAATAAACATTAAGGAGTCAAGGCCACAAACTGACAGCAAGGAAAATCAATGGCTCCAGAAACCAGCTCGTAGGATCAATAAAAGAGATTAGGCATCACAAGCTAGTGTAGGGCACTTACAGGTAAATGTGGCTTACACTTCATCTGACAGGGTTCTCTTAGCACCAGGATAAAAACTGTCATATAAACAGAAGCACCCGGAGTAGCCAGTGGAAGACGCTCCTTAGCTGCAAACACCAACTGCTGACCTCTGAATGAAGGGGATTTACACAGCGGCCACAGGGGATTTCCAATTGCTTTTTCAGAGTCATCATGTACACCTGTGCCTTTACTCCGAGGGATTGGTTTATATACTATTTTAATAGAGGCCTCTGGTTTCTTTGCCAGTTTTCTTTGGTTTCTGAAAGGAGCACGCGCCACACCACAGCCTTCGTTTTGCAACCTCCTTGGCTGGAACATGCTCTCTTTATCCCTCTGCGAAATGAGAAAGAAGAAAAGGCTGAAGGCCAGGAGACCACCTCCTTTGAATATCCTCCCACTTAGCAAGGAGTTGGAAGAAGAAAGGAGCAAAGGCCTGGGTTGGGCCAAGCAAAAAAGGGGGTGATCCCATCCATCCAGTCCACTTGGCAAGAAATAATAGAATTTCAGAGTAGAAAGGGACCTCAAGGGCCATCTAGTCTTTTTCTCCCCTTTCTTGCCAAGCTGCTCAGCGAAAGAGAGAAGCAGATGAGGGAAGAACCAACCAAAGAGATTTTGCTGTCTGAGGTAAAGGACAAAATGGCACCCACACCCTCATTCCACCTACAGAAGCTGACTGGACAGGCAATTGAATCTAACTTCAACAGGAATGATGAGACAGTGTCCTCCTCTGCGCCTGAAGGCAGCAGGTTAGCTTAGGGGCCCAGGGCAGACTGCCTTTCACAAAGTGAGCTGCCACACTTTGCCTCATGGTAGGGCCAGCCCTGGACTGGGGAAAGGTGATCCTATGGGAACCCAATCTACAAATCTGAAGATTACTTGCGGTGACCTTGAGAATGGTGTGTGGGCATGTGGGTATGTTAGTTAAGTGTGTGTGTGTGTGTGATTTAAAAAAAGTTGCTGAGTTTTGGTGGCAATCATATCCTCAGAGCTGAAATCTGTTCCACTTGCACGGCTGTTCATTTGCACGGAATGACACTGCATACATTCAAAGATACTTCATTTGTACTCTATGGCTCCAATAGTCACTTCCTTGAAAGTTAATTAATAAAGTTAACTGGAGAAGATTGTGTTTGTATTTTGGTTAAATACGCTTATCATGTTGTCATTTTACAAGGCCAGCCTTTGTTTTTAGTAACAATTCTTATTCATTCATTTTTGCTCATCAGTATGCTATGTTGCTAGTGGAGCATCAGGAAGACTTCCTTTCCTGACACAGGAAATGGAAATACAGAGGCATGACAGAAAAGCACTCCCAACCTCAATGAGTGCTGTTGCCAGAACAACTGGACACACTCAGTCTTTCTTGAGCTGTGATAGCCTTCATCCACTAAACTGTCACAACCTAGCAGCTTGACTTCCATGTAACATTGAGAAAGTCTTTGTGGCCCATACACAAGGTCCCATCAATCCCTCCATCTACCCACTTCCTGGGGCCTCGGCACAGTGTCATTCCCCACAGTAGAAGCCACTCAGCAACATCAAATGTCAATAGTTCCCTTCTGGTTTATGCCAGATACTATGTCCCTCAAGAATCATTAGTATAGTTTATTATTTCTATAGTGCCATCAGGAAGGATGGAGGAGAAATCCAATTCAGTTTGCATTTAAAGGTGAATCTACTTAAGTTCACTTTCCGAAACAATAGGTGAATCAAAATGTAGTCATCCTTTAGAATTCACACTTTGCTGAATTTTGCAATGTGGTTCCTCAACTGAGCAATGTGTAAAAAATGCTTATGGTATACATGAGCGTAGTGTATATGAATGTATATATTAGTGAAAATATTATACAAAAATGCATTGTTGCAACAATGTGTATATTGGGGGAAATTGCATGCAAATTTACATATTAGGATAAATTTGCTGACTGGTTTTCATGGGGACTTCTTTTATTTCTAGAAAAGAAAGCTGCAAACTGATGTGGAGGGCTGAACATAAGTGTGGGGAAATTAAAAACGTAGAGAACGGATTTGCCCATCCCTAGCTATCAAGGTGCATGGTGCTTTGCAAGGGGCAGGTCCCTGCCCCACCAAACTTACAATATAAAGTTTGACACAACAGAGGGAGGAGGGGCAAATGATGGCAGGGGATATTGTAGAGCGTTATTTCAGTTACACATTTTAGGCATCGCTGCAGGCTGAGCTACAGTAGGGCAGGGGTGGGCAACCTTGGAGCACATGGAATTCACATAGTTGTTTTTTTACTAGAATTCTGATTTCCACCAACTGAAGTGATACAATCCGGGCCCCTCCAGTGCCTTCATTACATACCACTGCTCAGTCCTCCATCCCTGAGGGGCAGTGAGGCTGCAAAAGAGGAAGATAAGGGGGATGTTCAGCATTGCAGTAGGCAGAGGCCTCTGGGTGATGCATCCACTTTGAGAGGGACAGCTGTCATGCTGACAGCTAAGCTTGTCTGGGCATGTTCATCGTAACTCCTTGTTATACTGCCATGACACAGGAAGCATGAGAGAGTGGTACACAAATCATAGACCATTTGCCTTTGTATTGGGGTATATTCAATTTTCCAGAAAGCACAGGCCTTGATATATAGTGTCCCCTTCTGGAGAAGCAATAGCAACAGACACAATTTAAAAATAAATGCATATGTAATAAATGCTAAACCCCACATGCATATGGGGGGGGGGGGGAATCCCATACTTGACTAAAGGAAACAGTGTGGTGCAGCCCTAGCCACATTTACTCACAAGTAAGTCCCACTGTGTTCTATGGGGGTTGCTCATTAGTAAGGATTGCAACCTTGAGAACTGGGACATCTACCTGGAAACAAACCTAAAGAATTCATTTAATTTCTCTGCTTTTAAAGCTTCTCTCATACCTTGGTGGTTTAATGAGCCTACCAGTTCCTCTGCCTGGCTTCTTGCTTCCAATATGCCTTTTAAAAACAAGATTTTATATTGTTATCTAGTTGCTCCTAAAAGTCTTTTTTTATTTTTTTTATTTTTTCGTCTTTCAGGGGTTTGGCTAGGAATACTTATGGGGTTCTTAGCTCCTCTTGGTGCGTCACACCACCTCCTGCCCCTTGTTATAAGATTGCAATAAACCTAACTTGGATTAAGCAGTTTTCCATGTCAACCCCTTAGGGCATCTGATTATAGGTTTGACCTTTTGAGATTCTGTGTGTTTCCCACTTAATCAGTGCTGGAATGAGTTGCTGCTAAGTAGGATCTATAGAAACCCTATGGGAAAAGTGAAGCCATCTAAAATAATGAGTCTCTTTCTCTCCCTCCCTCCTCCCTCCTCCTCTTGTTTCCCTCCTCCCCCTTTTGAGCTCTATTGGACCATGATAACAGTCTTAATCTCCAGGCTACACAAAAGCATAACTTAGCATGTGATGTTTGCATTATTTGCAGAGAAGGGGAGGGATGGGAAGGGCCTTTGGCAACCCAGAATGGAAATGAAGCTTTGTTACTTAGTGAGAAATCCTTCCTTGCTCTCCCCCACCCCTTGCATCCCCAATCCCACCCCTGAAGCCCCGGCTGCACTTTTATTTTTCTGCCAGCTAACATTTGTTTGCTAGGACTGAGGCCTTGTGAAGCTTTTAAGCTTTAGCGCCTCAGATTTTGACAGAGTAATTGGTTCCCTGTTGCCTGGGCAATAATACAAAATTGGACCCATCTCCATTTTGTCTTGTTACAGTAACACACTCACAGGTTTAGATATAATCTCACAAAATACCCTACTTTGGCCATCAGTTCATTTCTCAATAGCCAAGGCCTGTGAAGGTTTCTTCCCTTTCCCCCTCCTACCCTTTTGAGCCCCCCCTCCATCCTCTCCCTCTTTCTCTTCACCACCTCTCCCCAACCTTCTGTGAAACTGAACAGCATAATAGATGTAATTAGACCTTCAGTAATAGGACCAAATGGAGCAAGCAGCGAGATTCCTTCTAGGGAAGCAATCAGTGCATTAGGTCCCCAGGACTGAAACTACATTTAACAAGGTTTGGGGCTTAGGGATTGTCAGTCTAAGGCTTCTCCGGCTTCCCCAGGAGAAAGCTCTACCCAGAATGCAAATCTTCCGTTGCCATTGCTACAAAAGAAGGGCAAAGAACATTAGCCACTTTATTACGCACATAATGAAGCGCGCCGTGGCTGTTTATATATATTTTCCCTAGGCAGTAAATCAACTATTCACGAGGGCTGGGAGATATAAATATGTATCTCATTTATGTTTTAAATCTGTTTCCTAGGTTTTGCTCATTAATTCTGGAGGAGGGTTGATTTGTGTGGTGCCAATTTTACTTTTTGTATTAAAAAAATGCTTCATTTTGTTAGGGAGACAGAGACACATTTCAGGGTTTGGACTGATGCACCTGAACCAGAGCGCTATACTAGCATTCTATGTGAGTGCCTCTATTCCATTTATCTTTTGGTCCTTGAAAATGGGGTGGGTACTAATGATTCTTTTGCCAGCGCATGTTCTACTGCTGCTTTAAAAAAAAAAACCAACCTCTACAATCTGGAGCACATTTATTCATTTATTCAAAGCATGTCAGTTCACAGCAATTTCAGAGTGGGTTGCAACAATTAAAACAGTGTCGCATTCACAAGGCAGTTACTGAAACCAAGGCAGGTAAGTCACTGTTAGCCAACTGAAAGCATCTCTACTGGAAACAGATTCCAGTAAAAGCCTTCAGCTGGTGTCTAAAGCTTAAAAGGAGAAGGAGAAGGAGAAGGAGAAGGAGAAGGAGAAGGAGAAGGAGAAGAAGAAGAAGAAGAAGAAGAAGAAGAAGAAGAAGAAGAAGAGTAGTTTGGATTTGATATCCCGCTTTATCACTACCCGAAGGAGTCTCAAAGCGGCTCACATTCTCCTTTCCCTTCCTCCCCCACAACAAACACTCTGTGAGGTGAGTGGGGCTGAGAGACTTCAGAGAAGTGAGACTAGCCCAAGGTCACCCAGCAGCTGCATGTGGAGGAGCGGAGACGCGAACCAGGTTCACCAGATTACGAGTCTACTGCTCTTAACCACTACACCACACTGGCTCTCTACATAAGAACTAGCTCTATGACACAGTGGAGGAAGTCTGTAACTGGGGTGCCATCACTGAAAATGTGGAAACAATACAGTTCTCACAACCATTACTATTATTACCATTGATTTATTAACCACTTTTAAAACTACAGTCTCAAGGCAATTTACGCATGAGATAATGAGAAACTGTTAAAGACACAAATACATTTAAAACAAGACTAATGCCCTAAAAAGTAGACACTCATGGGAAAGCCAGCCGGAACCAAAATACCTTCAATTGTGGAGCTTGCAAAAATTACTGGGAGAATCCGTGACCAGAGAGACGACGCGGTGGAAAAAGAATGGGGAAAATTTAAATTGTATTTAAAAGAATATTGTAAGATTTAAAGTTAGATTTATTTTTTTTGAAAAAAGGATAGGCTGTAGAATTAAAGATGAGTTAAATGATTTGGATTTAGGAGTGTGTTAGGATGTAGAGATAGAAATTGATATTGATATAACCTTGAGTAAGAGATAAGAGAAGATAAGAAAATTGTTGTTATTAGAAGAAGGATAGATTAAGTTTAAATGGGAAGTTACTTAAGATATTTGCAAGGGACGCAGAAGGAGGAGATAGGAGGAAGTCCGACTAAGATGTGAGGAAAATATAGGTTGTTAAAGATAATGACGTTTTTTTGTAGTTTTTTGTATTTTTTCTTTTTTATGTAGTTTGTTTGAATTGTTTTTGTTGTTGTTTTATGTTTTGTTTAAAAATTGTTTAATAAATATTATTTTTTAAAAAAACAAACCTTCAATTGTTTCTGGAAACTGCTGATAATGGGCGGCTGTCATATCCACAGGACCAATATATTCATAGTTTTGAATGTGGTTTCTAGACATTGTATCCGTTAATGCCAGGAGTTTAACATACAAGGAGTTACAATGAAGCAAAAAGTTTTAATGAAGACAATAAATAGAATGATTTTTCATTAGAATTATAGAATTGCAGGGTTTGAAGGTCCTCAGAGAACTTTTCAGCCTAACCACCCTCAATGAACAAAGAATCCTGGACAGAGAGAAATGCAACTGGTAAGTGACTGGGATGGTCTTTCGTATACATGCAGTGGCAGCCACCATTTGAATGTTCATGTTGTCATGGAATGATGATTTGTTGAGGGGACATATTAGCAAGGTAAAGTCCACTGTACGGATAACTGATTAGGATGTTCAAAGAAAGCAGGAGGGAAAGTATAGATAATTTGCCATTCCTGTCTCCACAATTCTAGGCCTTAGTTTCCCAATTTGGGGCCAGTAGAGCTCAATCTAAAACAGTACAATGTTTTCCCAAAATCTAACCTTTGTTATGAACCAGGCCAAAAAGTTCTCACTGAAGTGAATGAATGGAAATTTGTTTTTGATGTAAATTGCACATATGGAGCCCTTAATCCAAATTGGGACTGCGGTGGGGATAAAGGGTTTAAGGCCCCAATAAACACAGACATGCACAAATGCACACAAGGGTCCCAATCAGGGTTTTTGCACTGGGAAATTGTGCTAAACACACAAATATTTGGAAATAGTGATATTCACCAAATGTCCATTTCAGTTTCTCCCCTTTTTCTTCTACATTTTCTCATCAGCTTGCTTACAAAAAGTCCTCATAAAAATTCACCAGCATTTTAGTATGGATTATACACATTTTTGCAAGCAATTTCCCCTGTAATGTAATGCAATTTTGAATATTATTTTCACTAACATATCTATTTTGAGACACACTTTCCCCAAGTATGCACATTTCTGTACATTTTACTTGGCCAGAGAACTGCATTGCAAAATTCAGGGAAGTGCAAATGTTGACTGTTGCAATATGCATTTTTATTTTTATTTTTTGCAGGAAGTGGGAGTTAGGGAAGTTTGCCTTTTAATTTAACCTGAACTGAATTTCTACCCCATCCCTAGCTGAGAGTGGGATGGCACTGCTGGGTCTGCCCTCAGCATCATGGCATCACTTCTGGCTGGCCTCCAACTTAAGTGCAAAGTGATAAAGGTTTGAAAAGGGGACTTAAGTACAAAGTGGTGTGGATGCAGAAGTGTTCCACTCAATCTGGAATCATTATGCCATTTGGGTTTGTTTGTTTATTTGTTTATAGCTCCTCGGGACCCAAGGCAGCTCACAGCATAAATTATAACAGATAACAACTGAAAACACACAGTAAATATAAATATTAGAACATAATTAAGGGAGGAGCTATAACAAACCTAGACAGCATCTTAAAAAGCAGAGACATCACCTTGCCGACAAAGCTATGGTTTTCCCAGTAGTAATGTATGGAAGTGAGAGCTGGACCATCAAGAAGGCTGATCGCCGAAGAATTGATGCTTTTGAATTATGGTGCTGGAGGAGACTCTTGAGAGTCCCATGGACTGCAAGAAGATCAAACATATCCATTCTCAAAGAAATCAGCCCTGAGTGCTCACTAGAAGGACAGATCCTGAAGTTGAGACTCCAGTACTTTGGCCACCTCGTGAGAAGAGAAGACTCCCTAGAAAAGACCCTGATGTTGGGAAAGATGGAGGGCACAAGGAGAAGGGGGCGACAGAGGATGAGATGGTTGGACAGTGTTCTCGAAGCGACTAGCATGAGTTTGGCCAAACTGCGGGAGGCAGTGAAGGATAGGTGTGCCTGGCGTGCTCTGGTCCATGGGGTCACAAAGAGTCGGACACAACTGAACGACTGAACAACAACATTGGACACGACTGAATGACTGAATAACAACAACAACAAAGTAACGAACCCTGTTTAAAACAGCACTGAAAACACTTAAAACCATTTAAAGGCACATACACCTATACAAACCCTCGTGAGTGGTTTGTCATATGGCATACGTGGCTGCAGTAAGAGGCAGACATCAACTCAAGTTGGGCAGAGGCAGCTGGCAGAAGTTCAGATTTGGGTGATTAAATTCATCAGCTGTAAGTGCAGTGATATCATGTATTCAATAGGAATTTGGTGGTTTTTCAAGCATATTCATAGATGACATTCTCAAATGACAAATCATGGAGGAGCATTTTGGTGAGCAGATTTGTTTAATCTCTAATATGATTACCATTTCTTTTGCTACAGAATAGCTCTGTCTCTAGATTGACTGGAGAGCCTCTTGAATCTTATTTTGCAATGAGTTAACATGGAGAAAGCATGAAGTTTGCAAAGACTTAGCTTATTCTCACTTGACCTTTTGTAGAAAGTCATGGAATTGGTAAGCAAGGGTTTCAGATTTTTGCTTCTCCCCCCCCCCTTTCTGTTTTTAAAGGACATCTAATACATTTTTTTTCCCTGCACTGAAATCAGCTCTGTAGTAGACAACTGCAATTGAAAAAGGGACTGGTTGCTTTCATTTTCCAAATAGATGAGGTGCAGAAATAATAATGCAGACTAGGGATTTGCCTCATTGACTGCTCATGAAGTCAGTTGCTCAACATAATTAATTTTGAAAATTGGTAGTTAATATAACATAGTCTTAGTTTTCTGAATTTAATGCATTTATGTCTCCCTGCCTTTTTTAAAATGAAATGCTATATATTAAGTTGCCGATTAAAAAAAATGCTGCAGCTTATTTTTATTCTTTGTTGAATTGCAGGGTTAACCAGAATAATGCAAACATTTGGCTAGATCCAAATTAAGTAACCTAAGTCATAGCTAACTTGTCCCATGAATTCATTGGCACTTGAGGGTAACTAACTTAGTCTGGATTCAACTCTGTGTGCTTCAACAGTTTTCTGCCAAGAATTTACTGGCTCACCAAGGATGTGAACCTACCTAATTAGCACTTTCCAGAACTGAAACTCAAGCATCCTTTAAATTTGTGCTTCACTGAATCTGAATGCAGTTCTCCAGTGAAGTAATGTACACCAAAATGCACACGCTATGGTAAAGTGTCCATAAAAATGCATAAATTGGTGGGGGCATTAAAATGCATAATTCGTAAGAGGGGAATTGCTATGCAAAAAGGTGTATATTAGGTAAAATTGCCTAAAAACGTATTAGGAGAGATTTGAACCAAAGTTTTAAGGAATGTTCATGAGGACTGTTTCTTTCTTTATTTTTTTAAATCATATTAAAGAATAAATCACAATCCAATGTGGAAATGTGCAGAAGGCAATTTAAGATTGAAAAAAGGGAATGTGAGAAAAACAAAAATAGACAGATTCAGCCATCCCTATCTTTTCTTCTTCTGATTTCTCTCCTCCCCCCCCCCTTCACCATAAGGTCCCAGGATGGGTTACAGTAAAACAAATTGCAATCACAGGAAAGTGTGGGTCCTGAGAATATATATAACAGCTGTCATAGACCAAGGTACAAAGGAACAAGTAACATTATTTTATCCTTAGTTTGCATTATCTGCAAACAGGAACAACATAGTTATGCTTTTTAGTTATGTTTGCCTTCACAATTGCAGCACCAGTTGTTGATATTAATTTTGCTTTTCTTTGTTCTTGGGCTAGTCAGCTTCCCGGTGTCTCAGTATTTATTCAGGGAAATTTATTAAATGGGGCTTTCCACACATTGTACAGCGAGAAAGACTCAGGGAATACACTCAGTACGGAAGTGCAGCTAATTCTGGCCCTATGGCCCCCCAGGTCAGACCACTGGTCCTCCTAGTTCAGGACTGTCTACTGTGACTCCACTAACTGGCAGCCCCTCTCAGATAGGAGTTTCAGGTAGGGGTCTTTCACAGCCCTTTGTGCCAATGTCACGCATGAAACATAAACCTTCTGCCTGCAAAGCTCATCTCTTTACAACTGACTCGAGCTCTTTGCATCCTATATTATATATGTAATAGACGTGATACCTTTTGTGACATTCATATAACTTTTAAAGGTAATTCATATGGAGAGAGAGAAACATAGACAGACAGACAGACAGATGGAGTGTGTTTTTTGGGGGGGACGCAGGGGTACATTTTGTGAATCTAACTGGAGAAGAAATTTACAATTTTAAAAATTTTAGCTTCTTCTCTAGCACGGTCAGTCGTCAGTTCCATTGCTACCCCCGATGGCGGCCTCATTTTCTGTGTGAAGTAGGAGTTGGAATCTAGTGCGGTGATCGGTCAGTTTCGTTGTTACCACCTCTGATGACGGCTTCCTGTCCTTTTCCAGTGATTTTCTTGAGTCAAAATGAGAGTATCCCTAAACGCTTTTTTAGAAAAATAAAACACTGGATAGATAGATATGAGACTATATTTTTTTAAAAATGTAATGTGTGAAGTGACACAAAAAAGGTAAAGGGACCCCTGACCATTAGGTCCAGTCGCGGACAACTCTGGGGTTGCGGCGCTCATCTTGTGTTGATGAGGGAGCTGGCATTTGTCCACAGACAGCTTCCAGGTCATGTAGCCAGGATGACAAAGCCGCTTCTGGCAAACCAGAGCAGCGCACGAAAACGCCATTTACCTTCCCACCTATTTATCTATTTGCACTTTGATGCTTTCATAAATGACCTTCATTTTAAGCAAATTATGAATGTTCTCCTAGGTTGAAGAGCAGCATTGTGACCTTTCCAGGCCAGAGAGATGTTGGCAGAATGTTCTCCTCCTGTGCTAGAGTTCCCAGCCTAGCGGGGAACTGTTCTGGATGGTTCTCTGGGCAATTGCTTTTCATGCTTTGATTCTTCTTCCAAGAAGGAACGCAGTTATGGGTTTTGCCAACTTCCATGTTTTCCAGTCTTATGTTCAGTTTGTCACATTTGTGCATAAGTTTTTCTCAAGGAGATGCACACTCCTCATGAAAATTCACCAGCATTTCTCTTAATATCCATATGCTCCTATGCGACTTTCACTAATATGTATACCTTTTTGCACTGTGTCATGAAGGAGCATTGCGCTCACTCTGAATGAGCAAACACACTTACAGGCCTGGCACAATGTTCGTTCTACCAGTTGGATGCCACCCATTGCCTGTCAACTCACCACTGCAGTTTCCAGTCTGCCTGCAACATGTTAATTTGCCATGTCCACCTAACACTTGTCATTGCCACACACAGAAGGTTGTAAATACTTCTCGGTTGAACACCACTTTCATTTTTCTGTATGTGCCTCAAATTTCTATATTGAGTAGGGAGCAGAGCCTCTGTTTAGCCCTTAGAGAATAAGCAATAATTACTAATCATGCCAGAAGCATTTTGCAATAGATTTGTAAGAAATGCAAAGGCACCTTAATAGCTCTTTTAAATAAAGGACAGAAATGCTGTTCGAGCATTAACATTTGGCAACTTAGAACTATCGATGCCCATTAGCAAGTATGTCCTTAATTTTCCCACTACATTACATTACTATTTCGTAAAGGGACCCCTGGCCATTAGGTCCAGTCATGTCCAACTCTAGGTTGCGGCGCTCATCTCGCGTTACTGGCCGAGGGAGCCGGCATACAGCTTCCGGGTCATGTGGCCAGCATGACTAAGCCGCTTCTGGCAACCCAGAGCAGCACACAGAAACGCCGTTTACCTTCCCGCTGGAGAGGTACCTATTTATCTACTTGCACTTTGACGTGCTTTTAAACTGCTAGGTGGGCAGGAGCTGGGACCGAGCAACGGGAGCTCACCCCATCGCAGGGATTCAAACCACCAACCTTCTGATCAGCAAGCCCTAGGCTTTGTGGTTTAACCTACAGCGCCACCCACGTCCCTTACTATTTCATACACTAGCACTTTTCATACTCATTTCAGGGGGGAAGGAAAAAGCCAGAGAAACGTTGCAAACATAACTCATTATATGGGGAAAAGAAACATGAAAAAACTGAGTCTAAATCGATATATGCAGAACTCACTTGAGACAACCTCAATGTAAAATTAGGAATCTTTTGTACTGCGTGTACAGCTACCATACAGTGCACATTTTGCTTCGAGGAGAGGGTAAATTAGATGACCTTGTGGCATTTTGAGAGTTTCACACGTACAAGTGATTATGTGATGAATATTAATCTCACTGATCATGGCACAGCTTGTACTGAGAGGTTGTTGTCAAAAAGGCACTCATGTTTCATTATCCCATTCCCTTCTGTACACTTACCTCATGTTGTAACGTCATGCTCACTCCTGGGAGCCAGTGTGGTGTAGTGCTTAAGAGCGGTAGACTCGTAATCTGGTGCACTGGGTTTGCGTCTCCGCTCCTCCACATGCAGCTGCTGGGTGAACTTGGGCTAGTCATGCTTCTCTGAAGTCTCTCAGCCCCACTCACCTCACAGAGTGTTTGTTGTGGGGGAGGAAGGGAAAGGAGAATGTTAGCTGCTTTGAGACTCCTTCGGGTAGTGATAAAGCGGGATATCAAATCCAAACTCTTCTTATTCCTGTTTCCATGATGTTTGGAGGAAAGCGTACATACTCTTTATGGAGGAGCAATGCAATAGGATCATAGAATCACAAAATTGTAGAGTTGGAAGGGACCATGAGAGTCATACATCACCCTCAGGGTCCCTTCCAACCACCTATAATGCAGGAATCTCAGAGAAAGTATCCATGACAGATGTCAATCCAACTTCTGCTTTAGAATCTCAAATGAAGAAGAGTCCACAACATCCCAAGGGAGTCTGTTCCACTGTTGAACAGCTCTTACTGTCATAAAGTTCTTCCTGATGTTTATTTGGAATCTCATTTCTTGTAACTTGAAGCCGTTGGTTTGAGTCCCACACTCCAGAGCAGGAGAAAATAAGCTTGCTCCATCTTCCATGTGAACGTCCTTGAGGTATTTGAAGATGGCTATCATGTCTCCTCTGGGTCTCCTCTTTACCAGACTAAACATACCCAGCTACTTCAACCTTTCCTCATAAGGCTTGGTTTCCAGACCCTTGATCATCTTGGTTGCCCTCCTCTGCATATAGAATCATAGAATCATAGAGTTGGAAGAGACCACAAGGGCCATCCAGTCGAACCCCCTGCCAAGCAGGAAACACCATCAAAGCATTCCTGACAGATGGCTGTCAAGCCTCTGCTTAAAGACCTCTAAAGAAGGAGACTCCACCACACTCCTTGGCAGCAAATTCCACTGTTGAACAGCTCTTACTGTCAGGAAGTTCTTCTTAATATTTAGGTGGAATCTTCTTTCTTGTAGTTTGAATCCATTGCGCCGTGTCCGCTTCTCTGGAGCAGCAGAAAACAACCTTTCTCCCTCCTCTATATGTCATCCTTTGATATATTTGAACATGGCTATTATATCACCCCTTAACCTTCTCTTCTCCGGGCTAAACATACCCAGCTCCCAAAGCCGTTCCTCATAAGGCATCGTTTCCAGGCCTTTGACCATTTTGGTTGCCCTCCTCTGGACATGCTCCAGCTTGTCAGTATCCTTCTTGAACTGTGGTGCCCAGAACTGGACACAGTATTCCAGGTGAGGTCTGACCAGAGCGGAATACAGTGGTACTATTACTTCCCTTGATCTAGATTAGTGTTTTTCAACCACTGTTCCGCGGCACACTAGTGTGCCGCGAGATGTTGCCTGGTGTGCCGTGGGAAAAATTTGTTTATTTGATTCCTATTCAAGAGAATTACTTTATATATAGTCAATATAGGCACAGAGTTAAATTTTTTAACATTTTGTAATGGTGGTGTGCCTCGTGATTTTTTTCATGAAACAAGTGTGCCTTTGCCCAAAAAAGGTTGAAAAACACTGATCTAGATGCTATACTCCTATTGATGCAGCCCAGAATTGCATTGGCTTTTTTAGCTGCTGCATCACACTGTTGACTCATGTCAAGTTTATGGTCTACCAAGACTCCTAGATCCTGCTCTCAAGCCAGGTGTTACCCGTCCTGTATTTGTGCCTTTTATTTTTTATTTTTTATTTTGCCCAAGTGTAGTACTTTACATTTCTCCCTGTTAAAATTCATCTTGTTTGCTTTGGCCCAGTTCTCTAATCTCTGGGGTATTGGCCACCCCTCCCAATTTGGTGTCATCTTCAAACTTGTCAACTTGTTCCAGCTTGTCAACATCCTTCTTAAATTGTGGTGCCCAGAATTGCACACAGTATTCCAGGTGTTGTCTGACCAGGGCAGAATAGAGTGATACGATTACTTTCCTTGATCTGGAGAATATACTTCTGTTGATTCAGCCTAGAATAGCATTCACCTTTTTTGCTGCTGCTGCATCATCACTAAGACCCCTAGATCCTTTTCACATGTACTACTGGCAATCTAGGTGTCCTCCACCTTATATTTGTGCAGCTGGTTCTTCCTGCCTCAAAGTGTAGAAGCTTACATTTGCCCCTATTTAAATTCATTTTAATAGTTTTGGACCAGTTCTGTTGAGGTCCTCTTGAGTCCTAATTTTGTCTTCTGCAGCACTGGCTACTCCTCTTGGACCGCAGCTTCCTCTTGCATTGTTTATTCTGTTAACACCAAGTTGGGCATTGCTTTTCTTTTGGGTGAAGACAGAGGAAAAGTAGGTTTTGATCAGTCCCATCGTTCTCTGTCACCCAATGGCATTTCTCCATGTTCTCCATGCAGAGGACCTACAGCTTGCTTGTTCTTCCTCTTGCTTTGAACATAGCCAAGGAAACCTTTTAAATTATATAACCTCTCTTGCAAGCCTGAGCTCATTCTGAGCTTTGGCCTGCCTGGCCTTCTCCCTGCAACTGCTGGCTGAATGTTGTTATCAACAGCACAAGGTTACACATAATTCGAGTTCTGCACTAAGTTTCCTCTGAGTGCTTTCATAAAGTATATCAAGGTTACTCTGCATTCATATTTCTTCCCTTTCAATGTTTGATCCCCCCCCCCCCGCCCCATTAAACATGAACTCAAAATAGAAAATCTTTGTAAAATGTGAATACACTTGCAGTATTTGTAGTCACACCGATCCATAAAGTCTTTATGCTCTTAGTCTGTTCCTCTGCACCCTGACTTGTGATTATCACAATATAGACTAGCATACAGCATGAAGACTAGTACTGTATCTTCTTTATTACCTCCATTACCATTCAGACTTCTTTGCTTTCATTATAGTGTATCATGCAAACCAGATTTATATCTAAGACAGAACAGTAATTTTGTGTTGGCACACTATTTCATAGTCGTCTGAGCTAAGATCTGCATAGTATTTGTGACTGAACATATGTTGAGGCTTTAAGCCACAAATCCATGTTTTCATTATCTTCTTATACTTGACCCAAGAGCAAAAATCTTAGTGTTTTATCGATTAGTGCTCTACAGCCTAAACCAGGATGTGAAATGCATATGAAATATGCTTGGGTCTGATTTGCATACTGCCACATTTGTAATTATTTCTGTCTGACATGGTGCAACCACAACTAGAATAAAATCAAATGCAATAAACCAGCAAATTGTTTTGCTGCCTGCCTGTTAGTTGAATGCTAAGAAATATCAGAGTGGGTCACTATATATGTGTGATATACACAAACATGAATTAAAGCCTCTCATTATAAGACAAAGCTTATTGTTTTTTGTTTTTTTTAAGTAGACAGCATATTGACACCTTATATTTGCTTCTTTGTGATGGGTTCATCCCATCTAATATGCATTAGAAATAATCTACACATCTCATGAAAGGTTTTGCAAAGCATGAATAAAGGGCCAGGCTGGTTGTCTACTGAAGCAATTAACAGCATCGCACAAAGCCTTTTTCTCTGGCCTATTTTCTCAGGCCAGCCATCAGTGTAATTATCCACATTAGAGGAATCTTTGGAGATAGAAGAGAGAGTCACAAGTCAAAAGAAGCTCACTTGGGGGAATTTAACTGTTTGGCTTTACTAATTCTTTATCAAACACCCCCTCCAGGGTATGAAAAAGAATAATCTCTGGCAGTATTGAAAAGTGTCTTTATCTCCATGCTGGAAGAGAAAACCTATGTCTCAGCCCTTGGTGTTCTCTTATTCACGGAATCATAAAGTTAGAAGGGACCCTGAGGATTATCTAGTCCAACCTCTTGAAATGCAACAGGGGATCAAACCTGCAACCTTAGTGTTAGCAGCACAATGTACACAGCAAGTATATGCTACAACCTTTTTTTGGGGGGGGCTTTCTTAATCATAAAACAAAGGAGGCGGCCTTTCCGTCCCAACCTACAGATGAACGCAAACTACACAAGTGAATGCAAACCTGTCCATGGTCTAAATTTCAGTTACAGGTAGGTCTGCCATAGTCAAAACAAAATACAGTGGTACCTCACAAGACGAATGCCTCGCTAGACGAAAGGCATTCGCTAACGACAGAGTGACTCACAAGACGAATTTCCATATGGCCGCAACTCGCAAAACGAAAACATTTTGCGTCCCCCCCGTCAAACCCCGCTTCCTCCGACCGTGCTTCGCAAGACGAAATTTCCCCTGTACGACAGCACTCGCAGAACGAATTAATTTCGTCTTGCGAGGCACCACTGTAAAAAAAAAAAATCCTTCCAGTAGCACCTTAGAGACAAACTAAGTTTGTTCTTGGTATGAGCTTTCGTGTGCATGCACACTTCTTCAGATACACTGAAACAGAAGTCACCAGACCCTTATATATAGTGAGAGGGTGAGGAAGGGTATTACTCAGAAGGGTGATGGGAATGGGTGATTGGCTGATAGGTGTGGAAAACCTGTTGACGACTGCTGTTAACGACTGCAATTGGTCAAAAAGCAAAGGGTGAGATGGCTAAAAATAGCTTTGTCATGTATAATGAGATAAGAATCCAGTGTCTTTGTTCAGACCAGGTCTCTCCATGGTTTTAAGTTTGGTAATGAGTTGCAATTCAGCAACTTCTCTTTCCAGTCTAAATTGTTAGTGCAACAAGTACGGCTTGGTACCTCAGTATTTTAAGGACCACCTTAAGAACATAGGAAAATCCATGTTGAATTAGACCAAATTAGACCAAATTAGACCAAAAGCCTATATAGTCCAGCATCCTGGCTCCCACAAGTAAAACATGAGGACGATGGCACTCAACCGCTGTTCTTCCCCAGAGACTGGTATCCAGAGACATGGTAGTAAGAAAGCAAGCAGGTGGTTGGCTGGCTGAGTGCTGCCATCTTAACCTAGGAGGAAGCCCCATTGAATGTGTTTGTGTGTGTGCTTCCAGGGTTGCCATCTAAGTTGCCCAAAGCAGTGTGTTTAGGGGGTGTTAGTATCTGAACATGCAAATTAGGTAGTACTAAACAACCATTATTTCCCAAGGCTATATTGTTTTTCAGAGTACAAAATAATGTGTCATAATTCTTATCTCATTCATTTAGCTTCTCAGTGAATCTTGATGTAATTATCACATGGAGAGAAACTGACTTTCCTGAGCAGGTATTTGATCTTTCTGTCTAAACGAGTGACAGATGGAATGGCCTTCGTTGAGGTCACTTCTTTGCCTGCTTGAACTGAACAGTAAGTCCCTTTCCATTTCTATGCATTTTTTTTAACAAAATGGAAAATCCAAATATTAACTAGGTGACCCCCTCTCTCGTTTTTTTCTTTCTTGTTACACATATCCAGGTCAGCCTGGATAGCTCAGTTGGTTAGAGCATGGTGCTGATAATTCCAAGGTTGCAGGTTTGATCCCTGTATGGGACAGCCACATATTCCTGTATTGCAGGGGGTTGGACTAGATGATCCTCAGGGTCCCTTCCAACTCTATGATTCTATATCTTAACTTATTCAGGGGATCTGCTAGAGGTGAAGCAGGCAGTTTCCAGCATGACTTGGTAATTATACTGCGGGAATAGTTGTGCCTGATCCCTAAGTCTGCCTTTAAGCTATAGTTGCAGGCAGGGCTTTTTTTCAGCTGGGACCAGTGCTTCCCCCCAGAAAGTAAAGGTAAAGAGACCCCTGACCATTAGGTCCAGTCGCGGATGACTCTGGGGTTGTGGTGCTCATCTCGCTTTACTGGCCAAGGGAGCTGGAGTACAACTTCTGGGTCATGTGGCCAGCATGACTAAGCCACTTCTGGCAAACCAGAGCAGCGCACGGAAACGCTGTTTACCTTCCTGCCTGGAGCGGTACCTATTTATCTACTTGCACTTTTGATGTGCTTTCGAACTGCTAGGTGGGCAGGAGCAGGGGCCGAGCAACAGGAGCTCATCCCATCGCAGGGATTCGAACCGCCGACCTTCTGATCAGCAAGCCCTAGACTCTGTGGTTTAACCCACAGCGCCACCTGCATTCCATAAGGTGCCGATACTCACTGCCTAAAAATGGCTGAAGGAGGGACAGCCAACCAGGCAAAGGGGGGCACTCTGCACATGCTCAGGTAAGGTGGCAGCAGGACTCTAGGATCCTGCCTTATTCCCCAAAGCCAGGAAGCACCTGCCCAGCTTTGGGATGGAGGCAGGAGGGTGCCAGGATCCTGTAAGAGCCTCGTGCCTCATCCCCCAAGGCTGGGAAGCATTTGCAGCAACAGAGGAGGAAGTGGCAAAGGTGGGAAGGAGTGAGCGAGGGGGGTGGGCAAGTGGCAGTGAAATGGGGGAGGCAGAGGTGGCAGTACACCATACCAGTGCATACCACCTAAAAAAAACAACAACCACTGGCTGGAACTTACCGGCACCTTTGCATTCAGGGTGAGTTCCAGTGCCTCTTTTTCTAGAAAAATAGCATTGGTTGCAAGGAGATATTTTTGGTACTTACGTTCCCCCTGCATACTGCCACTCATAAATACTATGGAAAGTCTTCGTTAATAGTAGAGGCAACTTGCTTGTGACTTGGTGCACTTGTGCTGCCCTTGTACTGGCTTGATATTGAGCAAAGGGCTGTTCCACACCCCATATGAGTGTCAACTGTACCTTCTTGGTGCTTATTTCTCCCAAAGAATATGGGACTATACCACCTCTGGTTATGTGCACACAACTGAAATTGTATGCACCATGCCATGTATGCAACATGCTCAAATGTGGTGATTTACATAAATATGACTTATTTTTTTTAAATATATACTTCTCAAATGAGACACTGTTCACACCGTGAATGCCAAAATGCTTTCTCAGCATCACTGCACACTGTAACGGCTTTTATGATGCTGGATAAGCAGCCCAATCTCTTTTTAGATTAGATTTTCTGATTTAAATAGCTATGTTTGTTTCTTTTCCTTCTTAAAAAAAAATTGTGTTGCTTGCCTTCAGGAAAGCCTAGGAGAGTGGTAAGATGGAGAGATTTCCCATTACGCCTTCCAATACTGCCAAGAAATAAGCTCATGGCCACAGCGTTTGTAAAGGCTTTTAGTGTTAAGGTGTACTGTACTGGATGCCAGAGGAATGCCCTCTTCTTGGAGGGGTCCTTTATTTGATGGGACATCTGTTCTAAAAAAATAAAGAGAGGAAAGCAGGGGCTTTGAAGTACATTAACAGTTATCACCTGGACATTAGAGTGAGCAGACAAACAGGTCACATGGTCACAGCCTTCCCCACTTAGGTGAGATGTAGTGTAGTATATTTTTATTTAATTTAAATAGGCAACAAACCACAAAATAGGGCACAGATTTGCATAGAAAAATCCACACGCAAATATATATGTGTCGATGCAAGTGTAGAAATAATTACTTCAGATCCTGGGTCAGGGTGTCACCAGCACTCCATACAACAGCGGTAATAATAATAATAATAATAATAATAATAATAATTATTATTTATTTGTACCCCACCCATCTGGCTGGGCTTCCCCAGCCACTCTGGGCAGCTCCCAAACGAAAGTTAAAACAATACAGCGTTAGATATTAAAAACGTCCCTAAACAGGGCTGCCTTCAGATGTCTCTTAAAAATAGGATAGCTGCTTATTTCTTTGACATCTGATGGAAGCGTGTTCCACAGGGTGGGCGCCACTACCGAAAAGGCCCTCTGTCTGGTTCCCTGTAACCTCACCTCTCACAATGAGGGAACCACCAGAAGGCCCTTGGCGCTGGATCTCAGTGTCCGGGCTGAACGATGGGGGTGGAGACGCTCCTTCAGGTATACGGGACCGAGGCCGTTTAGGGCTTTAAAGGTCAGCACCAACACTTTGAATTGTGCTCGGTAGATGATTTTGTCTACCTAAGTTCCACCATAACCAACAACCTCTCTGTTGACACTGAACTGGACAGGTTTACAGGCAAGGCAGCTCTGGCAATGGCTCGCCTCTACAAGAGGGTATGAGAGAATGTGATGCTAATGACCAATATCAAGATGAAGGTTACCAGGGTTGCGTGTTGAGCATGCTGCTTTATGGAAGCGGGGTCACCCCACCCTCCAAGTAGATGGGCATTGCCATTCAAATGGTATGCATGTGCCACATCTTGTGAACAATTATGGGGGGCAAGGCTTACCTGCCCACCCTCCCCACCCCATATTTTATTTAAGTTGGCAGCCCTGGTCAACTGGAAGAGGAAGCCCTTTTATTCTCCGTCCTGTCCAAAAGGGTCCACACAAAGCTATTCACATTCACCTAGCATGCGCCGAAGAGTGATGAGAAGGCTCAGAGGATTGGACAGCCATACAATGTGGCCTCCTAGAATTATCAGCTGATGGTGATGGTGACAGCAGTCACGAAATTAGAAGATGCCTGCTTCTTGGGAGAAAAGCAATGACAAACCTAGACAGCATCTAAAAAAGCAAAGACATTACCCTGCCGACAAAGAAGGCTGCTCGCCGAAGAATTGATGCTTTTGAATTATGGTGCTGGAGGAGACTCTTGAGAGTCCCATGGACTGCAAGAAGATCAAACCTATCCATTCTTAAAGAAATCAGCCCTGAGTGCTCACCAGAAGGACAGATCCTGAAGTTGAGGCTCCAGTACTTTGGCCACCTCATGAGAAGGGAAGACTCCCTGGAAAAGACCCTGATGTTGGGAAAGATGGAGGGCACAAGGAGAAGGGGACGACAGAGGATGAGATGGTTGGACAGTGTTCTCGAAGTGACTGGCATGAGTTTGGCCAAAGTGCGGGAGGCAGTGAAGGATAGGCATGCCTGGCGTGCTCTGGTCCATGGGGTCACGAAGAGTCGGACACGACTGAACGACTGAACAACAACAACAACAACAACAACAACAAAGAATTATCAGCAAGGAAAATTATTTGACATCTGTAGCCAGTAGACCAGGGAGTGGGAAACCTGTGGCCCTCTACATGTTCCTGGACTACACGTCCCATCAACCCTAATGACTGGCCATGCTGCCTGGGGCAGCTGGGAATTGGACCCAACAACATCTGCCCAGATTTATTAACCCAGTCCTAGACCAATCTGCCACTTTTTTCTCCTCCTTATACGAAAACTCCAGGGTCACATGAGAGGATGCTGAATTTGGACTTTCCCATCATTTGATAAGCTACTTATGAGTTTATTTATAATGTCCAAGAGATTTAATATACAATATGAAAAGAATAATATGTTTATATCACCTAAAAGACAATGCCTTGGTCTGAATATTAACTGGTTGTCTTTTCTGGGGAATAATAGCTCCTCTGCAAAAAGTACCTATGGGGTTAATGCGGAAGGTTATTGCCTAACAACCACACAGCAGTCAAATCTCATCACCTTCAGCAGGAATAATTTATGGTTTAATCTTACATGCAGGCATATTAAATTAGTATTACTCATCAGAACCCGCTTATTAATAAAACAAGCTGAATTAGCCACTGGAGAATCGTATTTGGAAATTCAATGACAATTTTACATTTTTAATAAAGGTTCTGAAATATTATTGCAGAGCAGGTGGTGCGGAGAAATGTGGTCAAATTTGACATTCATTAATAATTGAAGCGTGGAACGTGACAAAGGTGAAAATTGATATTGATTTTCTCTCCCTCTAATATTTGGATGAGTTCTGAAAAGTAAATAAAATGAGATAACATGACATATCAAGTTGCACTGATTTCTTTGATCACCCCTCCCGGAACACACACATATATCGCTATTTTCCCTATCATGTTCTGAATTATGCAACACCCATAGTCTTACTGGTTCAATGCATTATAAAACACACTCAAGCTGGGTTTCAATCATATTAGATGGAAAGCTGAATTTTTTATGAAGGATTATTTAAAACAAAATATGGCTTGGGCCCCACAGTCTTGGAATCCAAACAATGCTGAGAGTTCACTGAGGAAATGTCAACACTGTGGAGAATTTTTCGATTTGAAAAAATTAAAGGAATCCTGTTTGATGTATATTAACCATATCAATATTAACAGCCTTCTGTTGGATTTCAGAAGTGATTTGAGACCGACAGTATTATCAGCTCTTGTATTTTAACTACATGTGAAAGCTCTGAAAAATACTTGTACTCCTGCTGAACTTGACCTGCCTTTGGGAAACCTCGGGCAATGCTGCTAATCTGCAAGCTTCATTCAGGCAACGGTGCTTCAGTCTCTTTGAACTTGGAATACCAAACAAACCAGCAGGATATGGCTTGCCTCACCCCCTGCAGATCAAACTCCACCATTCTCTTTGTGAGCCTCTCAGCAAAGTGAACTCAACTCAACCAGGACTGGGTAAAGAGAGACTGAAACTTTTAGAAGCCACACAGATGCCGTGGCATCTCCCTCTGCTTCCCGGTCCCTTCTTATTGAATGCAATCGATCTTGAAGGGTTATCTATTCACAAGAGCTTTCACACATCAATAGAATTCCACCCTATTCCTGTTTCTCAGTAGAATGGAGAGCCCTGTTTGTTTAAAAAAAGAGAGAGAGAAAGAGTTCCGGTTGGGTTTCAGAATACATCATGTTCACCCCTGAAAATAGTGCATGAAAAAGGTTGATTAGAGGGGTGTGGACTCTAAAACAGAGTTTGATTTGGTAGGAAAACTGTTTGTCTACTCAGGTTTAAGTAAGTCTTAGGATACTCTCTGTGGGAGATTTGCAGCGCTAGTTAGTATGTGAAGGGGTTAAGGACCACAGAGTTCTAAATTTCTAGAGTAGGCTCAGTGATGTCACATCTCCTCTACTCCTGAAAGGAAATACGGCTTGTTTCCTGTTCTCTCTCTCTCTCTCTGCAGGTGACAGAGCCCAACATATCTCTCTGCCTCAAACATGTGTCTGAGGATGACCTTGCTGTATTTTTCAACCAAGAACACTTACCTGTATTTTATCATTGCTGCTAAGGACAATGCATGACTGTAAGTAAAGTATATTTTAAACCTACTTCAGTGTGTGGTCTATTTCTTTGCTGGATGGGTAAAGGAGGACAGTTGCCTCAAGTAACTGGAGCATACTGAAATAAGGTTTAAAAGCCTATTCCTGTGCTTCACTAAATCTGCCTAATGATGGGAATTAAAATCTGCTGTTGGGGCTATTTATGTACAAGCCCTGCATTTTTAAAAACAAGCACTAGTTGTTGTTGTTGTTGTTTGTTTGCTAACTACGCACATGGGTCTGTAGAGGATTAAATATAATTAATAGATCCTCTTAGTAATACCCACTACTCTACACTACCTTCATCTGATCTTGTTCCCTATGGTGTGCTAGTAGTTGCCCTGCAACCACACACATTCCTGTTGGTGGCTTGTGGTAGTGCAAGAGACAAGCCACGTTGATGGATGCCAATCAATAGGACAGAATGATGCACATGAAACTCTGCTGTAAAACTCAGCTAAGACATGTAGGCGGTCCCAAATGCCCTCTGCACAATGACCATATCATGCATAGTGGCATTTTCCCTAAAATGGCTGGGTTTAGATTATAGCTTTCATTTGGGTGGTATTCAATGTCATGCTATGACAAATGTTCCATCTGGACAAGCATGGCAGCTTGCCATATAGAACAATGTCTCTCTCCTTCCCATGCACATTATTTTGGGGGTTCTCCTAAGCCCCTGCACACAGCTAATTAAGGGGGTGGTGATCACCGGATGGCATAGAGGTGGGGAAAGCCTCAGTGCCCAAGCAGAAGTCCTTGTGCAGGGCTTCCACTGATGTGGATTGTTAGGTGAATCTTGCCCTTTGTTTCCTTTTCATCCTTTTTGAAGCAGGCCACAAAACATATGATAGGAATTCAAATGGGCTGCAGCCCAATATATTCAATTATTTATAGGTCTCCCATTCACAAGCAAACATCATTCAGATTTATTTCTCTGCCAAAATGCAATCTAGTGTGTTTCTCCTGACCTTTCACTGCTCCAAATGTTGATGGATTCCAACTCACATCAATCCCATCCAAAATAGCTAATGCTCAGGGATGATGGGAGTTGTAGTCCAATACTACTGAGAGGGGACTGGGTTGGCTGAGAGATAGTGATTAATCTAGAGTTCCTAGTGGGCTTTGAACCTGGGTCTGCCTAAGTCCAGTTTGACACTAACCACCACACCACTGTAGATAACTCTTTCTCAAGAATAATAGAAAATTGGGTTTCAACGATTAAACAAATGTTTCCAAGGATAAATATAGTATTTTTGTGTGTTCATATAAGCATTCATATTCCACGTTCCTGGACATAAATAACATTGATTAGCTCCAGCTATTTCCAGTTTTGATGGTTTCTCGGTGCTTAAAGTTTGTGGGTCCCTCTGACTGTGTTAACTGAGGAAATGGCGGCTGCTCCAGGTCTTGCTTCACAGGAGTGAATTTAAATTGACAGTAACCAGAATTAATGAAACCAAGAGAAATTACTCAAAAGATATTCCGCAAGGTATTTTACTTTAATTAGTGGAATATATTGCAGAAAATGTGAGTCATCTGAGATTTTATAGAAGCTACCATATATTACTCTTCTTCTTTAAATGGGAAAAGCAAATGGCAGAGATATCATCCTGAAGTCTTGAGGGTGCATTTTCGAACTGCCTAGATTTTGCAACACTGAACAACAAACGCAACAGCTAAGCATCAGTCACAACACATACATTTAGAATGTCATTTGCAGTCAGCTAGAATGTTAAAAAGCCTAGCTGTAAAGTTTACCCCCCCCCATATATTTAAACCTTGTGCCAATTAAGGCAACAATCTTATGCACAGCTAAATAAATCAGCAGGACACTTCTAAGTAGATATTGGAACCTAGGTTTCTTTTCTCATTTATCTGCCTGTGTTTCGGGCAGGCCTGCAGGAGACACCAGCTGCTCTACCAGACATGTGCTTCAGTAGCCGCTAAAACCTTTTCCATGCATGCCCCCTCTCCATCTCTTTCCATGTGCAAGCAGTGGCCAGCGAGTGACAGAAGGGGCTACCACTTTGCAAGGTAAATATGCTGATTTGTACATATAGAAGCAAATTTAGAAATAAAAGAGTTTCAATAGAAATGCAACCCATCTCACTGTAGTGGGGAAGATTTCCAGTGGGAGACTTGTGCGGTTGCTTAGTCTGCTGCTCTGATGTAAACTGGGGGCGGCCAGTTTCAAGAACCCTGCTCACAATTCTTCTAGTTCTTTAACTTTAAACTGGACTTGGATCAGACCGTCTTTCAAGTAGAGGACTGTCCTCAGACAGCCTTTCAAATACAGAATAGGTCCTCTGTAAAAGGAGACATGGCCACCTTAAATGTTCTCTCTCTGGTGGAGGGAGACTCATTCATGCAGTTGTATTTAACCCCAGGCAAATGTGGGGTTTGCAAATGTGCCATTGGCCCCCAAAAGTTGGTGACCCTTACTAGATGCTTACTACCTGTAACTAGACCTTGTGCTGTAAACAACTTATGCATCCACCTGAGTGTTGCACATGCTTACTCCAAATGTTTCTGGTGTAATGACTTCCAAAAGGTGTGCTTCCAGACATATTTTCTGCCTGAGGTGAAGTAGAAAGTGGTGGTTGCCTTCCAAAGTCAATGCACAGTACCCAAGGCCAGTTAAATTAATTTGGCATTCAAAGCAGAAAATCCCACAAGTACTTGCAATAACGAGCCATTCAGAGAGCACAAATTGCCATGCACAGCTCCGGGAGAAGAGGTGTCTACAGGGAGCGAAAGACAACTGAAGACCTGTGTAGGCTTTATTTCCCGGGAGGAGTGGGCCGCCCAGTTAAAGGCCCCTCACCTTAATTGTAGCCATGATTTCTGTGAGGCTGGGGAGACAGAGCTACTGCAGGGGCTCATCCTTGGAACCAGAAGGCATCAGAGGATGGAGGCAGCACTGTGTGGGGCAGGGTTGAATAATGTACTAGTGCTTCTCCCCCTGAGGAGAACCTGGGGGTAATCTGAGTCATCAGCCACACAAGGTGATGTGTCATGGTCAGTACTTTTTTTCATGCAGTATCGGCATCTCTTCTTCTTGTTGTTAAAAAGTGTGACACTTACTGTAACAACTTTATGGCACGTACCGGCACCTATTTTTCATTTCAGCATGAGACCGCTGTGTTTCTCCTTTTTTAGCAATACAAAACACACTACTGAATCTGAGAGGGCTCGGCTGAAATGAACGGCCTTCAAATCTGGATGCTTCACAATGTTGATGGGACTTGAATTTGTTTGCTCTTTGAAGCCATTTCGCCTTTGGTGCATTACTGCAATAGTAAATATAGTCACCCAATTGTCAGTTAAGAAAAGCCACACTCTTTGATATTCTAAAAAAGTAACCTGTGTTGAAGAAATACAAACATTTTGCATTGTTTCGTTAAAGGCAGGGGAAAACTTTTTTAAAAATAATAATCAGTTTTTATTGATTTTCATTCATATATCATACATTATTCAACTTAACCAAACAATCATTTTATAGATTCCCCTCTCCCCCTTGGCTTCCCTCCGTTTCCGTTTCTGGTTTGTTAAACCACTTTTTGTATTCTGCTGCTTATATATAGTAGTATATTTTCACTTTCTTGTTCTCTAATTACATAATGTAAAGGCAGGAAAAACTTAACAACAACCACCCTCTGAACTATTTCACATTCTGAGACTTATCTGATGTTTTTGCTCCATTCTTCAACTCAGGGTGGGATACACAGTTAGGCACAGCGCTGCTAAGGTTCTGCTTATTTAAGCTACTGCACAGGGTAGGATAAGAAAAAGTGTGCTCTCTTCACTAAAACTCTGAAAATACATATTTTATGGAATGCGCTGTGGAAGCCCGAGACACTGAGGCATTGCTCCAGCATCCATCTAATGACTGATAAGTTAGGAGAGCAATTGGTGTAAATCCTAATGGGAAATGCATTTTCCTCCCCCGTAGTTCTTTGTCAGGGAAAATGAAAGAGCTGCTCCCGCCTGATGCACCTGCCAATAAGATAATAGCTTTGCATCCCTGCATAAAATGGTGAGTGATTACTTCTGCTGTACAGCCCAACGGCAAAGTCAACTCCAAATCCTTTGCAGGCAGCACCCACAGAGTACATAAGAGGCAAGCAGCACAATGTATTGCTTGCCAAATGCCCATTTGGACGGCTTGTTTGCGTCTGTATATGCACAGGATTACAGGGAGAGAAAGAGGTCTCCATTTCTCATATCCAACATAAACAAGCCCCCTATTTATCCCAGGGGGCTAATTTGGTTGCTCTTTGATCCATCACGTTGTGCCTGGTGTTAATATTTTACTCCAAATGCCATATCATCTTTTATCTTTTATTTATAGTGATCTTCATATTCATTTCTCAACCAAGGCTGGCACTGCAGGGGAAGAAGGCATTGATCTTTAATTTCCCCCCCTTTTTGTAATGCATACTTTTTGACCCTGAAGAAACAGCAAAGAGAGAAGTAGAGAGAAAGGAGTGAAAGGCGGGGGAACGGGACCCACCACACAGTTTGGGAATTCTTCACAGGAAGCTAGAGACCAAAAGCAGCCTTTGTCGCTCAGCAGGAGGTTTAGCTACAAATAAGAATATGTCTATATCTATATGAAGGTTTTGTGAATTTGTCTTCAGGAGGGAAGCAGCCTGTGTCTTGCACATCAATTGAACCTTGAATGCCAAATGGCAGGTGGAGGAGAGACTAAGATCAGTGAGGTAAACGTTGGCACAGCATCTCTCTCCCCTCTATATTTGCAAAGTGCAAATGAATCTGCATGTCTCCTTCGTTGACTAAGCTACTAACTACACAGCCAATGCAAAGATGTGCTTCAGATGCAGATAGGGGGAATGTTTATCAGCATATATCTGGTGGCCATATGATTCTGACCCTCTGGGTCACATGCTGAAAACTTCATCATGCAAGATACACAGTTTCATGCATGGCAAGACACTCAACCACCTCTCTTCTCTCATTCTCTCTCATACACCGCACTGACTCATATACCACCTCTTCCCCTCTGTTTTACCACAACTTGTGACAATATCCATTATCCACTCTACCTTCTCCAAACGCCCCCCTGGCTCTTTTACATCCTCTTTCTATTTGTTGAAGATGCAAGGAAAAGAACTGTCTGGAAGCAACGTGGGGCTTATGAGGATAATAATGTCAACTGATTTATACAGCACTAGAAATATTTGTGGTATGTTCCAAAGGTCCCTGCTACAAGGAGCTTACAATATGTCTTCTTTATTTGCTAATAGAAGCTATCTTTTCTTTCTTTCTTTCTTTCTTTCTTTCTTTCTTTCTTTCTTTCTTTCTTTCTTTCTTTCCTTCCTTCCTTCCTTCCTTCCTTCCTTCGCGGGTGTGTGTGTGTAATTTAGGCTGGGAAGAGGACATGGGAGAAAAAGGCAAAACTTCTCTCCCAGAGTTTCACTTCTCAGATCTTCACAGCAGTCCCATGCTAAGGAGTCAAGCATAAAGTGTGGGAGATTGTCACTGCCTATCTCTTGTGCCACTCTAGTTTGACCCTAAATTTTGACAGCGTTGAAAAACAGCAGCAGGAGGAGGAGGAGAGGGACAGAGCAGTAAGGCAGGCTGAATGGGAGAAAATGAAAAATTTCTGAAAATATGGGGTCCTCCCGGACTGATTTTCTAATTTGTTAACCCAGCAGCCAGTGACAACCTCTGCAAGTGGACGTGACATTTTAAATGAAATATTTTCAATGAAGAGCAACCACACAAAGCCCAGGGAGGCTTATATGGTCAGGAGCAAACACTCCAGTGACAATATCCACTGCTCAGGTGGATCCTTTTAATATAAATTTCCTAGCCAATTTGTAGCACAAAATCAATTTTCTTTCAGATCACTCCTGGTTTGTTTGTTTTTTGGTTACACCTCCACAACATACTACTGAAGCAAGCTGACACTTCTGTGGTTCCTTCCAAGCCCCCGTCATTCATTTGTAGGATCTCTAGGTTGAAAATGTATGGAGTATAAGGGGGTTGAAAATATGGAGAATCTGGCTCATGAGACTGCCCTTTATTCCCCAAACATCATTGATCAAGCACAAAGAAACAGAATCACCTGCTCTTCCATATGGCTGCACTTTATGGGGACAGTCAGGTATGAGTGAGTGAAAGAGGGTAGAGGAGAAAAGAGGGCAATATATATTTATTTAAGAAACAAGATGTTAACCCTGCACATTCAGGTCTTGGGGTGGTAAAAGGCAGAGCATCTTCAGGAAGCGATAGAAAAATCATGAAATTTCCAGAGGGGTTGGAAGGTTAACTGGGAAAACCGCAGCAGCAGCTGCTTTTCTTTTCTTATTTTAAGCCTCTTTTTTGCCATACCAGTGGCATTCCTCTAAACAGTCCAAGCAATCCTGTGGCCACATCCGCTCCTCAGTGCTCCCCTAGAGGGTTCTATGTTGCGATGCAGGGCTGTTCCCGGTGCAGAGCTGAGGGCAGGGGGAAGTAGTGGGAAAGGAATGCCATGCCATTCTTATTTTATTTTATTCCAACATGTTTCAGAGAGGCTTTGTGGGGAGGACCTGGTGACCAGGCAATGTGGAAAACTATTCTGCATCAAAATAAATAAATGAATAAAAGGGTGGGATTCTGCCGCTGCTGCCACTTTTCTGGCAAGATTTATTCCCCCCTGACATTGTTCTTTTGCTTCCCCTGAAATTTTCAGGCAATCTTTTCCTGCCCCCAGTTTCAAGGTTATGGAAGTGGGAGGGCATTTTCTTTTTTATATATATATATGATTTTTATTATTTTTTACACTATGCTACTACACTACAAAATAAATCCAACATTCTCGTACATTTTCCAACTTTGGCTTACAAAACCATGACTTCCCTCAATGCCTCCACATGGCTTTCAGAATTGTATCTTGATATTATACTTCTTTAATCAACCATTGCTTACATTATCATAAAATTCCTACTTACTTTAACTACCATACTTACAATAATATTAACTACAAAACTTCTTGAAATCCTATTAGCGTATTCAATTGTAAATTGTCTTTTAAATAGTTCGTAAACTTTAGCCAGTCTTTGATGAATTTCTGGTCCCGCTGTTCCCGGATTCTTCCCGTCATTTTATCCAGTTCTGCATATTCCGTCAATTTCACTGTCCATTCTTCTTTCGTCGGTAATTCTTCTTGTTTCCACTTTTGTGCTAGCAAAATCCTAGCTGCAGTCACCGCGTATTGGAAAAGTCTAATGTCCTTCTTTTCAATGTCTGTACCTACAATACCTAATAAGAAAGCTTCAGGCTTCTTAACAAAATTATATTTCAACATTTTTCTTAACTCATGATATATCATATCCCAGTACATTCTCACCTTCTTACACTCCCACCACATATGATAAAAGGTACCGACAGGAAGTGGGAGGGCATTTTCAGCTCAGTGCTATGCAAAGAACTGAAGTGCCCATCTAATCTCCACCATCAAGCTGTAACAGTGTGTGTTTGGGGCATTTATGGGTCTTTTAAAATCAGCCCAAGGGTTCCATTTTCTCTTGAGAAACCTTCTGGGGGCCATATGTCAGTGCTGGGCAGGGCCAGAGGCAAAAGTGGGCAGAGCAATAAATGTAGAATTTACCTCCACATAGCATAGCTGTGTTCTACACCCGCTCACGCCCACCCCCCATCTTCTATTCAGGCTACCATTTTCAGAGTGCAAGGACCCACTCTAGCCAAGCAAAAACACCCAAGGAGGATGTGAAGCAGGGCCAGTCATGGGTGGGGCTGGTGAGGGGGGGGGGCCTGAGGAGAGCTCCAAGGGCCATACAGAGCAGCTTGGAGTGCAACATTTGACCCCCCCAGGCCTCAGCTTTCTCACCTCTGGTACAAAGCAAAGTTTAGCCAAAAGTTCTGTCAGCCGAACATAGGAATCCTATTGTTACCATAATGGCATGAACGGTATAAAGCTTATCTCTTTTGTTTTATTATGTCCAAGTAATCTGCCCAGGAAGCCCATACTCCTTTCACTGGGTCTTCACATTCAGTCATTTCCTAATTTCCCTGTTTTGCAACCAATTTTAAGTACAGCGGTGCCTTGGTTTAAGAACAGCTTAGTTTATCAACAACCCGGAAGTAGGTGTTTTGGTTTGCCTGGGGAGCAGAACATGTTCCGCTTCCTGTTGAGTGTGTTCCATTTGTAAATTGAGTCCCCCGCTGCTGTGGGAAAGCACGCCTTGGTTTAAGAAGGCTTTGGTTTAAGAACGGACTTCCGGAACGGATTAAGTTCATAAACCAAGGTGCCACTGTATAAGTACAGTGATATTGATGCTTCACCACGGCAAATGGGCTAAAACCCACAAATCTATTTCTCACATGCAGTAAAACCTCACTTGTTTGCATCTCCCACATCAAGGTCTTCAAATGCACACACACAGTAGTTTTATTTATTTTGTTCCTCCACTTGTCTTTATGGTCGTGTTTTAGCTGTCCTTTCTCTTCCAGCCCCTGGAGACAGCCAGGTATAATTTGCTGAGAGCTGATCACCGCAGCTCTTCCTTTAAAAAATATTTAGTTTTCATGTCACCTGACCAACTGGCATTCAAGGCTGTGTGCAGTGCTCCAAAGGATTTTATAAAACTTCATCGTAAAAAATATATATCACAAAACAAGAAGCCCAGCTGTAAAATACACAAATCAACATCATTAGCAAACAGGCTTTTCAAAACATCACCAGGGAGAACAAATTTGCTCCACAAATAAACGCAACCTGGATTCTGAATATTCTCCCCAGAGCTTACACAAACATTTTCTTTTCTTGCCCTGTTTCTTTTTTTGGGGGGGGGGAGAAAGTCTGCACTCAATAGCAACATATTTCACAGACTAAGTGATGGCCCTGCTCTGCCCTCCTGTAGATTTAACTTCCATGAATGGGGAGTAGTTAGAGCTTCATAAGTTATGTAGACTCAGACTATATAGGACTTTATAGGCAAAGCCAACTCTGTAACTTTGGCTTTCAAATTAAAGGCAGGACAGTCTTCAGAGAATTTGACTGTGTATATTTCTGCCGCCGTAATCCTAGCAGGAAGAATCCTTCCCATAGAAGCTGTATATTTGAGTGTCATAGTCCCAATGATGTACCTCTCCAAGGATCCAGATCCCCCGCCCGGTGGATTATTGCTATTATTATTATTATTATTATTATTATTATTATTATTATTTCTTCTATACGGTTTAAAACCAGGATTTTTAAAAACAAACCAACCCAAACTCAAATACACTTAAAACAAAACTAAACCCATAAAAAATAGACACTCATGACATAGACCCATTTATCTAGCTGAGAAAGGCTGCCAGAACCAAAAATATCTTTAATTATTTCTGGAAAGTATGGAAAGTGGGTGTCTGTCATATCTCAACATGAATACTATTACACAGAACAGGGGCAGCCATGCTAAAAGCCCTGCTCCAATTTACTGCAGTCTGGGCTTCTGAGTTACAGGAAAAACTCTCCCACAGCAATGTACTGGGTAAATACAGGATAAGGTCATCTCTCATGTAAACTGATCCTGAGCTGCAGAGGGCCTTATATGTTTGCACCTTGAACCTGATCCAGCAGCAGACCTGCAATTAGTGCAAATCCCACACTGTGTCCTCTATTCCTACAAGCAACGTATTTGGGTATAATAAAGGTAAAGGTAAAGGTACCCCTGATCATTAGTCCAGTCACAGATGACTCTGGGGTTGCAGCGCTCATCTCACTCTATAGGCCGAGGGAGCCTGCGTTTGTCCACAGACAGCTTCCGGGTCATGTGGCCAGCATGACTAAGCCGCTTCTGGCAAACCAGAGCAGCGCACAGAAACGCCATTTCGCGCCGGAGCAGTACCTATTTATCTACTTGCACTTTGACATGCTTTCGAACTGCTAGGTGGGCAGGAGCTGGGACCGAGCAAAGGGAGCTGACCCTGTCACGGGGATTCGAACCGTCAACCTTCTAACCGGCAAGCCCTAGGCTCTGTGGTTTAGACCACAGCGCCACCTGTGTCCCATTTGGGTATAATATGCATACCAAATTAAGGTACTTATATCAATGTATATTTATTAGTAGTTTGCCTTATAGTATATTTGTGTAAGATTTGTGTTTCCATATCTGCTGTAGAAATAACTATTGCTCATGAGATTTCATCGAAATCTCACTGAAATCTTGCAAGATCCCATTGGAATCTCATGAGATCTCACGCACTCTGTGAATGGCATTAGGTTTTTGTTTTGTTTTGTTTTTTGCTGCTGCATCGCCACTAAGAGCGTCAATGGTAAAAGCTGGCTTCTTCAGGCAGGACCTACAAAAAGCCTTCTTCCACAGGCTTCAATATCTTCCCCTTCCCAAAAGAGCCCTTGATCTCTGCAGAGCTGTGCCACACTGCCTTTCCCTTTGCTTTCCGCACCCAAATCCATTTGCCTTATAAGACAAACAATCCTATATGATTCCTGACACACCAGACTGCTTGTCTTGTTCATCTTCAATATCTGATACGGTATTTCCAATTCTGTTGCATCTCAATGTTTTGCTTCCACGTCGCCTAGTTAGACTTTTCCTTTTTATTACTTTTTTTCCCTTTCTTCTTTTACATTTTTTCTTCTTTCTTTTTTCTTTCTTTTTTTTCTTTCTTCTTCTCGTATGTTATGTTTTGCTGTATTTAATTCTCAATGTTATGATATTCGTTATATGTTTGAGTGTTTTTTAAAATAATAAAGTTTTTATATATATATATATAAATAGACTTTAGAAACGAGCCTTCTCCTTTCCTGGCAGTACTTTCTTTGCCCTCCAACCCGACACAGCAGTATGTGCTCCTACAGGGTTAACATGCTTGGCTTCTGGTTTAGATTCATAGAGCACATTGTGTCCAGCCTTAATATTTTACACTGTAAGCCATATCATCTTTTATCTTTTATTTATAGTGATCCTCATATTAATTTCTCAATAGCAGCTGGCACAGCAGGAGGGACAAGGCATTGATCTTCCAATTTATCCGCTGCTCTTACATATCCCGAGGTCGAAGTCAGCAACAGAGATTGATGGAGCGCTGGCACCAATCCAGCGGCTGTGTGTTTCTCATGCATGAAAATCAACAACAGGAAACTGAAATTTGACAATTGGCAGTAATATCAGCCAGCTCTGTAATAAATATAACAGGATACTCTTTAATAATTTAGCAGGGTATCTGGTATTCAGTAATGAAAAATCAGCCATGTGAGTGACAGGGGAGGGAGCTTCGTGTGACACTGTGTGTGTGTGTGTGCGCGCGCGCGTCTGTGTGTGTGCACATTTGTTTGTGCATGTATGCAAACAGCAATAGCTAACACAGCTATAATATTTGTCTTTAATTTAGAGACCAGGAAGGAATAAAACAAAACTGGGCTGGATCAAGCACCTTGTAGTGTGTGCCTTGACTCATTTGATTGAATCCTCTGAAGTTATTTGCTCTTCAGACACCTCCATGCAGGGCACTGGCTCTCTGATTGTGGCACAGTGTGCGGACTTGACTACATGGGATTAGGGGTGTGAATCGTAGCCATGGTTCTCATCTCACTCTCCCCCCCCCCCTTGCCTCAAGCACAGCAACAGGTTTTTGAATAGTGATTGTGGACATACTAAAAGAGATTATCGGAAGCAGGATGACGAGCAGTAGTTTTAACACCTGGTGAAATAGCAAGCCAGTACATAAATAAAAATTAATGCCTACATTTTGAATTTGGACTGTTTCATCCGTCCTTGGGTGGAAGGATTTGGAAGGGAATAGGCTGCAGCAGGCTGTTGGATCACATGGCTTTCGATCTCTGTCTGTGGGGGTGCATAATAGTTCCAAATGTGGAGAACATAGTCCCTCTATTAAGTATGTGCATTTATTTCGCAACAATGGAAACTTGAACTGAATGAGCCCCCATTCAGTTGAATTTTCATGCGTTACAAGGTGATGTTCATGAGCTGGGAAAGAATTGGTTCACTTAATATACTTGTTTATAATATTTGTATCTCTCTTCTCCTCCAAAGGAGCTCAAGGAGGTATAGTTCACTCCCTCACACAATCCTATGAGCTTGACTGGCATCTGTGAGGGGCCTAAAGCACACCTTGCCTTGCGTTCCATGACTGAGTGGGGATTTGATCTCTGACAAACCCCTAACAATGCTGGCTCTCAAATCATCCCACTTGTACCCATCTGCCGCTAATTGAAAAAGGGGTGGCTTACTTTAAAAAAATGATTTTTTATTGGTTTTTAAACAAATACAATAACCATTAAACACTTATCCAGCAGCACATCCCATTGTGTTTGTTTTATCCATTGTCTCTACACATACACATTCAACATTCAAATATATTACTTAATGTAACCTCCCCACTCAGAATATTGAATGGTTGGTTTAAGAAGGCTTACCTCACTGGCAGAGGCAGCTGATTTCAGCAGCCGCCTTCTGGTGTTCACCATTTATTTTCCCAGAATGCACTGGATGTTGGCAACGAGTTTGGGGTTGTCAGCTGCCATTTTCTTTTCCTGAATGGGAAAAGATGATTGCTGCTACTATGAGGCAGTTGCTAGATCAGCTCTGCTAGTACCACAGACTGTGGGAGGAAAGGGAAACCAATCAAACGAAGAAATCTAACAACCATGGAAACTGTGCTCAAAAAAAAGAAGAAGTCAGCAATGAACTACTAATGAAATGAATGTAAAGGAATGAAAAAATTAGGGGTTAGGTACAGCAGGTGGAATATGCACGGCTTTTTTTTTTCCCAACCAGAGCTCGACAAAATCAGTTCCGGCACCTCTCAGGTGGGTGCCATTGCCATTATAAGAGAACAAAGGAGGTGTTCATTGTGAGTTCCAGCACCTCTTTTCTAGAAAAATAGCACTGAAAATATGTGTGTACACAACATACAGACACGCACACACACAAATGTGCACTCAAGCATTCCATGTTTGATGCCAAATAATGGGCAGGATGCAGAGTGACCAAGCCTCCAAGTATGAGCACTGAGCTATGACATCAGGCTTATGTAGCTTTCTCTGGATTGTGCCCAACGTGGCAGTACCTTGAGAAACCAGAGATTTTCATTTTAGATGACTTCAGAAACAACCGAGTGCAAGATAGGCCCATAACTAATACCAGGCTTAGTTTTCTGATGAAACTCATAAGAATTCATTGGATTCCTGGATTCACTAAACATTGAGCTGGGAACGATGATAATGACACTGTAAAACTTATGTTTACAGTTTCCTTGTCTAGCACGGCGCACAGACCACAAACATAGCAGAAGTAAGCAGAATCCACGGCAGATGATTCATTACAGAATTCATTGTAGGACTGCCAAGTGGCAGAAAACTGGAATTGCTATTTTGTATATTCTGCTTGTGACATTCTGGTGCAGGATTCTATACCAGGCAAATTACTGTAAGGAAATGAACTCTATTTAATAGTGAAATGTATTTGCTAGTTGATTGAAATACATAAAGTATGCCTTCCTCGCTGCAGGCCTGCTTCTATTGTATGCTTCACACACAGACACACACACGTAATATACTATCTTATAATTCAGCTCCTTACTTTTATTTATAACACCAATGAGCAACCATACAGTAATTAATTTAATTAATATTTGCATTGTTTACTTTCATACCCTCTGAAGTTATTTGCAAGGCAACATCTATGTACAGAATGTATTGCAGATACCTTTCGCAGCTTCAAAGATGCATATTGGGTCGTTGTATTTTAAGGGGGGGGGGAAGCTTCCATTCTGCATGATGTAGGTTGCAAATTTAAAATTGAATTTGACATTTGTTACTTCTCCAACACTGAATACATATTTCCTGCCACAGCCTCCTCTTTCTCTCTATGTCTCAAATGGATCTGGTTTTGATATCACACAGCTACAGTCCTACCCTGCAGTCCTTTCTTATTTTACTTCAAAGCACTACTTTCTTCCATAATACTAAGAGCAAGCCTAATGAGTCCTAATTCCAAGGCATTCAGCCATGCTCTCAATCCTGCCATTGCTTCCTGACTCTGAAGGCTCCTGGTTGAAATTCCTTTTTCATATGGCTCCATCTATTACAATTCTGCATTTTTGCTCTGCGTCTCTTGCTCAGAAGAATTATGCAGCTTCTTATTTTCTTTATTTCAGTGGGTATATTAGATTTGTTAGTGCAATAAAACCTGGTGCAGTTTCAACAATCCACTATTTACACACCGGGCTTACACAAATCAGGGTATTCTGCATAGTTTCTCTATAGTGGGAAGAGGAGCATGTAGGATTGGTTGAGCTATTGCTGGATATTCTGCTCCCTTGAATGCATTCTCAGCTCATACTGGTCCCCAGCATTTATATATGTGATTTTGGAGCAAGCAAAGGCTCTGTGATCTCTGTAAGTCACCAACTCAACAGCCATCTGCATTACTCATTTCAGTTTAAGTCATGACTCAGGCCCTCTTTACGTGTTGCATGTAGAAGGAAACATGTTGAGGGGCTGGGGGCCAGCTGTCCTTTGCCACATGTGCACACCAGGCAGGACCAGGGGCAGGATGTGGAACAACCCACCGTGCCTGCCGCCCTCTCTGCCAACACTGCTGGAGGCACAGGGCGTAGAGGTTCATGGGCCGGCTTCAGGGGCGGGCTTCACCGCCTGCCCCCCATGCAGGAGGGAGCCCAGCCAGCTGACACAGCCCTTGGCAGGGCATCTCCCCAACACTTCCCAAGTGGCCATTCAAGGAGGGGGCCAGGGGTTCAGCGCTAAGGCCAGGCTCTGGGGCCCAGAGACCCCCGATAGCAGGCAGGGTGGGATGAGGATTACTACGTGGGGGCCGTGGTTCATGCTCCTTCAAAATCATGTGCCCAGGGCTATAGTCGTTCTGGGTCTCACACACTATTGCCCCTGCTGGGGGGGCTGCTTATGAGAGTCAGTGTGGTGTAGTGGTTGAACAGTAGACTCGTAATCTGGGGGACCGGGTTCGTGTCTCCGCTCCTCCACATGCAGCGGCTGGGTGACCTTGGGCTAGTCACACTTCTCTGAAGTCTCTCAGCCCACTCACCTGACAGAGTGTTTGTTGTGGGGGAGGAGGAAAGGAGAATGAGCCGCTTTGAGACTCCTTCAGGTAGTGAAAAGTGGGATATCAAATCCAAACTCCTCCTCCTCCTCCTCCTCCTCCTCCTCCTCCTCTTCTTCTTCTTCTTCTTCTTCTTTTCTTCTTCTTCTTCTTCTTCTTCTTTTCTTTTCTTCTTCTTCTTCTTCTTCTTCTTCTTCTTCTTCTCTCTCTTCTTCTCTTCTTCTTCTTTAGCTTACCCTCTTTCAAAGGGTCTCACTCCAAGCCCCATCTTGTCCATTTGCAGGTGCCATTTAAGTTCAAAGTGTACATACAAGCAAACTTCAGCAAGTCCCTTTGAGGGTGCACACCCTGGCAATGAGTGCTGACAGCGCTGGTTCAAAGGGCCTCCTTTGACGTTGTCGTCTGATGGTGTCAGGTGATTAACAGGTGAGCGGCCCCAGTTACTTGTTAAAGTTGGCCCACAGGGCATTGGGCCGGAAAGGATCTGGCCCACCTTGGAGGACATGGCCTTGTGGTCACTTGTAGAGAAGTCTTCACTGGAACCAGTGGGCTGTTCCACCTCTTGGCCAGCTTCTACAAACCCTCCTGGGGAAGGTGCTTGAGTGAGTCAATGCTGAGCACAACATTTTGGGATGACACAAATGACCAAGGTTCATATTGTGCCTGATTATAGCACCGAAATTGCTTTGGCTGCCCTGATGAAAGTCCTGCACTAGGAGAAGGACGAGGGTGACAGTGCAACACTGCTACTTCTTATACAGTCATACCTCTTCTTGTGAATGCTTCATGATGTGTTTTTTTGGGTTAAGAAAGCGGCAAACCCGGAAGTGTTTACTTCCGGGTTTCGCCATGCACGCAGAAGCGTTCTGCACAGTTTACGGATAGAAGTGCTCTATCATGCTTTGTGCATGCGCAAAATCACCACTCTGGTTGCGGACTTTTCGGGGTGCAAACGGCACCCCAGAACGGATTGTGTTTGCAACCAGAGGTACCACTGTAGATCACAGTTCCATGGACTGTGACATGCTCTTGTGCAGGTGGGAGTAACACCAAACTCCTGTGATTCCACTCCTGGGCAGCTGTTGCTATATCCATGGTGTGCAGAAGGTCAATTGCAATGTACTGATAGATCTGTAAGTGATTTCCAGCATATCAACGAGGATTTCTGACTCACAGCTGTTTAGTAACAAAATATTCCCAGCATATAGGATCATTGCTAAGAACATGAGATGAGCGCTGCTAGATCAGGCCAAAAGCCATCGTAACCCAGCACCCCGTTCTTCCCCAGTGGCTCACCAGAGTGGCAGAACTAAATGGATCTGTGGTCTGACCCAGCAAGGCTGGATGTTCTTACAAATAATGCACAGAGAGCTCTTGTCCATCTTGAAATTATCACATCCTCAACTATTTTCCTTTTCTTCCATGCTTGCTTCATTCCTTAAGAGCTTCATGGAGAAACATTGTAATAAAGGAGAATGGGGAAACTTGCCTTTTTGAGGGGGGCTACTCTTAGGCAGCAATCATAGAGCTTGTATCTAGTGGATCTCTAAGATGTACATGATAAGAAAACACCTCAAATGTAATGGAGGTGACTTTCATCCATAGATAATTAAAATGGCCCTATGTTTCAAGACATAAGTCAAGGATGTTTGAGAAGTACAATAATTCTTTGTGCCTAACCTTCAAGACTTTCCTCCCCCACAAACACTGAAGAGGTTTGGCAAAGAATCTTATAGACTAAGAAGAGAATTTAATGGGCTCTTAACCCTTTTGAATTGAGGTTCATGATGTGGAATTAGAAAATAGAGCAACTACTTAAGTGTTATTTGTTTCCTTTTTCATTCAGCTCGGCAAAATGTCTAACAAGCAAAGTCACATATTTATAAGTGCTTCTTTAAAAAGAATGGACTGACTCTTATTTGCCAAGAGGAAATCATTTATATGTCTGTTCAGAAAAACAACATCAGATTCTTCTCTTGTGCAATTCCACTGGGGGGAATATGTATTTGCCCAAGGAATGAAAGTAACTCATTAGCTTCATTTATGTCTATCTACAAGGGGGAAGTGCATCTTGTATTGTAACCATATCAGAAGATTTCTGTTTAAATCAAATGTTGCTTTCTGGTGGGATGATAGTACCCTAAAATTAAAAAGTTAATTTTAAATTAACAAAGGTTAATTTGTTGCCCTCAGCTTTGTTTAATTGTTACAAATGCATTTTATGCTAATTAAACACGCTTTCTCCAATAATGATATGAAGAAACAGTAAAGCTTTTAAGGCTTCTCTAATCCAATCCCCTCTTGCTGTGTGTTCCTAATTTGCTCAATTTAATGTAATAATTATGGGAATTAGACAAATAAATATGTCATAAGTATCTATCTTCGGGAGAACCTTGACCTGCAAAGACTTTAAATCAGATGAAAATTACAAAGCTGCAATTCTCACTGGTAATAATCAGTTTAACAACTCTGACATGTCCCTCCTTTCACACAGACACACACAAATTCATCCATATGCATACAATTTAGACTGTTCTGTTGCATTTGGAATGGTTGTATGTGTTTTATAGTTGCATAATTGCACATTCTTGTAAGGTAGATTCTGTTGTAGATTCCTGAAGGGGTGGTAGGCCTATTTGGATGGCCTGTCCTGGAGACTGGTGGGTCCTGATGTGTTCCTGAATTCTCTGAGGGATTATCTAGTAGAGCCTGTTGAAACCCGTCTCACTAGAGAATGACATGATAAAATGGGCAGCTGACACAATCTCTCCCAAGCATCTTCTGCAACACTGTGGAGCCTGAGGGGCTCCTTGGTATTATGGGGTGCTTTGGGCAACAAAGCAAGACAGATGAAGACTAGAGCATAGAGACGCTGCTCTAGTCTAGTGCTGAAGCTGACCAAAGAGTGGACAGTGCACATGACCATTCCTAGCATGTGGCAGTGTGAGTTGTGAAGAAGGCTCGTTTTGCAGCTTGCATTGCATCCTCTATTAGACAGCTGGCGGAGGTATTTTGGAAGTCCCGCCAGCTGCTGACTTCCACTATGGAGGAGAGACCTCTAGAACAGTGTTTCCCAACCTTGTGCCTCCAGCTGTTTTTGGACTACAACTCCCATCATCCCTAGTTAGCAAGACCAGTGGTCAGGGATGGTGGGAATTGTAGTCCGAAAACAGCTGGAGGCACAAGGTTGGGAAACACTGCTCTAGAACACTGTGACCAATTAGCAGCACACTTTTAGGATAAAGTTCCTTGACTTTGAAGTGACCTTGATTCTGCAGTTGTTGTAGTTCCAGACGAAGTAGTGGTAGAATCATAGAATCATTGAATCTTAGAGTTGGAAGAGACACCAAGGGTCATCTAGTCCAGGAATCTCAGCTAAAGGCAAGGTGGGGCCTTGCCTCCACTGTGTGCCCACTGCCCTATAATCAATGTTTAAAAGACTTTTTATTTCTATTTTTTGGTTTGGAAAGAGCAAGAGATCTGCAACCTGCCACAGAAGAACCCCACAAGAACCGTGAAGTCTTTAATGGGTGATGGTGTTTACCTCCATGCAGTCAAAAAGCTTCACCTGCATATTCTTGAATATCAGGTTGTTTTTAAAGGCACAGCAGAAGAGGCAGACTTCTTTAGTGTCTGTGCGTGCAAAATGGTATGTTCCCCACAGAAGTACTTGACAAAAGTGAATAACAAATCAACAAACCTGGGTCACTTGTGCCATCATGGTACTTTCTCGAGGACAGGAATCGTAAGGCTGCAACAAATGAGAGATAGAAGAAGGGAAAGCAGGAGAGTTGTCCCTCATCAAATAGAATCCCTCCGAAATGAGCTTTGGGGGTTCAGAGGTCTAATTTAATTTTGTGATGGAGATCTTCAACCAATGTGTACAAAAATGTGTAGATTATGAGAAAATGTGCATAAAACACACATATTTGTCCAAATAACATACGAAAGGCATTATATTAGAGGACATTCAATGCAAAAGTGTGTATACCAGGAGAAATTAATACTAAAATGCTGGTGAATTTTCACGAGGACTGATGCAAAAATAATGGAAAAACTGGGAAATGAGAGAAACTGACATCGACAGGTTCATTCATTCCTAGCATGTGACACAGCTGTGTGCATTAGCACTAGCCTGCTCCCCTGTTGTGATTTTGTGAGGCTGGCTTGGTCAAATCTCAAGGGGAGCATGACTGTTACCTGAGCAAGTAAACTTTCTCTAGTTGATAAAGTTGAAGCTTCTTCCATTTTACTCTTGTTCATAGCAGAAAAGCTCAGTATGATATATGCTGTACATAAACAGTAACACAATAGAAGTATCAAATTTTTGTCAGGCAATTAAACTTTATGCCAAGCTAATTCAATTTTGTCACTATTTTATTAAGTCCTCTGGAAAAAAATCCCTCCACCTAAATCTGTTCTTTCTAGTAAATCACAAGTTTCTCAAACCATTTTCTAACATGGTCTCCTTGTTCTGCTTTTTTGATATATTAAATATCCAGCAAAGAATTTCCAGGGTCATAAATCTACTGTGATAAAATTAATCCTATTGCTGAAGAGAAATAAATATTTTATTGCAGTTTTATGAGCTTTTGTTCCCTTTCCGCTTGCAAGTAGGTGTTGTTTAGTGGTACGGAGACATTATGTTGCTGGAAAATGTATTAGAAACAATATAACAGTAATAGAATTTAGACCTACAATGTTGCTGTTCACTTCTTGAACAAAGATTTCAAGAGTATCCCATGCAAAACTTACAAGATTCCATCATCAATACTACCACTGGCGTTATTATACCTTACAATTACTGATGTTAATTCTAGATTCAGGTATGGTTTGCAATAATAGCTGGCTTTACCTGGCCACCTAGGAAAGTCTGTGCTTAAGGACCCGATGCCTCCATGGAACATCCAGATAACTTGTTAAACTCCTAAATTGTAAAGGTATGTAGGGGCTGGTGCCGTCTTGAGTCTGAAAGTTGCATTGCTAGTGCCAGGCATTCTAGTACTAACTAATTCTGGCTCCTCCACTGTAACCAAGAAGCACAATTACAACAGGATTTCCAAAGAGCATGGAAAAGTATGCATGCACATAGCTCCTGCATGTGGGGCCATTTGAAGCTCAGCACAAATGCACTATAACATTGTGGTTTCTTTAATAAAAACAACAACAACAACACCCAACAATATCATTTTAATTATTACTAAAGCACTTGTTTTAATGAAAGGGAAGTATAAAACACCAGCACCATAACGATATATGTTAATTTATTATGGTTTATGGAGCTGTAACACTATTCTGTAATAAGAACAAAACATTACAGCACCGCAGTGCTTTATCACTCATTTCTATATAGATCCAGTTCTAGAGGGGGGGGCAGGGAAAGCGTGTCAGTGATAATTAAAAAGTCAGTTAATAAAACAGAAACAAGTGTGGTTATGAAATGGTGCCCACCACAGCCATTATAATGGATGTGACCTGAGGTGATGGCTTCACCTCCCTGATAGTCACTGCCCACCCTTTAAAAAAGACTGAAGAATGGCTCTAAAGGCATTTAAACATGTGGAGTTTGTGCTGCTCTTCAGTTCTCCTGAAAAGGGACTTTTTGTGGTCCGAGAAAGAACAACAGGAAAAACGCTGGATGTTGATGATTGGATGAAGGCATTATGCCCTGTAAAGACTGAGTGAGTCACAAAACATGGTGATTCCACACTAAACGTCCAGTGTGGATACCCTTGTGTCATGAGTGTGATCTTCTGAATTGGTACATTGTGTTCCGATGTTCATAACTTGCTTTCCTGAAGACTCACGAGGGCTTCACCATTCCATTCAATGGGATAGGCAGCTACACATTTAGCTTTCCCCCATACAATATACGAAAAATGCTACCTATTTGGGAACCACATATCTGTCCTGAAGCATTGCCAGGCCTTTATCACTCGCTGTGAATTGTACATCCTTCCTCAACAAGGATCATTTTAGTAAACCTAGGTTATACTATCAGCATGAGTATCTATGGGTAGAAGTCAATGCAACACTCTACTAGTAACTCCATTTGTTCAGCTTTCCAGATTGAATCTGCCATAATACCTCTGCCATGTGATACTCTGGGAGTTCTCCCACCCCCACCCCAAAACCAATTCCAGGGGAGTGAGGGGCATGTGGGTGTAGAATGAAGACCCCATTGTTCAAGCAGAAATCCTTGTGCAGAGCTTTCACCATGAGGACCGTTAGACGAATCCTGTCCATTGTGTTTTTATTTTAGTTCATGTTTTGAATGTACTTCACCACAAGACTGTAACAGACTGTATTCTTAAAGTAGGTTATGCCAACCCCCAAAGTCCCAATTCAAACTTAAGTGCCAAACTTCTGCCTTTGCATCAGCAATTCATATACTATACTGTGGTCTGTTCTGCAGATCCACAACATCACTGAGTGTTGTTACTTGTCCTGCACCCTCCAGTGAGGAAAGAAAATACAGACGCAGAGGGAGAAAATAAAGAGATGGACTCAAATAGCCAGAATTAAACAGGCTGCAACTTATTGTAGGAATGACTTTATTGGCATAATATACTTGCTATTACGGCCAGTACAGAGGGGGGGTGTTTTATATAGTTCTCTCTGTGTGATGCCTCTGGTGACTGGCATGGGCAATCTGCTTTAGAACAGCTGCAAAGGGTTTGCCAGTTCATTTCTGGGCCCAATTCAAGGTGTTCACATTAGTGTTTTAAACCCTAATGACCCAGGCCCTGAATATACAGGCCCTCTTGGGTGTTCAGGTCAGCAGGGCTCCCTCTTAGTTGTTCCACTGCCTCAGACACTTGGGGGGGTGGAGGCCTGCTGGGGAACTGCAGCTCTGTGAGGACCAAACTATAGTTCCCAAGATTATTGGGGGAAAGCACATGAATACACGCATTCAGCCTCAGTACCAAAACCATATATTTGTGCTTCTCAACCTTGGAAGTAATGGTGCCATCTCCTATTTCAACCAAAACAGTTCTTTCTGGTCACCTCATTAAAAAACAAAAAAAGTCATTTTACGTTACTGCGGTGGCTTTTCCACATCCACACCGTCTGCCAAAAGTGGGGCAAGGGGGAAAGGAAACTAACAAAATTAGCTCAGGCAAACAATTAAAAACACCACAGTTAAAGCCTATCCAGGGGAGGGAATATTCCAGGAAGGGGTGCGGACACCAAACATACCAGGATGACATCTCTTCTCCAAAACAATGATTCCGACACTGAAATCCAGTTTTCAAGATAACAGCTAGCCTGCTTTGAATCCCTTCTCTTTCTGTAGAAGTAGCAGATGTTCGTGTTTCAGCGCTAACACCATATTCCTCTTTGTCATAAGAATATTATTCAAATGTTTAAAATACGTATTTCATTTCTGAATGCTTTCCCTGTCATTGAGGTGGCGGGTTTACACCCTCTCCCCTGTACTTACCTTGAGCTTTAAAGTGACAAACAGCACATATCTCACAGAGTGATTTCACAACTGTGCCAGAAATGTTGGCATATATTAGCAGTGGCTCTTTAAGACTACCTAACAGATGGAACAATTAACAGTTTCCCCGATATATTACTGTTGCACCACATAAAGTTTCTAATCTTAAAAGATATCTTCAAGCAAATGCGCCTGCTAAAGATGTTGTTTTCCCCTCCTTTTCAATGTTTCGTCACTTTGCAAGCTTTGTTAAATATATATTTATGTGTTCAAAACAGAAGAAAACAGAATGAGTCATGAAACACAGAAAGAAGCAAATGTTGCTTCCTTAGTACATCAGGTACAAGCATCGATTGGTGAGATATTTATTTGCTTGCATGGCCAGGGCTGGTGCTAGGGGTTTTTTGCGCCCTAGGTGAGATCGCCTTCTGGCGCCCGCCCCCCCGACATCCCTAGCACTGGCCCTGCGGAGAAGCCCGATTTCGGGCTGCTCCCCCCTCCCCGCCACTCTGCCGCTGGCGGAGCGGCACCGGGCCCTCCAGCCCCGCCGGCAACGCCCGCCGGCAGCACCCTCTGGCTGCCCGGCGGAGCGCGGGAGCGTGAGTTGGCCGGCCGCGCCTTGCCCTCTGGCTGCCCGGCAGAGCGCGGGAGCGCGAGTTGGCCGGCCGCACGGTGCCCTCCAGCTGCCCAGCAGATCGGTGGTCAGGGATGCTGGAAATTGTAGCCTGAAAACAACTTGAAACCCAAGTTTGGGGAATCACTGCTCTAAACCAGGGTTTGCAATCATGATTGGAATCTCATACTGTGAAACCACATTTTGAAGCATAATTTGGCAAGAGGGATTGTTGGCTGGTTTGTTTACTTATCACCACCCAACCTATATGCCAACCTATAGCCAAGATGGCTTAAAACAGCAATAAAATATTAAAATACCAATTGAAAACAGAAAAAGAGAAAGCGCAGCACAAAAACTCAGCAGCAAAGAATAAAGCAATTGAACGCATAGACTGGTATGACATCAAACACGACTCTGAATGCCAATTCATGCATCCTATTATTTAAAGGTAAAGGGACCCAACCATCAGTCCAGTCGTGTCCGACTCTGGGGTTGCGGCGCTCATCTCACTCTATAGGCCAAGGGAGCCAGCGTTTGTCCGCAGACAGCTTCCGGGTCATGTGGCCAGCATGACTAAGCCGCTTCTGGCGAGCCAGAGCAGAGCATGGAAATGGCGTTTACCTTCCCGTCGAGCGGTACCTATTTATCTACTTGCACTTTGACGTGCTTTCGAACTGCTAGGTGGGCAGGAGCTGGGGACCGAGCAACGGGAGCTCACCCTGTGGCAGGGATTCGAACCGCCGACCTTCTGATCAGCAAGCCCTAGACTCTGTGGTTTAACCCACAGCACCACCTGGGTCCCATCCTATTATTTACTTGGTGACAAAATGGGTGCCCACTCAATGAAGCTATATCTCTTGTTTTTCCTTTAGTGATGAGAGGTGTGGTGGGTTGAGGAAGCTTGATTCTCGATGGAAGACAGCACATGGGGTGGGGAGGTTTATCTCCTCACTATCCCACTGTGACTTGAATTGAGAGCTTGAGAAAAGAAGTCCCCACTGGCACCGTGTTCTGCATTTAATAGCTTTAGACAGAAAGTGGTGCAATTCATTGTGACAGTGTGTATTTTATAAGGAGAATAGAGGCCGACCTGCAGGTCAGCTTTCGTAAGGAGGGACGTCCCATTTCAAATCACACCCTGCATACACAGGATCTTGTGTGAGATTCAGTAAGTTTCTTTCTTTGGGTGTATGAACCACTAGAGCACAAGTTAGAATTTGGATGGACTGGTCCTCATCTGGCAAGCACTGCTTCCCTATACTATTCCACTCACAAAGGGAGTGGGAAAGTCTTGCAAGGAACCGTCAATTAGACTGAAGCCTTACGATAGTCTTAAACCTCCCCAAAGTCAACAGAAATGATAAAATAAGCAATATCTACAAGGGGGTTATGGAAATTTGTAGGAACAGAAATAATATCTGGATGACATTTGATTAAATATTTAACTAAGCTAAATACACACCAGTATCTTAATTCAGAATGTATTTTGTGAAATACTATTCCACCAAAATGAAGAGAAGACATATTGCGAAAGCTCTTTTTTAGATGATTATATTTAATAGCTCATATATGCACTCATATTGTCAGATCTTGCACTCTCTCTGCGTCACATGTTCTGTCCCCCTCCCCACACTCGTAAGAGGACTACTCTGGAAGTTGGAAAGGAAAGGAAAGAAAACGAACACAGTTTAAGGAGAAAAAGGCTTTGCTCTACTGGAAATTTTCAGCAAAAAGAGAAAAGTGATATGGAAATCTCCCAGAGGTAGATAAAGTGCTGTCCTCCTGTTTCTTTAAGCCCCAACGAACATGACCAGGGGTTGGTGTGGTGGGACTTGTAGTCCAACAGCATTTGGAAGGCACAACATTGGCTATCCCTGTTGAAGAAAGTTAGAGAAACCTTTTAGCTCATCATTAGTGAAGTCAGTATTGGAACCATAGACAAGCAAATTATGTGGATACAGGTAGGTAGCCGTGTTGGTATAATTATATTATAATTTCTGTCTAAATTATATGGAATTAGGCTGGATTTCACTTTAAAACACAGATTATTATTTTTTAAAAAGCAATATGTTATACAAAGGAACACAGCAGGAATATGGGCTAAGGCTGTGATCTATATACCGTTACTTGGGAGTAAGTCTTCCAAGTAACTTAATGGGGTTTAGTTCTAAGTAGGTATGCATATAATTGCACTGGAAGTTTCAGCTCCTAGTGAAAGTGTCGCAGATCTTGTTTTATTTTAACACAAATGGGTGAATCAAACATGATGTGAGAGACTTGTGATCAGATGTGCATGAACAGATGAGCATTATAGCAAATCTTTGCATTGGCTACTTGCCGACAAAGGTCCGTATAGTTAAAGCTATGGTTTTCCCAGTAGTAATGTATGGAAGTGAGAGCTGGACCATAAAGAAGGCTGATCGCCGAAGAATTGATGCTTTTGAATTATGGTGCTGGAGGAGACTCTTGAGAGTCCCATGGACTGCAAGAAGATCAAACCTATCCATTCTCAAAGAAATCAGCCCTGAGTGCTCACTAGAAGGACAGATCCTGAAGTTGAGGCTCCAGTACTTTGGCCACCTCATGAGACTCCCTAGAAAAGACCCTGATGTTGGGAAAGATGGAGGGCACAAGGAGAAGGGGATGACAGAGGATGAGATGGTTGGACAGTGTTCTTGAAGCTACTAACATGAGTTTGGCCAAACTGCGGGAGGCAGTGGAGGATAGGTGTGCCTGGCGTGCTCTGGTCCATGGGGTCACGAAGAGTCGGACACAACTGAAAGACTGAACAACAACAACAGAAGCACTGGGGTAGGGTATTAAGGCTTTCCTCCTATGCCAGCTCCCATAATTCAATTATTATTTATTAAATTTGTATACCACCCTATACCTGCAGGTCTCAGGACAGTTGCAACATAAAAACACAAAATGCATAATAAAAAACAAAAACAACCTAACAACCTCCCTATAATGAAAACCAGGTGGTGATGTATATCGTGTATCTCTCAAGGCAGAGGACCAGGGGGGAGTGGGGAAAAGATAAGCTGTTTTGTTTAGAGAAATGGCATGTGAGGAGGGGGCAAACTCCCTTGCACCAGTGCTGCTGCCCTGATAAAACGACGCGGGTGCCCTCCCCCCCCCCCAAAAAAAATTGCAAATGTGTTTAAATTTTAAAGAACTGTCAGGAACAAGCCTAGTCATGGATCTCCTGAGCAACATATTTTTGGGTCCGAAGGTTTTTAATCATACTCCTCATCATAGCAAGTGGCATTAGGAAAAAGGAGAACATAAGTAAGACAAAATGAGGGGAAATAATGTGCCAGAAGAAGAAAGGCATTTTTCTTCCTTAGCCTCATCTTGGTGGCATGCCTCCACATCTTTAAAGGGCAATGGTGGCAGCAGAAGAGCTCACAGATGGAGATAGAAGAAGGGCTGTAATGAGCTGCGCCTTGGAACAGATACAGTCCCTGATCCTCATAGTGTCCCAGATCTTTAAAAGGTGTTTGAACAGGGTACTGTTGACTTAAGGGTTTTCCTGTGCAAAACCCCACTGAGGTGAACCAGGGCTGTTGGTGACCAGATTTGTGTATATGTTTCATCTGGGCCAATACAAGGCCTTGAATTAAATGCAATGTGTAATTCATGGGATAATGGGGAAATGGCAAAGCTTATCTTTTTTTTTCTTTTTATTATGATGCATGCCAAATATCTAATAGGATGGACTGGTTAAATTCTGGGAACATGGAGGAATATGAACAAATAGGTCTACATCCTCATTTGAAAGATGTGATACAGTATCTGTTACATGCCTATAAGTGTGAAATAAAGGTATACCAAGACACTTGTGCACAGGCAATATTTGAAGTGTCACCAAGGTATAAGGCAATAATTGGGCCTCAGCTGACACCATTTACATCACGTGTATACTGTATATCCCAATTTTTCTTTTTGTGGAATGGCTGCAATTCTGTTTGTGCATTGCTTTGGAAAGGGATAATTCAGTAGGTTCGCCTTTAAATGAAAACGGAATCAATTTTCTCCCCCATTTCTACTTTCCACATGCACAAACTTTCTACTCTACCTCCACATGGCACAATACAATTCATCCATTTTTCATTTGCTAATCTGCAGAAGGAAGGGAGATCCTTTTTGCTGAGTAAACATGAAATACTGGCCTAATGTCTGTGAAATATTTAAATGTCTTGCAAGCATGACAAAGGTGGTTAAGTATTAATGCCATGTAGCAGATCTGAGTGCTGCTGTCTTGTGTTGTTTAAACTTTTGAAAAAAAGGAGGCCTGCGGTGACATATTTCTAGCCTTCAGTTCTCTTTTGCTTCCAATAGCTGCAAGTTGGGTATCAGCCAATCTGACATTTCCCACAGTGCTCCCCCTCCCCAGGATGAGCTCAATTAGAGAGGGGGGGAGAGAGGGGTGCCTACATGCAAAATACCCAGCAGGCTCTTGCTACACATGGATGGGAAATAAGGGGAGATCGAACAGCTCTTGGGTGGAACCTGCATAGATTCCTTTGTAGGCAAATAAGAAAAGAATCCCATAAAGATTTGCAGAGTGTAGGTCTGTTTCTACACATGCAAAGTATTGTGTTTATAAATACTGGGGAAATGGTGATGAAATGTCAGTAGCCAGACTGTCTTTCCGGTCAGTGTATCCACGCCAGGGATGTCCAGGGATGAATGTTCATCCTTTATACAGTAGATGTGCATACCCTTTTATGCATCACAGTGCCATAGTCTAGTTACCACTAGTTATCAGACTGCTGCTAGTTACAAGCAGCACCTCTTAGACTATGTACGGTAATTGTCCGAGCTAAAGATTGCTGTGATGCGCTCCTTACCAGAGCTAGGATGAGTGCTGATGACTGCTGGACAGATCACCGATTAATACATTCCATGATGGCTATTAAGATTAAACCTCAATGCAGACTTCAAGGAAGGAAACCAAGGCATAAAATGAATACTCAAGCACTTCAGGATCCTCTTAAGTGGGCTTTCTTCCAAATGACTCTTAAGGACCATCTGCTTTCAGAGTTCCCTGATAACAAGCAGCCACATTTTGCATGTGTCGATAATGCACAGTGCAGATTATACTGCGCTTCGTCATATATGGAAAATGTTCTTATGTATGACATCAGTGGGAAAGGAAAACAAGAGCTACCGGTACAAATGTTAAGACCAGTTCTGGAGTATTTTATGTTGGGTAATAATAACAAACGTGTTTTCATTTAAGAAACTTTTTTCATGACGAATGGTTGCAGGTCATCTCTAATGCATGCTGTAAACTGCCTCATCGTGTTATCAATGAGGTGGTGAAGTAGAGGAGGTGTAGCTACCCATACAATCACAGCTACATAGTGCTAATGAAACTGATGTATTAAGAATTTTGTGCACTCAATTATAGGAGAGTAATTGAAAGTCTAGTAGAATAGAATTGATTAAGAGGATCTGGGATCAATGGTTAAGCTTTCAGCCTTGTAGAAGCTGCAATGGGGACCAATGGGAGGGGGAGCCTGTGATTGAAAATATTAGGGATGAATTCAGTATTGATGATAATGATTGGGGGGGGAACCACCCCACAGTGGCATACAACACAGTATAACTAAAGTTGTGTGCACTGGGGCACTGCTGCTATTATTAAGGAAGTTTCTAAGAGTTACTTTTGCTTGCAATGTTATGCTGTTCTATTTTTGTGCTCCAAACCCCTTTGGGACCATGTTGTGGTGAATAGTGGTTTATAAATTTCAGTTTTGAACTCACTAATGGTACAATGTAGCTATACCCGTGTTGTGAGTTGGGAGTGCATGGTTAGGCTGTATGCTTGAGACCCTCCTAATTCCAGGAACCAGCAAGGATCTAATGGCCTAAGTATGGGTCATTAGGGTAACAAAGGAAGTGGCTCTGGGCCAGAGGACAAATAGGTACCCCTCTTCCCTCAATTGGCTGATAGAAGGACAAAAGGGAGAGTTGAGGTGTGTGAGAGCTGAGCTAGAAGCAGGTGGTAGGTAGCAGGCAGAAGCCTGAGAGGGAGAAACATGCTTGATTTCCACTTGAATCCAAGGCTGTAGCTCTGGGAGAAGCACAACCTTCTTGACATGTTGTGAGCCCCTCCATCATAGGATTGGGTTGTATATATGTGTAAATAAACCAAATGCCACAAGGACACGGCAGTCTCTGCTGTCCCTCATTCCAAGGAAAACAAACCCTGGGTGAGTGTCTGGAAACACTGGAATCTCACACTGCTTGGAGACTGGGGTGGCAACACACATTTTTCTGGAGGTGAGCCTCACTGTATCCAGAGAGAGTTGCTTGTGCTGCAAGTATCCTTAGGTAGTTCATAATACCTCAGCCTTACCTCATTATAATATGGGGATAACAGCACCATCCTGTTGGTAATAAAGATAACCAAGTCCAATGAATATGAAGATGCTTTGAGCACTCGGAAGGAAAGCGGTACAAGTATAATGTTGTTGTCATCTTTTGGACTTTGAACTATTCTATCTGGCTATAATTACATAAAACCCAGTATAACAAAATGAAAATACATCTTTCGCCAGGCTGCAGACTTTTGCTTGCTTTAGGTGTAGCATTATCAGGAATCGTTAACAGATTCTGACCAAAATGAGCTTCAAAGAACTATGACACCTATGGCTACAACGGGCTCATTGATTCAAGGAGGCTTTAAGCTATTTTAAATTGAGACGATCGCAAGTTCAATAAATAAATTAAATGAGCAGTGTCCTATGTCAGGATTTAAAATATAATCCTGCCAGAAACTTCCTTTTGCTTGGTAAAATTCCATCATTTATATGTGGGGGACTTCACTGAATGCAAAATAATATTCATGCCCCCAAACCAGTTGCTCTGGTGCTCATGCATCAAGTTCAATGGCTGCCTTATTCTCTGCAGCATTAGAACAGGAAAACACCCACCGCTAAGAAGGGTTGGAAGGTCTGTATTTTGCAGGAACCTTGCAGCGGGGACAGAACGCATCTCTGTGTAGGGCTGCCAATTGTTCCTCAAATAGATCTGTTCTGCTCCTGTGCCTTTAACTATTGAAATTAGCATGTGATATTTTACCCAGCACTTTTCACAGCATGGGGCTCTAATTATATTATCACTTTTAGGTTTTTAAAACACACTTAGCATTCTTCAAAGGAAAATCATGGGATTAGAAGTAGTTCCATTTGGAAGGACTAGGAGGAAAGGTCACAAGATCCGGAGCTTTTTACTTTAGAGAAAAGGCGAGGGTGTCAAGGACGTGACAGAGGAGTGTAAGGTTGTGCATGGAAGGGAGAAAGTGGGTAGAGAGAAGATTACCTCCTTTTCTCATAATTCTAGATCTCAGGGACATCCAATGAAGCTGAACGTTGGAAGATTCAGGACAAAAGAAAGGACCATCACACAGTGCATTGGTCAACTATGGTATTTGCTCACACAAGAGGTCGTGATGACCACCAACTTGGATGGGTTTACAAGGGGATTAGGCAGATTCACAGAGGATAAGGCTAACAGAGGCTACTATCCGTGATGGTTTTGTACCACCTCCAGGATCTTAACTCCAGTTGCTGGCAAGTAAAAAGGTAAAAGTAAAGGACCCTTGGACAGTTAAGTCCAGTCAAAGGTGACTATGGGGTTGCGGCGTTCATCTTGCTTTCAGGCCAAGGGAGCCGGCGTTTGTCCACATACAGCTCTCCGGGTCATGTGGCCAGCAGGACTAAACTGCTTCTGGCGCAACGGGACACCGTGACGGAAACCAGAGCGCATGGAAACACCATTTACCTTCCTGCCACAGGAGTACCTATTTATCTACTTGCACAGGCGTGCTTTCAAACTGCTAGGTTGGCCGGAGCTGGGACTGAGCAACAGGAGCTCACCCCGTCGCATGGATATGAACTGCCGACCTTACGATCGGCAAGCCCAAGAGGCTCAGTGGTTTAGACCACAGGGCCACCCACGTCCCACACTGTGGGGAGAGCACCATTGCACGCATTACCTGCTTGTGGGCTTCCCAGAGGCATCTGGTTGGCCAGTATAAGAACAGGGTGCAGCACTAGATGGATATTTCTCCTGACCCATCAGGGTTCTTCCTAGGGTCCTTTAATTTAGCTTTCATTTATTTTGACTTCTTACCTTTCATTTATTTTTTTTAACTCTTTGCAAGAAAATAAATCAAGCATGCCAGGGAATGGTCTAAGATTTTCTCCCTGGTGTGCTAATTTTCTACTTGTGGGAAGTTCTAATTGGAACAGCGTTTGGGGGGGGGGAATCCTAGTCAGCATATTGAATTGGTACAAATTTAGAGTCCAGTCTACCAGTCCACCTCATATTTCTGCTGTATGTTCAGACAAGATCTAAATATCTGCATTTTATCCAGTGCTTAAAGTGCCATTGTGCCATCTACATTGAAGGCAATTCCACAAGCAAAAACATTATTAAGCAAAAAAGTTTCAAATTCTTTGAGAAAGTTTGCCAAGGCCCAAATGGCAAATATATTTATATGTATATAGCAGCTCCTCTGTCAAGAACTATGAAGAAGGATAAACACTTCATAAAAACCTCCTGCCACAGAACCAAACATATTGAAATGACTTTTATGGAGATATTGAAAAACACACACACACAAAAGAATACATAAGGCTTGTTTTTCCGGAGGGTTCAATTATTTAGAATGCTGGTAGCAAACTTTGATTGATAAACCTAACCTTTCCTTCCCTGGCTATAGTTTGATCACACAGTGATGAAAATGAGTTAGAGAATGGAAGAATAATATTTGGATTTCAACACAATAATGAAAATGCAGAGACTGCCTTTGACTTTTACAAGGTGAGAAATGATTTCACATTTTCATTGTATGGCGGCTGAAATCCCTTTAAAAAACTAGCGAGTCTGGATTTTGTCTGATGTACTTCTATTATTTCCCTCACTTACAAGATTACTTGATCTTTCCAGACATAATTTCCATGGCATGTCCAAATGCAATCCTAGCTAGAGAGCCTTCACATTCCTCCCCGCTGCATTAATGACTTAAGACAGAGGCGCTGAAAATGCAGTTTGCACGTGAAAAGCTGTTCAGGAACACGCATACAATGCCATTAGTGTGACTCACTTATAATTCATATCTATATCTATTTACATACTGTCAAACTTGCATTTGTCTTTTGCAACCTAGAAACTACATATGTTAGAATTGCAAGTCAAAATATATTCATAACATGAGTGAAGGTCTTCCAGAATTCAGTTACTTACTACAGTTGATGTTCCTTTTCTGCAACTCAGTTTAGCATCTCATCTAAGCCATTCTTTTGTTACTATTACTATAAAGGTAAAGGGAGGTAAAGGGACCCCTGACCGTTAGGTCCAGTCACGGACGACTCTGGGGTTGCGGCGCTCATCTCGCTTTATTGGCTGAGGGTGCTGGCGTACAGCTTCCGGGTCATGTGTCCAGCATGACTAAGCCGTTTCTGGCGAACCAGAGCAGCACACGGAAACTCCGTTTACCTTCCCGCTGGAGTGGTACCTATTTATCTACTTGCACTTTGACGTGCTTTCGAACTGCTAGGTGGGCAGGGACTGAGCAACGGGAGCTCACCCCATCGCGGGGATTCGAACTGCTGACCTTGCAATCAGCAAGCCCTAGGCTCTGTGGTTTAACCCACAGCGCCACTCGCGTCCCTATTCTACTATTACTATATAGTATACATTCATTTCCCTTAAGCAGCTCTTTCTTTTGCAGTCTTCCCCAGCCTGGTGCCTCCACAGCCAGCATGGCCAATAGTCAGAGATGATGCAAGTTGTAGTTTCAAACATCTGGAGGGTGACAGGTTGTGGGTGGGAGGCTGTTTTTGTTGGATGTATAAGCCAGGATAACAGTATTTTCCTTCAGCAGAGATGCAGAACTTTGGGCTCTCCAGTTGTTGTTGGACTAGAATTCCCTGTTCATTGGCTCTGCTGGCTGAGGCTGATATGGGAGTAGTAGTCCAACAACATGGGGGGGGGGGAGGGGACATGAGTTTCTCATCCCTGCCTTAACATGTCCTGTTATGTTTTATGAAACTTATAATTCACAGTTATTAACTGGTGATCACCAGACAGTTACAGATGGCTGCACTTAAGTAATTTGAGGGAATACCCAGAATATTCACATTTTGAGAATTGGTGTGTCTCCACCTACATTCTCCAAATACGGAGAGTGGTTCAGCCCAAGTTGGTTTTGTCTCAGAGCCTGGCAAAGGAGGAAATAACCTAGTAGCATTTGAAATCCAAAGCCCTTCAATTTGAAATCTGATGGCCCTTCAATACAAATTATTCCTGATTCTTGTCTGGTGATATACATATTTTTTGTTATTTCGTACACAGGAGCTGTTTTGTAAATGGTTAAGAACACCCTCCAGCCCTCCAGTAAGTCTCAGCTCTAGCAGAAGAATTCATGTCTTCAATCACAAAACAACCAATAGAAATTTTAGAGATCTTGCATCTGTTTCTTTGCCCTGGCTTGTTTGCAGGATAACAGTTATTACTCTAGCAGCTTCCCCTGCCATATGTGTACAGTAAGTAAATGAACATAAAATTGAATGAACACATAAAAGAAGGATAAACCCACCTAGCTTAACAAATCCACTCTCCCACCTGCTGTGCCCTGGAACATGAACAGAACGTCATATGGATCACAAGGATTAGTCAAATAACAAGTCTTGGCTAACAGCACAGTCATGTGGATGAGCTGATTAGTTCTCAAAGCCATTCTCTGATATTCTGGGATATCAGCGATCATGCTTAATTCATTATTCTCAGCCAATGGCACTTGAAGATGTGCAGTGATTTTCATTTGACAGAGCCGTGCGAACTCAAAAAATCGTGGGTGGAAAAAGATTTTTCTCCAGCTTTGAAGCTGAATCTCAAATATGGCATTTTGTTTTATGCACTAATTAAACTCATCCCTGAACCAAATTGCTTGAGCTGTGGTTTGAAAAACACAAGGCCAAATCAAAGTTTGGTTTCCTTAGATGGTTCCCTCAGAGTGAATTCACACATGCACGCTCATCACCTGATGACTATAGCATCAAGTGATAACGTGTGAAACAAGCTGCTACAGATCGAACACCACAGACAGAGCTTCCATATTTCAGCTGAGGCAATTCACATATTCTCCTATAGGTTATTGAGTGATAAAGCCGTTGAATTATGAGATGTTGGATGATGTACATGCATGTGTGAACCAGTCCTTTATTCACTGTAGGAGGTGACAAAAGATCCAGTAGAGACTAAAATTCAACCAAGTGGTGAGTTAGGTTGTTGTGTCGATATTATACTGTTATCCTATGGGGAATAGTATAATCTGTAACTGTAGGTCAACTAAAATGAAGTGAAGATATTTCAAACAGCATCTGAAAACACTTCCGGTAGACTATTAAAGGTCATGTAGCTTTTTTTTTTTAAGGCACTTTTTAGAAGGGTGGAATAAGTGTCTTTATTTTGGGGGGGGGGGTGATTCAAAATGACCTTAACAGATTAGAGAACTGGGCCAAAGCAAACAAGATGAATTTTAACAGGGATAAATGTAAAGTACTACACTTGGGCAAAAATAATAATAATGAAAGGCACAAATACAGGATGGGTGACACCTGGCTTGAGAGTAGTACAAGTGAAAAGGATCTGGGAGTCTTGGTAGACCATAAACTTGACATGAGTCGACAGTGTGATGCAGCAGCTAAAAAAGCCAATGCAATTCTGGGCTGCATCAATAGGAGTATAGCAGGCATGTCCAACAGGTAGATCACGATCTACTGGTAGATCACGATCTACTGGTAGATCATGGAGTGTTCCTGGTAGATCTCTGGTCCACAGCAATCTCCATACAAAAAAGCAAAAAAGCCAACAACAACAACAACCCAACTTTGGCTTCCTAAAAAAAAGCTCCACAACTTTGGGCAGATCACTGCCAGTCTTTTTACAACAATGAGTAGATCACTGCCAGTTTTTTAATACTGTGAGTAGATCGCAGACTATTGGGAGTTGGACGTCCCTGGAGTATAGCATCTAGATCAAGGGAAGTAATAGTACCACTGTATCAGATCTCACCTGGAATACTGTGTCCAGTTCTGGGCACCACAGTTCAAGAAGGATACTGACAAGCTGGAACGTGTCCAGAGGAGGGCAACCAAAATGGTCAAAGGCCTGGAAACGATGCCTTATGAGGAACGGCTTAGGGAGCTGGGTATGTTTAGCCTGGAGAAGAGAAGGTTAAGGGGTGATATGATAGCCATGTTCAAATATATAAAAGGATGTCATATAGAGGCGTGGGAAAGGTTGTTTTCTGCTGCTCCAGAGAAGCGGACACGGGGCAATGGATTCAAACTACAAGAAAGAAGATTCCACCTAAACATTAGGAAGAACTTCCTGACAGTAAGAGCTGTTCGACAGTGGAATTTGCTGCCAAAGAGTGTGGTGGAGTCTCCTTCTTTAGAGGTCTTTAATCGGAGGCTTGACAGCCATCTGTCAGGAATGCTTTGATGGTGTTTCCTGCTTGGCAGGGGGTTGGACTGGATGGCCCTTGTGGTCTCTTCCAACTCTATGATTCTATGATTCTATGGATCAATTAATAATAAACATAATATCTGACTGTTTCACCTGCATCCCATTTTAATTTAATGGCTTTCCTCATGGAAATCTATATTAAAATAGCAAATATGTATTTCAAAAAATATTTTCTCTCAAAATATGCATTTCTAAATGTTTTTTTATCCCAAAGTGAAAAACTTTTATATGCATTTTGGTAGACTTAAAAAACAACAAAAAACTTAACAATCAGTGTGCCAGGCCGAGCTCTCCAGGGAAATTATTCCAGATATGGGGTGCCACCCCATTTATGACACAAATCATCTCATATCTGAAGATGGAGGCATCAGATTAAGATCTTAAAATTCGCATAGGTTTATATGGGAGCTCCTAATTTAGTAAAAAAATAATAATAATAAATAAAATATTAAATATTAAAAAATTCCTTCCAGTAGCACCTTAGAGACCAACTAAGTTTGTTCTTGGTATGAGCTTTCGTGTGCATGCACACTTCTTCAGATACACGTGTGCATGCATGTGTATCTGAAGAAGTGTGCATGCACACGAAAGCGCAAACCAAGAACAAACCCAGTTGGTCTCCAAGGTGCCACTAATTTAGTAGTTACTTTTACAAAAACTGTTTGCATTTCCATTTTGACACAAATGATGGAAAAGATGGAAATGGCTAAAATATTCACAATAACTTTCCAGAAAATGTATTCTCCTTCTTGCATGTGTTCCGCATTTCAAATCCATTGGACAAGGGGCCTTCTCAGTCTGAGCTGCAGCTATGATACTTTCTAGTGTTCAACTGGTCCCTTATGTTACCTTCATTATACATCATGATATTAAACCGGATTAATCTCTCTAAATGGTCATTTAGCAACCTAACCAGGGATGGAGAGAAAGAGAGAGAGAACCACAATAGTACAAAACATGTAGATCACCCACTTGAACAATGGGCAAAGGTCTAGTGTCCATCATAAATATGAAGAGTTATTCTTTGGCCTTAGGAGCTGAGGCAAACCTCTTTCCCAGGACTTATTGCCAATCATCCATACATCCACTGAAGTTCACTGAACCCTGTGAAGTGGCGAGGAGCAGGATGATGCAGGAACAAGGCTCTTCACAATCAGAATATGCTGAGCAACCCCCAATTTTCTGCACATTGGCATTAGTTGTTGGCTAAGTAATGCACTTTAACAGACTAGGACACACATCACAGATGTGTCATTTCCTCTCAAATGTTCTCCTTAAGTTCCTTATGGTGTATAACTTGGCTACTGCCAGCAACAATATGAGTCTGCTTTCCTCTTGCATAGCTCTCAGAATGAGGGTCTACGTTCAAATGATATCAAATTGCTTGAAGACGGATTATTGCAAGAGGCGAAACAACCACCACAGATGGATTACTTTTCTATGAGCTTTGAATGGGTACATGTGGGCCCTTGCCTGCAATTTGCATTGTTCCCTTCTGAATTGCTCCTGTTTATGGCATCCTACTTTTTATTTTTTTTAAAAATAGTTTTATGCTGCTTTTCTTGGCAAGCGCCCATCCAAACCACCTTAAAAGCAGAACAAAATATAAAAACAGGACAAAATTTAGAGCTTTAGAACACTACAAGTCAACACTTGACATAATAAAATACAGAACCGAAAAGAACATAATTCAGTCGGACTATCGCCTATCCATTCTTAAAGAAATCAGCCCTGAGTGCTCACTGGAAGGGCAGATCCTGAAGTTGAGGCTCCAGTACTTTGGTCACCTCATGAGCAGAGAAGACTCCCTAGAAAAGACCCTGATGTTGGGAAAGATGGAGGGCACAAGGAGAAGGGGACGACAGAGGATGAGATGGTTGGACAGTGTTCTCGAAGCTACTAACATGAGTTTGGCCAAACTGCGAGAGGCAGTGAAGGATAGGCGTGCCTGGCGTGCTCTGGTCCATGGGGTCACGAAGAGTCGGACACGACTGAACAACAACAACAACAACAACAACAACAACAACATCGCCTGGCTAACAAACATCATGAACGGAACTTTACAATGTACATTATTTGAAGGACATTAAAGATAAAGAACCATAAAAAGGGGGAAGACAGGCCTTGAAGCTGCCCTTCAATACTTAGCACCTGGACAACAAACAAAGCAAGCACCAAAGTCACCTGATCACAGGTACAATTTAAGATATGGAGTGATGCCGAATGAATGCTCAAGGAGGCAAAAATGTCATGTTGCTCCCATGCCACAAAATTCTGGCTTCAGAGTGAATTCTTTCTCATGCTCCCACAGAAACAGAAGTGTGGAGCCAATAGAAGCACGCTTGTGGTCTAAGCAGGCCCATCTTCACATTGACTTCTAACTTGATATATCAGGTAGCTTCCATTCACCTTTGTAGTTTGCAGTGTGTCTTAACTACTTAGCTTCTCCAGTGTTGATCCTTTCGTGTTTGAAGTTTCCATTCTCTTTCTTTACTCTGCTGATTAATTATTTCAGTCTGGCCACCTTTTTTTCTTTCTTAAAAAGCTTTTCATCTCTGCAAAAGAGAACAGAGTAAATCTTCAGATGTTTCCATAGAGGTTGAAGCACTTCTGAAAGTTTCTCCTATTGATTGCTGCTTCATTCAAATGCAGGACGATTGTGGGCCCCAAACACAGGGCTATTTTGATGTATGTGGTGAGGGTTTGTGTGATGGAAAATATTAGTCTCTTATGCAAAATGGGCAGAATTGATATAGTGTGGGTGCATAGAGGAGCCCAATTGACTCAATAGACCCCTGCTTTCCCCTCTCCAAATTTGCGTATGCACAGCTGCACATGCCATCCAGTGTGAAGGCCTGGGTAGGAGAATTGGAGGTCTGCACACTCATCCCATACTCCCATCTTGCCATCTCTCTCACCTCCAGAGCACCACTTGGATTGGTGGGATAAGGAGATGTATCCCAGACCTCTCCTTCTTTCTAAACAACCATTTTGCTGTATGTATGCATGACTAACTACACAAATAGGCAGGGGGGAAACAAATAAGTTGGGCTCTACTCAGAGATGCCATCTCCTAGGGACCAAGTCCTTTTGCCCCCCACCCCTCAAAAAAAGTGGTGAGAAGGCCAAGTGTGGAGCTGAGTACCGCATGGCTTCAGTAGCCAGCTCCTCCTCCTCTTGCTACAGAGGGGAAGGAGTGGGAAGCAGCCGCCCCTGGCTGGTGGCGACAGGAGGAGGAAGAGGTGCTGGGGCCATTGAAACTGTGCTGCCACTGTGCTGCCAAAGCTGCCTTCTGCTCTGCCCCCGGCCCTCGCATTCTCCTTCAGAAGCTGCTACCTCAGGCTCTACTGGACCCATAGAAATGTTCCAATTCTAAGCCCTTTCCACATGGTGGACCTGAGTGTGCACATTGTGCTTTGATCTCTTGAGGCAGTAACATTATATTTCATATTCCAAAAGTGAGACACAAACATGCCTGCTCCTGTGGATGCATTGCCTAGCTCAAGAGATTCTGCCTGTTCCAGTTTGCTTCCGCATCTGCTAATAACACCTATGATCTAGACATTTGATGGACACATTGCAGGGACAAAAGGGAGAACGTGACGTGGAGATACAATTTTCAGTGGCAGCTCCACATCTCCCGTAACACATTGTTCCTCCTCCAACTCCTTAAAGAAGCTTTGAACATGTGCCAAGGACAGTCAATCTGCCAGAGTAAAAGCCAGATCGTGGTAAATATGTAAGCCTGTATTTCTGTTTGTATTCATTATTTAAAATATTTCTAGGCTGCTTTTCTCTTTAAAAAAACAAATAAATCAGAGCATCTTTTAAAAAACTAGAACAACAATAAAATAACCTTTTTGCTTCTAGCTACCAGAAGATTATATTAAGAATGGACATCACCATCGCCATGCTTTCACTGCACAATAGGTCCAGCTGTTAAACAGTAATGCCCCACTGGTACAATTATCACAGCTTGGTGCAAAGTGTCCCCTTGTGAGGTGTGTGCCTGCCTGCCTGCCTGCGTTTGTGTGTCCATCTCTCTATTCACCGGCAAAGCAGCTCTCCTGTTTTTCGAGCTTAAGTAATGGTGCTCTACAGAATCTTCATGTATACGAAAACGCTTTTGAAGAGTACTTGAAGGTCTATTACTAATGACTCAAAAGGTTCATCTTATTTTTTTTGCTTGCAGTTGCTGAATAGGAGAGAGGCTTGAAACATGGCGCAGTGCTTCTAAAAAGTGCAATAATCTTCACACATTTGATCACAATGTGTGTTTTATAAACCTCAGCCCAGTTCCTAGTAGAAAGTAAGTGCAGTCTAGGGTCCTCTTTGTACTTATTGAGCTACAAGTGATAAATATGGGGTCCCCCCAGTATTGGCTATGAATTCCATTGTCATTGAAGCTGTAGCTATCAAACATATATTTTCCATAGCTACCGACGGATTTTAGCATGGTTGACCTTGCTATTTTATTGGGATAACTGGGTTCCAATTACCTACTGAAATCTTTTAAGTATACAGAGTGAGACGTGTTTGTCTACTGAATCTTGAATAGGGAGTAGACTTACTTTACTTGTTGCAGTCATGCACATAGAGAGTCTTGCAGATAAGAAAATAATAAAGTTGTTTATTGTAGGCACTACATGACTTGGATAGAAAAGTTTCTAGTTCCAGTCTAACTAACTAGTGTAGAGAATACAGTACCAATACGGCCATGTTTGCTCCTTTGTTCTTACAGAGGATAGTTAAGGATGACCTCTTATCTTGAGGTTCAAGAGAGAAGTGTAGGAGGAGGAAGACATTGTAAACAGGATGCAACCTAAGATGTATCATTCTAAACAATAAGGAGATAAATCTGATAGGTTAAAGGTACAGGAATAGTCTGGGAATGTTGATACCCCTGTCTTAACCCTATGCAAGCCCCTCTTCTGCAAACTGAGTTGCACCCAGACTTCTGGGTCAGCAGCGAATGTGAAAGCAGCTCTCCAAGACAGGGAATACTCAAATGGAGTAAAAATGGGGTAGCTAAGGCAACACACACACACACACACACACACACACACACACACACACAACACTCCGATCATAAGGGGTGACGAAGATAATTCACGTGCGTCAGTCTTTGCTGCTCCCTGTCTCAGATGGAGTCGGGAGACCTCATTTTAGGCAGGTTGAGTGGCAAGACACTGGCAAACATCGTGGCTGACTCTGTGTCGAGAAACCTCGGACAGCAAAAACCTAAGCAGCTGGCCTCCTATTAATCAGGATTAAATAAGGACAAAACACATGTATCCTTACAGAAATGATCCCTAATAGCTGTGGGGGAATAATGGTTGCAGTGTTTGAGGACTGAGAAGAAGTTTTTGAATCGCTGCCACGAAGAGAATGAGAAGGTGTGGGAAGCTTGACTTTGTTACAAGGTAACAAGATGCCTAGAAACAACTGATAAACACCCCACACTACCTTTGAATTTAGACTGTTAAACTAAGAAGAAACATTTGGATACCATCTGACTTTATGATTTTTAATCAATGGGAGTCAATTGGTCGTAAAAGGACAACTGGGGAAAGTGCCGTTGAAAGTGAACGTGTGTGGCACAGCAGGATCTCAACTAGGTGAATCTCAAAACAATTGTTGTACAAAAAGGGATAGAAGCCATAACAGTCTATTTTTAATTGAACCTAGATAAGGGTACAAATATAAATACTGTGTGGGATGCTGGAAATCCTTATTGAGGGGTGTTTCTTAATTCAACAAGGATATATTTTTAAAAAAAGTTAAAAGTGGTGAAGAAACAAGAATTATTAAAGGAAATTACTCTCTCAGAAAAAAAGGTTGGTTGAAAAGCCAGGAGATACAAAGATAATACAAACTATAAAAGCGTTACAAGCTCAGCTTTCAATGTTAGTTCTTCAAGAGAGGGAGCACAAACTAAAGTATATGGAGCAGAGATAGTTTGAATTTGCAAATAAACCAGGTAGACTACTCACATGAGAAATAAAAAGAAGGAAAGGAAAACCAACATCATAAAATAAATCCAAGTGGTGGAATAACATATAATGAAAAGGCAAAAAGACAGGAGTTTTTTAGATTTTATTCCAGACTTTACCAAGGTAAGAATGTAGGTATAGATCAGGGGTCAGCAAGGTTTACTGGCCATGGGCCGGATCACTCCCACAGAGATCATCCATGGGCTGGACTGGCGCAGCGCAATGCCAAAATCTGTGTCTGTGCATGTCTGTGGTGCTGGAAATCACTTCTGCGCATGCCCAGATGCAGAAAATCTTGCCTGCACAGAAGTGATTTTCGGTGTGTGCACATGCACCAATGCGATTTACGGCGCCGTGCCGTGCTGGTTTAGTGCAGCGCGTGGGAGACTCGCCGAGCTGGTGGCTTGGTTCGGGGGCGGCTCATGGGCCAGTAAAATGGTCTTCCTGGGCTGCATCCGGCCCATGGGGCACACATTGCCGACCCCTGGTATAGATGAAATAGAACTATATCTGAAGGGGAGAAGTATACCAAACTTAACTGAAGACCAAGTTACTTTACTGAGTGCACCAATATCAGTATTAGAAATTGAGCAAACAATAAAGCAAGCTAAGAGTGACAAAGGCCCAGGACCGGATGGCTTAACTATGTTATAAAGTTTTTTTCTATATTATAAATTTCTATATTATAAAGTCTTTTGGAAAAAGTTGATGCAACCTTTATATATGATTTTATATATGATGCATCTTTTATATATGATTTTGAATGAGACAATAAACCAAGGGAAGATACCTGATACTTTCTAGATTGGACAACAAACCCATTAACTAAGGGCAATTGCTGCTGATGTAGTACTTTTGTGGAAAATCCTCTGGTTAATGTGATGAAGGTATTTGAAATGATAAAGCAATTTGGTGATTTAGCTGTTTTTTAAAATACAAATGAGGGTAAATATATTTATATAAATATAAATAAGGCTAAAAGTAAAATGTTGGTGGAAAATATGGATTAGCATATGGAAGAAGTCCTGCAAGAGGAGTCGGGGGTAAAGGTGGAGAAAAAGGTGAAATATTTAGGTATACAGATAACAAATAAAAGTGAAATGTTATATCAAAATAATTACATAAAAATGCGGAACAGTGTGAAATTAGATTTCCTAAGATGGGAAAGAATGAAACTTTCATTGTTGTGAAGAATACCAGCTATAAAAATGAATGTCTTTTCTCTTCCATATGTCTTTTCTCTTCCAGACAATTTCAGTAATTAGTGGTGTGAACTGCTTCAAACAATGACAAAGAGAACTATCTAAATTTATCTGGCAGGGGGAAATCCCAGGATTACATTTAAAATATTAATGGATGCTAAAGAAAGAGGAGGATTTTCACTGTCAGACATAAAATTATACAATGAAGCAGCCTGTTTGAGTTGGATGAGGGAATGGGTGGTATTGAAAAACACTAGGTTACTCAATCTGGAAGGTGTGCAAGGTGTGGGTGGAATGCATATCTATGGTACGAGAAAATCAAGGTCCACAGAATTTATTTAATCATGTTATAAGAAGAAATTTATATAGTGTGTGGACCCAATATAAAAAAAAATACTTGAAAGGAAAATACCATTGTGGTTATCCCCAATAGAGGCATGTGCTCAAAAGAAATATGGAAGGGGAATGGGGTACATTAAGGTTTGGGGAAATGGTTGTGAATTGGAGAGCACATGAAGAAATTCAGGACTGAGTGACAGGATGGCTTCAATACCACCAAGTAAGTGAATTATTTAAGAAAGACGGGACCTATGGTTTTATATTAAGACTGCTAGAAGGTAAAGAACAATTTAAATTAAGACTGCTAGAAGGTAAAGAACAACTGATTTCAAAAATGTATAAAATGTTATTAGAATGGGAAATGAAAGATGAACTAGTTAAGGCTGCAATGATACATTGGGCTAAAGATCTGGGACATAATATTGACATAGTTGCATGGGAAAAGTTATGAAACATAGATAGGAAATTTACTGCCTGTTATACATTAAAGGAAAATTATTTGAAAATGATATACAGGTAACAGTTAATACCTAATAAACTGACCAAGATGTACAAGGCTGTTTCAAGTAAACACTGGAAATGCAAACAGTCCGAAGGGACATTTTTTCACATGTGGTGGACTTGTAAAAAAAAAAGCTACAGGCTTTTGAGAAATGATACATAATGAATTGAAGAAAATGCTTAAAATAGTCATTCCAAAAAAAGCCTGAAGCATTTCTTTTGGGAACAATAGGGACAGAGGTCCCAAAAAGTTGGTTAAATTGTTTGTGTATGCCATCACCGCAGCCAGAATTATGTACGCACAGAAAGGGAAAGAAGAAGTTCCAACAAAAGAGAAGCGATCTTTGAAATTATTGGACTATGTGGAGATGGCAAAACTGACAGCAAAAAGAAGCAGCCAAAAAGAAGAAATACAGAAGAATTGAGACCCTTTTCAGATTATTTGAGAATATATTATAGTCAAGTGAAATCACAAGCAGGACTTGAAATATAAGCAAAGGAATGAGAATGATCAAGGAATGTAATGTAGGAGTTATGCTTTAGAGAAGTATTACGTATATGGCAGTAGATGAATGATTTGAATAGAAACATCATGGAAGTAAGGATGGGAAATCAAAATCTTAAGGGAATATTGTATTGAAGTTGAACTGAATTTTTAAAAATTGTTTTAAAAATTGTTTCAAAACTAATGAAAAATATGAAAAAAGGCATTCCTGTGAGTCTTTGCGGGATTATTCCTCCTGAAGCAGTTAATATTAGCTCTTTAACAGTGTGGTCCTATACGTGTCTATTTCAAAGTAAGCTCCATTGTGTTCAATTGGGTTCACTCTCAGTGTGTGTGAAAGTTGCCAGAGAATTTTGACAGAAACAGGAGTGGAAACTGCCAGTGTTTGATTATTTTTTGATGTTCGATTATTTTGTCAAATATCTTAAGGGCTGTCACATGGAAGATGGAGCAAGCTTGTTTCCCCCTGCTCTGGAAGGTAGGATTCAAATCAATAACTTTAAGTTACTTCGTCAAGCAAGGCCTCCTTCCACCTGCCTTGCCCCACCCTCTAGTCTCTGCTTCTCAATTTGTATTGTATTATTTTATGTACCTGTACTGTGGCTTGCCGTTGTTTTATTGATTACAGTTTAGAAATTATTGTAACTGTTGAGTGGATTTCTGTTTAACTTTTAAATGTTGATATGATTATTATTTTGTACTATTCTAATGATCTTGAATGTTACGTTTTGATGTAGGTTGCTTATTTTAAAGTTTTGTTTTATTATCACATTTTTGTATTGCATTTGATTGTTATAAGATGTACTTTTTTTTTTTTGTTTCTTCAGCTTGTAAACCGCCTTGAGTATCGTAAGATAGACAGGCCGTATACAAAATGAAAGTGATGATGAATATGACTGAACATCAGGAGGAACTTTTTGAGAGTAAGAGCTGTTCAACAGTGAGATGGACTCCCTCTGGAGGTTGTGGACTCTTCTGTCTTGGAGGTTTTTAAGTAGAGGTTGGATGGTCACCTGTCATGGATGTTTTAGTTGAGATCCTGTGTTGCAGGCAATAGGATAGATGACCCTTAGGGTCCCTCCCAACTCTACAATTCTATGATTCATGTACAGAACAGAATTCAATCCAGTGAATGAGATTGGTATTTGCTGCTGTTGTTATTTTAGTTCAGAAAGCATATGTAATCGATTAAGGTTTTCCCCACCCCCGCCCCCTTTGCACTGTGCTTCCTTTGCATTGAAATGAATGGGGTGGAACAATGTAATGGCAGACTGTGAGATAAATAATATCTATTTTAGCAGAAGACAAACTGCAGTGGAATGGAAGCAGTGCTGCATGCAACAAATGCAAGGCAGAATGCCTTCTTAAATCCTTAGCATATATAGAATTGTAGCCTAAGAGGCCTGGCTCATTTCTTCCAGCAGATTTTTAGCCTGAGGTTGATATATGGGCATGGCTAATATGTAATGGAATTTAAGTTTTAGAGCATGACATTTTATATGGGGAAACATCCTTTGATAAATAGCTATTTGGCAAGGAAACCGCAGGTACAAGAGAAGCCAAGAACTCTTTGCAGATTGCAGATTCTGTGCAAAGCATATAATCCTCCCACATTTACCTGCTGAAATGAAGACGGACGGAGAGGAAACTGCAGTTCAGCACACATTACTCTGACTGCATTAGGAGCACAAACACGAATGCATTATTAACAGGAGTAACAGAGTGATCAGAGGCAACAATGTTTGCACCCTCCATGGAAACAGATTACTGAGCTGAAAAGGGGCCAAACACTTGGTAGGAAGAGCGTGTCTAGACAACATGGCACTTAGACCTTGCAAAAGACATTTACTGTGGAGACAACGGAGAGCAATAGAGGCAGCTCAGCTTGGAAAGAGCTGTGGATTATGTCATAGTATCAGACATTAATCTTCCAAGAGAGGGTGGTACAAGTCTCTTTTGAGTCCAGAAATCTTTCATTTCAGTTTCACAAACTTTTGCTTCAATTTGAACTCTAAGGAAATGAAGACATTTTGCTTTCCCCTCATGTTGAAGCTGTAAACCTCACAGACAATTGCATAAGACAATGCAGCACACGTTTCAAAGTTGAGCTGAAAACTGAACCTAGCATTTAAATGTTTGAAATCTTAAGGAAAACCCAACTCTGAGATTAAGAGCCTCATGCTCAAAAAGTAATATATGATCTATATTTGCCTAACCTTAAATTGCTGTTGTTGAACGAGAGCCTAAAAGCAGCTGTCCCCAGGCACACTTCATTGATGACCTTCTTCTGGCAAGCAAGTATGTGTGTGTTTGTGTAATAAAAATTAAAGTGACAGGCTAATCAATCATATTTTAAACAGTTGCATTGGCCTGTTGGCACAAACAAAAAGTCACCAAGAGATACAAATTCAAAAGTGAGGATGCCCGTGAAACCTCTACTGGAAGAGTGTTCCACTGGGGACACTAAATGCCCAAGTTCTAGTTGAGGCCGTTGAGGCCTGTGTGACAACTAAGCACACTCCTCTGGATGATCTCAGTGGTGGAGCTGGGATATACGGGTCTTGGGGCAACCTGAACCCACATTGTTCAGGGCTCCGTTTGGCAACATAAATATGTTACTGGATTTATAATATGGAAGTCTGCTGCGTTGAGCAACATTTGGTTTGAAGGCACGGTCTCCCCCTCCATCCCAGGCTGTGTATCCAAGCTGCATACCTCAGCTTCAGGTTGTGGATAGAGAGTTCTTGCTTTGCCAGTCTCTAGCCCTCTTCACAATTTACTAATGTGAAAGGGATATATATGTAGATCCAGGAGCAGGGCCACACTTTTAGCCCCATCCGTGATGTTGCATCTTTTTCTTTCACTAACTGCACATTGCACTCAGTTGTGTTTGAAGAAAGCTCAGCATGCAAACACCTGCTCTTGTGTAGGTGCTGTACTGCGACTGGGCCATGTGATTGCATGGAGATCGTACTAGCAAGCCAGTGCTTGGAGACTGGGCTTTCTTCTTGCACAAACGTGTGCAACATCAGTGGTTGGGCTAAAAGTATGGCCCTGCTTCTTACTCCACAAACGTATGCCCTACATGTGCTTAATGCTTGAAAAGAGCTTCTATTTGCTAATATCAGGTGATATGCCATTATGGCCTCCTGCTAACAGATGGCTGTTTGATTCAATGGAGGCTTCTGCCAACTGAAAAGAAGGGTGAGTTGATTTTTGAAAATTTACCCTTTTCCTGCAGTCCTTCCTTGCCTCTCTCACTCTATTCCAAAGGGCCTCCCAACCCTCTTCAGAAAGATGGAGGCACAGGGGGCTACAGATAGAAGGGGGTGAATAAGCAAAAACAACATCTTCTCTCTTTTTTTGCTAATGGAAGCGTCTACTGGATCAAAAGGGAGGGAAACAATCAGAAACAACCCATAATGGAAATATTGCATTAACACTTTTTGCATTGAAATGGTGCTGTTGTGGTCCACTCTGATCTTCTACAGATAACTATCTAACACACACTAACTATCCACACACACACCCATGACAGAAAGCACTCTGCGGACTATTTTTTGTTGTTTTCAAAGAAAATTGTTGTGCTCTTTGAATTTATACTTCAAGCAATTTGTTCCTTTTCTTTCCTCATTTCTCCCAATGTTCTTTAGGGAAGGAATGGCAAAATAAAATATACATTTCTCTCTCTCTCTCTCTCTCTCTCTCTCTTTCTCTCTCTCTCTCTCAGTGTGTGTGTGTGTGTGTGTGTGTGTGTCTGTTGAAAAAGAATAAGAATTCTATCCATTGAAATCATTTGTTTTTGTCTTCAATTTCAGGTCCATTTCTCTAACATGTATGTACACATACAGAGAGAGAAAGTCTTCCATGAGGATATTAATAAACTGTTCTCATTCTCCTTTAGTGTTTGTTGTTGTTGCTGCCCTAATCAAAAGACTCCAGCAATCCATTTCACCTTTGGAAAACACGACCTGTCATCATTTAAGGAGCATTGCTCTGCTCTCTTTGGACAATAAGGAAGAGCTGTGCATGATAGCCTGGCTGCTAGGAAGAGGTTGCTGCTGAGGAACCTGGGGCGAGGGAGAGAGAGAGAGAGAGAGAGAGAGAGAGAGAGAGAGAGAGAGAGAGAGAGAGAGAGAGAGAGAGAGAGAGAGAGAGAGAGAGAGAGAGAGAGATTACTGTCAAGTAGAAGAATCCCTCGGAAGTAATATCAGTGTCATTGCAGTGACAACAACTGTAGGCCAGTTCCAGAGGTGAGTCAAAAGGAATTTAAATGAACAGAACATGTAGCATAGTTCAGTTACATCCACATCTTAGATTGAAGGATTACAACCACTTACCAGCATCTGTTTTTCATCCCTTTAACATGTTGCTTTTGAATTTAGCCCAAAATGTTCAAGTGGTTAGCAGCACTGGGAATTTTAGCAAGTGGGTTTTATTGCAACTTATTATGTTGTTTCTTCTTCTTTCCTTTTTAAAAAAATGATTTGTCAAAGGATTTTCCAGTATTTTTATTTTAAAGCAAATGCCAACTATTGATGTCTAAAGCAGTTCTTTTCAAAGCATTCTTGTGGCCTATGCCTGTATAACTCCAACTGATGTTTTCAGGAGTGGTGTAGTTAAATTCCTATGTGCTCATTTAAATATGTGGAGCTAAAGCTTTTATGCCTGCTTTAATAATTCAGCTACTGCAACGTACACCATGCAACTTGCAATAAGGAAGGCATGAAAAGACGAGGTGCTATTTATGGAATTTCCTTCCTCCCAAAGGAGCCCATTTTGACATCTCCTCGGCAACAATAAAAGAATGCTTACTGCCAGCTGGACAACCTCTTGGCTTCATTGTGGTCAGGAGAGGACATCACTTCCTCCTGCCCTGGCCATGTTGCTTGCTGGGGATCACCTGCAGTTGCAACCATCATGGGTGAGGTTTGGGAGTGGAGCAGAAGGAAGGCTTCTTTCCTCTGGTCGGATCCCTGGCTATAAAAGCCAACTGCACCCAGGCCTCAGCCACAGTCATCACTAAATTCCCCCACCCTTTCTCCCTACTTTTTTATGTTTGTGGACTGCCCAAGGGTACATTGACAGGCACTCTATAGGACTTTGCTATGTTTGGTTGCTGTATTTGGGACTGTGACGGTAACATATAAAAGTGCGGGAGATGAAATAGTTAAACAGGTTACCCAATCAGAACCCAGAGGGGGTGGAGCCAGAGGGACTATAAAACCAGCTCTGGGAGGGGCAAAAGAGTTAGTTGAAGGTTTGAGAGTTCAGTTGTCAGTTGGGAGTTTGAGTTTGTTGGCGGTTCGGGTGGTTGGTTGGAGTGGGAGTGAGTTGGGAAAGAGTCGATAGACAGGACGAGTTAGTGTAGCAGAATAAGCTGAGTCAGGAACAGTTAGGAGCAAGGAATATAAGTAAAGCAGAAAGGTGGGAGTGAGAGCAGGGAGAAGAAGTTTCAGGTCTGGATAGGCACCTCATGATTGTAATTAACTGAGAACGTTTATGAAACCACACGCTTGTTAAACTACAATAAATAAACAGAAGTTTTCTTTCAATTTAACCCTGACTGGACTCAGTATTGTACCAGGTAGGGCCTGGTTGCTGGCAGTGAGAGATAGAGTGGTGGTACAGGGATCAATAGACGATGAAATGTCCGGGGACCCTGTGCAATCGCCACAGGGACCAGAGATGAATTTGCCTTCAGACTAAATGTTATAGCAACCGCTACAGTTTCATGGCAGATAAGGCACTGGGTTGAATCCTTGGTCTAATGGGAAGGGGATGCCCCCTGCCACTCCAAAGATCAGGGTGTCCCCTCAAAGGGATCCCGGGAGAGGGTTCTTCTGTCCAGATGCCCAAATGGGAGCTGATGGGCCACAACACCCCCACAATGATGATCTTGGGGGGTTCCCAATTTCATATACATCATAGGGTGATCCTTAACCTTGATTAACTCTGCCATAGGAACCAGCTGTTGGGTCGGTCAATTCACGATACACACCCAATGCCTATGCCAAAACCTGTTGACATCTGTAATCAATAAAGTTGTGGCCTGTTTAAATCCACACTGGTTGTTCTGTGTTTATTGCAACTATATACAATATAGTTGCCTGGGCCCACAGCTTTTCTTTTGAGTATTCTGTGTATTCTGGGTTATACAGTTACTGGCCACAGAGAAGACTGCGGTGTCTTCATGAAATATAGTTTATTCACACATATTTACCCGAGTCTGGATGGAGAGAAGGTTCTGAGCATCATAACAAAGAGTTGGATTTCCACCCAACTTGAGAATATGTTATTTACAAATCAGTGTTCATAAGCCTGTTATAGTGTGGTGAAATAACTGCACTAGCTGAGAAACCACTAACCTTGGTTAATGGAAAAAGCAGTCACATGACAGCCTCATATACCCTTAGTGTGCATTTCAGCATAAATTGGGTCCTGTTGCGTACACTCATCCCAGGGAGCATGGCAATGACATCGTGGAAGACTAATGCAAGCTCCTACAGCAAGGGTGGGGAACCCGTGGCTCTCCAAATGTTCTTGGACTCCAATTCTCATCAGTCTCAGTCAACGTGGTGTGTGGTCAAGGATGATGAGAGTTGTAGTCCAGCAACATCCTGGCTAGTTGCATAGAGGCCTACTTCAAAATATTGGTGGCTGAATCATGTTCACATACAAGGCCTGGCACATGTTACAGGATGCTGGCATGTTGCAGGCTGACACTGTGTGACCAAGCTAAATTGCTGCCTTGTCCTAGCTGAGGTATATAAACCAGAGTTGAAGGTTGTGTGCCTGCACCATCTTATGTTAGAAAAAGAACTCCCTTCTTAAGAACTCCTGGTCCCACTTGTATTGAACAGTTGGCATTTTACACAAAAAATTGCTCCTGCAAAGTTACATGCTTGTTAGTTTCAATTTTCCCGATAAAAGATAGTGGTGTCCTGCAAGCTACTGAAGTGCTGCTAATGAGTACAATAATCAAATAAAAACGGGCTGGATGCTTCTCAGAGATGCTGAGCAGAGCCTAAACTTTCCCTTTAGAAATACCAGGGGAAAATGCTGTCTCTCTTTCTCTTCTGCCACGGGAGACTTAGGAAGGATAAGACTGGACTATATTTCAATCATGCTGCAAGTTATTGATTATTTAATCTCTTGCTGTGCGGAATTTTTAAAAATGGCTATTAACTTTGTTTTAAACAGAAGAAAATAGATTTTTGCATCCTTGTCTGTTTTTGTTTTAACATGCTTACACAGGAATCAACTAGAGATTTTTGGAAGTTTATTTGTTCATTGAGTACATTTCACCCCACATTTCCTCCATCATGGTACTCAGGACAGCATACATGGGGCTTCCTCGGGAAGTTGGCTGCAAAATACTCACAGTGAGACCACGTATCCCAAGCGAACATCAAGGATCAGACCAAAAGAGTATCTGGTCCAACATCCTGATTCTTTTTAAACATGACCATGTGTCATATTTGACCTCTAGTTCAAGGGCAGTCCAGTCCAAGTCCTGTTTCAAAACAAAAGCATTCTAAGAAGGGAGAGCACAGGCCTTGAAGTTGCCCATCAGTAGTCAGTATCTGGACAGCAGACTGAACAAGCACATCTGTCACCAGACCACCACCTTCCCTGTTATGATGAGATATATTATATTTCTGTTTAAATTATAGTAATGATTTCTAAATTTGTATCTATACATATATATTAGCACATGCAAATTTTATGGATATCTGTGTCATCTTTTGTTCTCTTTTTTGGGTTATGCGGTTCCATTTGGGTGAGGGGCAATCAAAGCAGCCACCCTAAGGAGCCTAGTTAATTGGCTCCTTTGTCTGTCTCAAGAGACAATGAAATGCGCCTCCGGGTCAAACCGGTGGAGAATCACAACACCTGCTGTGGCTGCAGAGACTGGCAACTCATAACTGCTGCCTCCCACATTGTTTTTGCTGCATTGGCAGCACCAAAGTGATACCTCCAGGGTGCAAGTCTGGGTAGTGTGCATGGAGGTCCTGGGCTGGCCAGACAACAAGAACCCCCTCCCGGCCTCACTAATGTGGTCCAAAGGAAAGCAGAGCAATACATTTGGTATCAGCTAGGCGCTGCAGGAGGCTCTTGAGAGTCCCATGGACTGCAAAAAGATCAAACTTATCCATCCTTAAAGAAATCAGCCCAGAGTGCTCACTGGAAGGACAGATCCTGAAGCTGAGGCTCCAGTATTTTGGCCACTTCATGAGAAGAGAAGACTCCCTACAAAAGACCCTGGTGTTGAGAAAGATGGAGGGCACAAGGAGAAGGGGACGACAGAGGATGAGATGGTTGGACAGTGTTCTCGAAGCTACTAACATGAATTTGGCCAAACTGCGGGAGGCAGTGAAAGATAGGCGTGCCTGGCATGCTCTGGTCCATGGGGTCACAAAGAGTCAGACACGACTGAACAGCTGAACAACAACAACAACAAGGCTGCAGGAGTTTCTGGAAGCAGGTTACCGTCTTAGGGACTCCACTCTGGATTTATGTAGGGTTTATGCCTTAGCCTTTTTCTATTCCCCAAGATATCCTGCAAAGCTGCAGTGGTTTAGGATCAGAGTTTACCTTCTCCTAGATGGGCTACCTTCCAAGGTTGACAAGGCCTATCTGCCTCCCATTTCCCTCTACAGAACACGCCGGAACCACCTTCTTGACCCACTATTGGTCTTGTCCATTCAATCAGCCGGAGCCTATCTTCACATGCAGGGACAATGCCTAACTCACTAGGAGTTTGAGGCCCATTGGCTCCTCTCACCTGGTTTAGCCAGCCATTTGAAGCCATTTCCAGGGTTGTGGCCATGGCTGCATGCTGACAGCTTCAAGGAGCCACAGGTGAGAGCTGAGTGATAGGTGGGGACCAAAGATGGACAAACTACCCCAAAAAGAAGCACGGCGTGTGTCTCACCAGAGGTACGACCCCTCTCTGAACACCCCATATATTCCCGACCTAGGCCATACTGAAGCAAATAACATTATTGTGTCCCGCTTTCTAGGTTCCGATTGGTTCCCATGGTTGTAACACAGATAGACTATGGTACTTTAGAATGTTCTCCACCATAAAACAAAACATCAACAAATAGAAACTAACAGTTTGGGGAGATACTAGTTCAATCCCCTTTGGCTACCCTTTGCCTACTGACTAAGCTAATTTTTGTGGGGCTTTTAGTGTAGGGGGGAATGACACCCCACCCGCCTGCACTCTGAAGTGCAGCAGTCAAACCTACCTCATCCTCCTGCCCACACATATGATGCAGCCTGTAAGGGAGTAAGGTAGTACTGTGTAGGTCCAATAGAAAAGGACACAGCATTGACCACCACCACCCCTCTGGTAGCAACTACCAGCTACAAGACAACCAAGTTCAGGATAATGAGACTGGAGATGTGATGGCAGTAAGCTTTGTCCGTCCACATAAACAAAAATATCAGATGGCTTGCTGAATGCCAAAAGACCTCATTCGCTCCAACTTTAGTTTTGGTTTTTTTTTAAAAGCAAGGAAAGGGAAAGTGGTTCTTAGCAAACTGTCTAAACTGAATTAATGCTCCTACATAACCAGCATGAGGTTACTTCATTAACTAGCACTTACATGTCCCACACCTTCAATTAACACTGGCTTGGCACAATCTCATATCTGTTAAGGCAGAGAAGATGATCAGACAACATCATTGCTAGCCAAGCATCCCCTTGAACAGAGCTGATTTATCTCCTTGGCACCTCATTAAAATGCAAAATGTGCTGAAATTGATTTTCAGCCATTCGGGCAGGAATGTTTGTAATAATGTTAATTTGTGAATTCCACACACACACACACACACTTATAATTTGGTATGCTGCAGTTGCCATGTTCGGCCTGAGGCTATTTGTATTGTGCAGACAGAAAATGAACAGCGAACATTTATTTCTCATATCTTTCTGAGGAACCTGAGGCGCATGAAGATATTTGTGCTGTAACAGGCACAGTCAATCTCCTTCGCTCCCTTTAGTCACTATATATCAACAGCAAACTCCCAGCTAGTCGGACTGGAGCAATTAACCTGCCACAGTTCTCTGCTGTCAGACTCAGTAATAATAAACTCCCCCCAGTGAGAGATAGAGCTATAGATCCTCGCCCTGCAAATTCCAGAGAGTGGCTGAATTATTCAGCATCAGCATGATTAAAGAGATGACATGGTATTAGTTTAAAAGGCATTACTCCCTCCCACCCCCCACCCCCCCACCTCCGGACCAAGATTTAAATCTATTAATGAACAACAATTATAATAAGGGGAAGAATGCCTTCTCCCCACAGGCTTAAAAATGGGAGGTGGGGTAGCGAGAAGAAAGAAAATACAATTTTCAGTGCCTCCTCATTTGGAAATCAAAAAGCTTAAGAAGAAAACAAGCATGTCAATATGAAGTAGGAAACTTGCTTAATTAAATAGTTACAGCCTATGTAAATCTTGGAAGGAAATCAAAATAATAATTGCAGTCAAGCAAAACATATTAACTTTGGCGTAATTGGAAATGTTTACAGTGCCATCCTTAAGAGAAATACTGTTGATCACTTCTGATTATTATAATTATAAGCAATAATTTTGAAGTCTGGAAGGTAACAAATCAGGGGGAAAGCTGCAGACAAGGATGTTAATGATGTTGCCAAAAATAATTCAGACCGCCACTGTGTGGCCCACCTGGTCCCTCCCTCACCCCACCCCACCCGCTTTTTTTTTTTTTTTTACTCCAGCCTATTCTTTAGCATTCCTTCCTTTTCCCACTTAGACACAACCTTATTATTAATAAAACAGGCAATTTTAAATGTGTCCATGCTGAGATGCATTAATATTTGCAACCTAGAATAAGTGCTGCCCTCCCCTGTAGTGATTCTAAATAGAATAGAATCATAGAATCATAGAGTTGGAAGAGACCACAAGGGCCATCCAGTCCAACCCCCTGCCAAGTAGGAAACACCATCAAAGCATTCCTGACAGATGGCTGTCAAGCCTCTGCTTAAAGACCTCCAAAGAAGGAGACTCCACCACACTCCTTGGCAGCAAATTCCACTGTCAAACAGCTCTTACTGTCAGGAAGTTCTTCCTATTGTTTAGGTGGAATCTTCTTTCTTGTAGTTTGAATCCATTGCTCCGTGTCTGCTTCTCTGGAGCAGCAGAAAACAACCTTTCTCCCTCCTCTATATGACATCCTTTGATATATTTGAACATGGCTATCATATCATCCCTTAACCTTCTCTTCTCCAGGCTAAACATACCCAGCTCCCTAAGCTGTTCCTCATAAGGCATCGTTTCCAGGCCTTTGACCATTTTGGTTGCCCTCCTCTGGACACGTTCCAGCTTGTCAGTATCCTTCTTGAACTGTGGTGCCCAGAACTGGACACAGTATTCCAGGTGAGGTCTGACCAGAGCGGAATACAGTGGTACTATTACTTCCCTTGATCTAGATGCTATACTTCTATTGATGCAGCCCAGAATTGCAATGGCTTTTTTAGCTGCTGCATCACACTGTTAACTCATGTCAAGTTTGTGGTCCACCAAGACTCCTAGATCCTTTTCACATGTACTGCTCTCAAGCTAGGTGTCACCCATCCTGTATTTGTGCCTTTCATTTTTTTTGCCCAAGTTTAGTACTTTACATTTCTCCCTGTTAAAATTCATCTTGTTTGCTTTGGCCCAGTTCTCTAATCTGTTAAGGTCATTTTGAAGTGTGATCCTGTCCTCTAGGATATTAGCCACCAGATACTGCAGCAGACTACAGATTCACATATTTTAGTACCACATTGGGGGGGGGGGGTGGACAAGGGCAAATCTGAGGGAGAAAAGGCAAAATCCTGCCATAGTCCTGCTCAGCGGTTCTGTTGCCATAACTGGTTGCCTTAAGAGGGGTGTTTCATGTCGTTATCCAGTTCCAAACCTCGTCTCCTATGTGACTGCTGTCTGCCTCCTTCAAATGCTACACTTTCTGATAATTGCTCTCTGGTACCGGTAATTCAGAAAAATGTGTGACCAAGCATAATACAATGGAAGCATATTTTATACAAAATAAATAGAGGCATATTTATATTAAAATAACATGAAGCAAATTGTGAGAGGCCACTTTATACAATCATTCGCAAAGTATTGTTTTGCAAACAAGTAATCTTATATGCATTTACTGGGACCCACAAATGAATTTACCATGTGTTTACCAAACCTGGACTGACCCCCCCCCACACACCCGCCACATCACTTTGAATGCCTTTGAACTATAAATATAACTTCAGCTTGAAATAATAAAATGTTTTCATCCTATGTCATTGCAATCTCCACCAAACATCTACTTAGCCAACGTAACTTTCAGATGTTGTCTCTCATCTTCACTCCATGTCACTCCATCTTCATTCAGGTACAGCACCATTTCCTTAAGAATATACCCAAATCTTCCCTTTATCAGTCAAATATTCTACAAAAGCACAGCCATTTGTGACATAATTTATTCTCCCTTGTTTATTTCAAGTCCTGATGGGCCTCCTCTCCCTTCTAGCTTGTGGTAGTCATCTCTCCTTGACCTGTTCAGTTTTGAATTTCTCTTATGTGTTTGTTTCCATATAAAATAGCCATGCAAAAATTACCCAACATAACAACAAGACTATGTGCATCTACCTAAATTTTAAGCCTTAAGAGGCGGGTGAGTTACCAAAATATTAAAAGATAATAGAGATAGATAGATAGATGATAGATTGATTGATAGATATATAGATAGATGATAGATAGATAGATAGATAGATAGATAGATGATAGACAGACAGACCAAGGTAACAGATTTCAAGAAATATTGTTAGTCCGTTACAGCAAACGCAGAAAAGAGTCTCGTGCAGTTGCACAAAGATTATAAGATACTTCAGAGCCTGTATTGACAATCATCTTGTCACATTGTTTTTTTGTAATGAAAATAAGCAACTGATGTAGTAAAGTCTCAGAACCACACCTTGATGCTATGGTATGCTGTATCAAGATCACATTTTAGGAATCTATCTTGAATTAAGTAAACATCAGCCTGTGCTGCCAGAAGGGATTAGGACTGAGTAGATGATAGGTTTTGCAGCCCTCTCTCAGCTTTGAGCTGCAAATTTAAGCAAATGAGAAATGCCCTTGATGGCCCAAGATTAGACTATGGTGAATGTGATCAGCTCAGATCAGCTGATTATATGAACAAGCCACTCCTTCACCCTTTCTTTCACTTTCTTTCTTTTTGTTGTTATTACTATGGCTAGGGCCCCCAAAAGCTGGACATGGCCACAGTCATTCTGGACCTCTGAGATGATGGGCAGAGGGAGCACACGGTTTTGTGCTCCTGCCATGGATACAATTTGATAACATCTCAAGAAGACTAAAGTCACACACTTTCAGTCCTAATTTGGGAACACCTCCCAAATAATTAATTTAGTATAGGGTATCACCTAGAACTGCTGCATTATTTCAATATTATTTGTAAGTTATTAAGAGGTGGGGGAGGTGAACTCAATTTTAAAACATGCCGCATTATTACTCAGGTCGTCTTGGTTGTACAACATGTTGCTTCTCCTTGAAAGACAAATTTATTCCAGCATTTGCTGAGGAAGGTTTCTGAGGGGAGATACTCAGCCCAGCTGATGTTAATCGGTTTCATGCCAAATTATAGTATTCCAACATTGCTGCCAAATCTGTGCAGCCTAGCATTATCAATTTCAGTAAATTAAAGAGAGCTCATTTCTGATGAAATGGATTTATTTGTGTTATTATCATGCATACATTTATGCATTGAAACAACTGATTTCCCCTGAGAGCAGTAGGTACATTCCGTAGGACGTGTGAATGGGAGTGCATCTACCTGCGAGTCGTCTTCACCTTTTGCAGTCTGGTTAACAACAGGCTGATTTCAGAATTCATTCACAGTGTCTGAATCATATATGTTCACTGGTAGACTTGCCACATTTTTTAATCCAGTACCAATTTCAGTAAGCAGAAGACAAAAGCAGCCAAGTTCAATAAGAATGCAATAGATTTAAATGTCATAAATAGAAACTATAATTATTTGCTTCTGCCTTTTCAGTTTCTAGCCTTACTTCCTCCCAAATACTTCGGACAATAGTATATTCCAAATCTTCAATGAGAGCATGATAAAATGGTCGATCACTTACCTAGCTCCGGCTATTAAAATAAGTTTCATTTGAACAAAATGTTGTTATTATTTATTTGATTTATAGCTGCACCCTTCATCAAATGATCCCAGGACAAGTTACATATAGAAAAAGAATAACAAAAATCACTAAAAATGAAATATTGCTACTATTCAGGCCTTGCATTCTTACATGAGGTATTTCATCTGATATATTTTTTAAAAGACTTTCTCCGTTTTTAAGTGCAAGGCCTTAAATCTAAAGGGTAGAACCAGAAAGTTAGATGAGGCTTTGTGGGTTATCTGATTTTATCAATGTCAATACTGTGAAAAGTACAGCACCCAGACATGAAGGTAACCCCAAACAAGGTCCCTGTTACAGATTGTGTCTTGAGGTTATAGTCAGGCCCAGGGTATAACCCAGATCAAACAACTTTTCAAGTGACCCCCCTGAGATCTTGCTTTTGAATGTTGGGGATAGTTTATGGAGCAGTGATTTCTGGGAATGAATGAATCAGACCTAAACATACACAGCTCTTTGCCAATCTTATACACTAAGAACCATGTTGGAACAAAAATGTTACAGTTCATCTCAAGTTCCTTGTTGTTGTTTTTTATGCCCCGAAGCTTCCTGGTGGGGTCATGTTGTGATGTGTGTCATCTGAAATCAGCATAAAATTCAACTCTGAAATATTAAACATTTTCTTGCATTCTAAATGTTATGGCTGCATTTACTCATCCAAATCATAAAGGTTATTTCGTAGCTGTCAACCCTCCTTGCTGTTCCCCACTGCTATATACATAGCTGTCAACCCTCTCTGCTGTTTCCCAATACTATAATAAGGGAATTTCCTGCAAAAAAGGGAAAAGTTGACAGCTATGGGTTATTTTATACCATAGTCGATTTTTCCTCCAACGCGTTTTAAGTAGCTTTGCATTTATTAGGAAGATATTACTCTCCCCCCCCCCCGCAATTCCTTTCAAGCTTACTATTATCACACCTCTCTCTTTTAAACACAGCTGACATCATCCTCACTTTTCAATCCCCCTTCCACACACATCCACCCAAATGACTGAAAGGCAACTTGTTTCTTGTTGGCGGAAGCTCCAAATGAATAATTCAACTGGTAGAATGTTCTGTGTTGTACATTTTCAGAAGACAGCGCAATCCTCTTGTCAGTCACAATAGCTCTGTCAAAACTAAGCACCCTACAGTATGTGCGCCAAAGCAAACCGTGCATGCTAAGCAGCTGGAACTGCCAACCAAGTTAATCCTGGCCATCATCCATTTTGCTTCGTGTGGCAGAAAATTCCCAATTAAAAACTTAGTCTCATATTGTGCTCGGAAGCCAGTCAAAATGTATAAATAAAGGCATAAATATATGACATTGTTTGGGTGATACTATATGAGGAAGTGCATATGTGCCTAATGTTGCTTAATTCACTGGCACTATGTTGGGAGAGGGGAAAGGGTAAGATGCCCCCTGCCTCCCCCCCCCCACCTCCATCTCTCTCTCTCTCCTCCCCTCCCCCCAGTATACCAGGCAATCAGGGGAAGGGAACAAAAAGGTCCCCTTTCTTTCTTCCCCCTCCAAAGCAACATAAAGAAAAAGGGACCTGTTTCTTCCTTTCCAGTCTCCATTAATCTTCCTTCCACCACCTGCGTATGGTGGCAACCGTAGCAGGAGCAATGGCAGGAAATACACCGTCACATTCCTCTTTTTAAAAATGTTGTTGTTGTTGTTGTTAATTTTTATTTTATTATAAAATTGGCAATAAATAAAAGAACTTGATAAATTCACCAAATGCGATGCTTTAAAGAAAGACGAATGGCAATATAAGGCAGATGAAGCAAAATAAAACCAGTTCTTTAAAATCCATAGCATCTCAAAGTCATACGGTGTCTTTTGGAGAAGAAAGGTCTTTTGCCAATACAAGACCCATGCTTTTTACAAAACTTTTATTTCACCTTTTACAGACCAGATAGGATGCAGCACGCCCATTTTGTAAATAGTTAAAGGGAGAAAGATGGGGGATTGCTACTGATATTTGGGGTACCCCCAGGCTGCAGCCGTAGCCCAGGCCTAAGAGCACCAACTTTGTTCGGGAAGAAATACAAACAAAATGTTTAATTGGCCAATAGGAATCTTAAGTACATGGTAGATTATAAGTGATTTGGAAAAGAGATATAGGCAGCTCATCACTTGTCATTTTGTATATTGGTACAAATGGCACACCTTGCATCGTTTCTACTTTGTGCACTTGCGTATAATTCACCACCTTTCCGAGCAGAATATACAGAAGCGGCAATTGGGAAAGAATTGAGTCCCTGCTTTAGTGCATTTTGCCAAGCAAAGTGGTGACATATGGCACAGCTGCCCTTGATAATAAGATATGCAGAGGAGAGAGAGAGTGCTTCTCTGAACACATATACATTGTGAGAAAATCTTTCACCGAATAGTACCCAAGGCATTGCTGATGCTAAAGCATAAATAAATAAATGCCATAGTAGTTATGCGGTTACTTGGCCATCATCAAGTAACTTTAAATTAGTTTGTATCAATAAATATATATATATAATGCTTATTGCACTAACTGTTAAATAGGATCAATGATAAGTTCACACATTCCTGTGGTTGGCTCATCTATCTCCATTCTTGCTATCTAAAACCAATGTGAAAAAACAGATCTGCAAGTCAACCATGCTCTGTGTTTCCAAAGTGGATTTAGTCCCATTGACTTCGCCTGCTTTGTATGCTTTGATTTGATCTGATCTTGAGCAATTTGGGTTGGCATTGTTCTCCATGCCTTTGCCTTGTGCTGCATGCTCTCTTTAGTGATTCCCCCGTTGCTCGGTCCCAACTCTTGCCAACCTAGCAGTTCGAAAGCACGTCAAAGTGCAAGTAGATAAACAGGTACCACTCCAGCGGGAAGGTAAACGGTGCTTCCATGTGTTGCTCTGGTTCACCAGAAGTGGCTTTGTCATGCTGGCCACGACCCGGAAGCTGTACGCCGGCTCCCTCGGCCATTAATGCGAGATGAGCGCCGCAACCCCAGAGTCGGACATGACTGGACCTAATGGTCAGGGGTCTCTTTACCTTTATCTAATGTATATTTTGGATGTTTGGTGTGACTGAGTTGGATTATGCTGGCCTAACTGCTGTTCCTTGGGACAAAGTTAGACTTTGCTTGCTTGCCTGTCAGTTTCCTTAACTGACCTTGAATAAGAATAATAAGAAGAATGCTTTCCTCAGGGAGACCTACATGGCACCTTCATTGCATATCTTTTGGCGCCAGGCACAAATGTTTCTCTACAACCAGGCCTTTGGCTGATTGGCATTCATATGTGTTTGTTGGAGAAGGGTTATTGATTTGTTTTTGTTTTATTATGTATTTTGTGCTCTCATTTTGTAATTTTATGTTGTGAACCGCCCTGTGATCTTCAGGTGAAAGGCGGCATACAAATTTAATAAATAATAATCACAGTAATAACCACAACAGTTGCACTACTGCATACTAGTGCAATACCTTAAACTGCACAGCTAAGGAAGAAACAAAAAAGGAAGAGGAAGGGGAAGGTGCCTGAAAGCCAAGATGTGATCAGTCCATATGAGTGCATTTTCACATGGGAACTACTTGTCCAACTGGTAATTTAGCACTTGAAACCAAATGTGGAAAGTGTTGCCTGAAAAAGAAAGTGCCAGGCTGTATAGAGCTTTGCTTCATGTTCCTGTTTGCACTGGTTGCGTGTCGATGTCCCCAAGACACCCTCAAATAAATCACACTTCACACAGAAATTTTAGTTTAAGCTTTTTGGCATAATTCTGGTCACAACTTTATTAAAATACAAAATGTGAGTGGTTGCTTAGGCATTGGTTCCAACTAACTGTCCCTGCCCGGGGACAGAACTGACATCCGCACACCCGCAGAAGTCAGTAAAGGGAAAACATTTTTGGGGAGAGAATGCAGCTGGACGCCAGACCCTTGCCTCTCCCCTAATGCTCCCGGGGCTCTTGCACGGCCCTAGCCCCTTGCCGGGGGTACAGACAAAAGCATGGTGAGCCCCTGGATTCCTTTAACGGAATTCCCTTGCAGCAGCAGCATTGGAGGGGCAGGCACAGCCAATCATTACCCCTCCACCAACCAATTTTTAAACCAATGCCTAACCGCAACCTTACAAGTTGTGACGATTTGCTATGCAGTAGGCAAAAACCAAATGGCGCCAGCCAATCAGCCAAATGGAAAAATTCCTACCAGGTCCCTGCCCCAAAAGCAGATGACCCCATGACAGGCATAGCAAAGTCAAACCCAAAAGCCCTAATTACAGGGAGGGAGGGTGGGTGATCCGATGCACGCAGCAAAAAGAGGAAGCTCAACGCTGCGTGCAGAGAATGTATAGCCTCTGGGCTGTCCATCAAAAATTGGCAACATCAAAATCTCCCCAACAACCCAGAAGAACCCAATCAGTTGTGGCCATCTAATCGATCCCGCCCAGCTACAGAAGGGTGTCTTGCCAGACCCCACCGCAACACGTGCTCTCCATGAAGGAGAACACGCTCTGTGCTACTCACGCTGATCAGGGATTTGCCCATGGGGCTTGCAAGACTCTCCTGCTCCGACCCAGAAATCAGGGCAGGAGGGGGGAAATGCAACATTAATGCAATTATTTCGTCTATACCAGGGGCTATCTAGAATTATGCAGGGACATGATCATGGGTTGTTGTTGTTATGATCATCAGCATCATATTATTAAATTTATTTCATCATCATCATCATCATCATCATCATCATTCTATTGTATTTATTTGATTTCCAGCCTTCCACTCCCTCCAAAATGGGAGTCAAGAACAGTGTACCACATAGCTAACAGCATCATTACACAATGTTCCACAAGAACAGTAAACAAACAAACAAACACATAATTATTCTTTAAAATGACAGGATTGTAATTTCAGCTCTTGAGGCCCCGAGACCCCTAACTCCCCAAGACCCAAGTGAATAACTAGGTTATGAACTTGCACTTCAAAGCCAGTAGTGACGTGGACAGCTATGCTTATCACAAGGAGGGAGTTATAGAGTCTGGGTGCCACCGCTGAGAAGACACTGTCTTGTGAATCACATCACAATCTCCCCTGAACAGGGCACTCCCAGCTGATCTCAGTATATAGGTTGGTACTGGGGGAAGCCATTGGTGAAGTACACTGCCTTTGAATTGGTCTTGTTAGCTCACTGGCAACCATGGCAGTGTTTCAAAGATATGATCCCAACATGCTACTGCCCTGGGTAGAAGCATTCTGCACAGCTGCAGCCCAATGTAAAATACTTTGTAGTGGTCCAACCATGAGAGTTGGCATTACTGAGCACCTTCTTCCCCTGAGGCTGCGCAGGTTGGCCACAGAGTGTGGCGAGGCAAGGGAATGGGCAGTGTCAGAAGCAGCAAGAAGTTATGCACAGTCACTGAAGGCATCTCACCCAACCCCAAAAATTGCAACAAGAAGGTGAAGGTACCAACGTTGCAACAAAGTATGAATCGGCCATTGGTTAAATGGCGCCAAAGGGTGGCAAATGGAAATGATTTTTTTTAAAGGCCTTTAAGGCTGAAGTACAGTTTCTAGGGAGTAAGTCCCACTGGACACAGGGAGGCTTACTTCTGCATAAGCATGCAGAGGATTGCACTGAAACACTGTATGAAAGACTTGAGGCATAGCTAATTCTGTCAATTTGCAAATTTAAAATCTTAGACCTTTAGTGTTAAAATAGGACTCAACTTGGAAGCTACGGTGATCTCTAGCATGCAGATGGTATCAATTCCAATAATAATAATAATAATAATAATAATAATAATAATAATAATAATAATAATAATAAATTTATTTGTACCCCACCCATTTGGCTGTGTTTCCCCAGCCACTCTGGGTGGCTTCCAACAGAGATTAAAAATACATTAAAACATCTTAACATAAAAAAAATCCCTAAACATGGCTGCCTTCAGATGTCTTCTAAACATCAGGTAGTTGTTTATCTCTTTGACGTATGATGGGAGGGCGTTCCACAGGGTGGGCGCCACTACCGAGAAGGCATTAAAAGCATCTTATTTCTCCATATATTCTATTAGTCAGAGCCTGTGCATTATAAATGTGTGTTAAAATGTTCTTGTAAATAAACGGCTGATAGCAGATCGAGAGGGGAGGCTATATGTTAACATTCCTACTTCTGTGTGGAATAAGGATTAAAAGTGGCTTTATGTACTTTTGCTTAGGCTGGTACTATCAGCTTCAACATCTGGCCTGGTGTCCATCAATTGTTTAATGTTTGGTCCACAGTGAATACCTTTTGATGCTAACTGAGAACAGACTTCTTTTTCTTATCTGCTCTTTCATAGGTTTTTAGTACTTCAAAGATGCAGCTTGTGCTCTAGGAGACAAATGCAGCTCACTCGAGGGTGCTCTCTTGTTTTTAAGTGGCTTTGTGGAAGGCAATAAAGCAAGTAAGCTGTGAAGAAAACTGAATTTTTTCCTTCTGGCTCCAGGGTGATGGTTGCAGGTTTTTCAAGAATATTGCTTGCAGAAGGGCCCTGGGCTCCCAGGATATAATATTCTGAGAAGATAAGATGGAGGTAAATTGAATTCCACAAACCAACCTTCCTATTCACAATTATTCAACAACTATACTAATGTGAACAGGAAAAGTTGAGAGAAATCCTGGGACATAACATTTTACCAGTTAAGATTTAAAATGAATAGTAAATCAATTATTCTTGGAACATTATGCAGAGTATGAAATTATGGATATATTTTATTTACCTGTATTGTGTGTGTTGCGTGTGTTTAAAAATATCAACCTGCAAACCAACATATCTTTGTTCTTCTAAAATGGTACTTTATTCATCTGCTTTGATGTAACCATTTTCAATTGCTTGACAGTCAATAATCATCATAGTGAGTCCACCATTTCTACAACCTATGTAGGCTTATGGGAGTAATGTTTACAGCTTCTGGATTTCACTACAAATTAAGGCATTTAGTTTGACTTAGTGCTGAGCCAAAATCTTACCTCCAGAATTTCTTTAGAATTTCAATGGATGTGCAGAGTTTCCTTTACTGTGGCATGGAGGCCAAGGGTAGTTTGTGTGAGTATCTTTCCAATGAGCAGTGCTCCGACACACTGCAGTCTTGTTGGCTAGCTGTGCTTTCCCAGTTTGAACAAGTCCTGCCTCCTCTTAAGCTTTGGTTGAAGCTTCAAAGCTTGGAAGGCTACAGAGTGCAGACAATTTGAAGGCCTCAAAACATTCCTTGGAGACCTCAGAAGTAAGAGAAGCTCAACAAAAAACTCTACATAGCACCAATGAGAATTTCACCAAAAACTCTCCCTTTTGATTATGCAATTTATTTTCTCATTAATTGATGCAGAATTGTTTTTTTTAAAAAAGTGGGAGAAATCTTTGAACACAGGAAGAGGTGAAAGGGCATGCAGGAGGTGAATGCTTTGCAAGTGTACTTCCTGAGGAGAGTGTGATCTCCATATTGAGGATTTCCAGCATGGGGATAGGAACCTTGATTGGCCACTAACTGGGGGATGTATTTGACACACATTTGCGTCATCTAGTGAGTAGAGATCACTCTGAACATTCCTTTGCATGTCCATTGCAGACAGAGACAGATTTAGGGCAGTTCTAGTGCTGTGGTCATGCATGGTGCATAGCCGAGAAGGATGCCTTCTCAAAGCCCAGTAAGCTCTTGCCCATTTTCGGAAAGGAGGCGTGAGGACTCTGATAGGGTCCTAGAGTCCTCCTGTCTCCTTCCCAAAGATGGGGAAATGCTTACCGGGTTTTGGGAAGGAGGTAGGAGGCTTCTAGGACCTTATCAGAGTCTTGCACCTCCTTCCCAAAACCCAGCTTCAGCCCACACAGTGAGGGCTGAGGGGAGGGTGTCAAATGGCCTCGCACAGGGCGGCATATTACCAAGGTCCGACCCCGTCCATGCTGACTGCCTGAAGAGGGCTTTGGATAAGACCTAGAGCAGAATTATGGTTGGGCTCAAACCCTCAGAACTCTGAAACTCAGTGGTTAACCTTGGGCAAATCACTCTCAATTTAGGCTTCGTCACATGGTTATTGTTGGGATCAAAATAGGATATGCCTCTCTGGAGCTCCTGGGGAAAGGTTGAAATAAAAATGGAATAAGTAACTGGGTTTGTTTTGTTTTGTTTTGTTTTGTTTTGTTTTGTTTTGTTTTGTTTTGTTTTGTTTTGTTTTGTTTTGTTTTGTAGCATGGAGACATGCACAGCCTGATCACATGCATAGTTGACTGGAATTAAATCCAATTGAAGCCAGTGGGCTTATTCCCAAGTAAGGCTGAAATTCTGTGCTCACTTACTTGAGAGTAACCCCCTTGAAATTAATGGTACTTCATAGTAGACACATACATTATTGTACCCCAAATGTCTTTAGGACTGCGGCCTTAGGTATAGGCTCCATTGGAGATGATGATAGCTACTTCCAAATAAATGTGTATAGGATTGTGCTGTTGAGCATCAGTTCAATCGATTCCTCAAACAACTAACTTATTCAAAATTATGGTTTTTGTCATCAATAGATCATTTATTATAAAAGATCCCTGAGTCTTAGTGATGTTGAATATCATCTGATTGCACATGGCCATTTTTAGAACTTGCATAGACAGGTGCCCTGCATTTCCTCAAAAGTGAGGCAGAGAATGGAATTATAATAGATAAATATGGAATCTACTTATCTGGCATTGTGTTACAAAATGCTTTTCCTGAAGGGTTGACAAACAAACTAAAAGATTGGCTACATCCAGCACAGTTCAGGGGTTCCTATGACTGATGAACTTTCCCTATGTGTTACCAAACCTTGATTAAAATGTGGCTTTTCTCCCATTTCAGTGGATATCCTAAAATAGTTTCTTAAGACATTCCCTGCAATTGGCAGTAAGCTCACTAGTCTGTAATCTCCTGGTATGACTCTAGGTAGTTTCTCTAATAATTGGATTATGCTGGCCTCTTTCCAGGCTTCAGGGCTGTCTCCTGAACTAAGTGAACTTGTGACAATGAAAGCTTCTCTAAGTTCTGCCTCTACCTTCCTGTGGCACTTTATGAAGAATGATGCCTGGTGCTAAGGTTTCAACCATTCCAGAGAGCTTAGTAAATGTCTGTGGGTATAGTGTGTTCTGAAGTTTCTGCAAAAATAAAAATAAAAAGCTAACCAACAACAACAACAAATCTATCCAAAAGGGCTGTCCAGCAAATCTTCCTGGTGAACCCTGCATGATCAAAATGGCCCCCCAACTGACTCACAACTCCATCATAAATTATGCGGTTGTCTCACTCCCATCCTCCTTCTCATATGTAAATGGACCAATATTTACATCATTTAATCGCTATACAGGTACTTATTTCCTGCCCTTACTTCATGTACCTCAGAGCGGCACAAATGGTCCCCCCATGCTGCACAGAACCATTTTATGCTGGCACTATAGGGGTGCCTGAAGAATAATCATGGCACAAAAATCATCCCAAGTTTTATTTAGCTGCACTATATGAAATGATCAATGGATGAGAATGACTTTCCCCACAGGCTTATGTGCCCCTTCAAATCCTAACATGAAATTTCCCAGTCTTCACAGTCATAAATGTAATATCATCACAATAAATGTAATTAATATGTATGGGACTGAAGATTTGTAAAAAGAGTTACTGCAGTCGCATAAATCTAATGGGCCATTGAATCTAATGTGCACCTCAACTTTCAAAACCTTGAAACCAAAAAGGTATTTGCTATGTAAGCGGCGTTTTCCAAGCTTGCAATCGAATCTAATGCGCCATCAAATCTAATGTGCACCCTAATTTTCGTGACCTAATTTCGCCTAAAAAAGGTGTGCATTACATTTGAGTAAATATGGTACTGCACAGTGCTTATATTAGATGGGCAACAGTAAGGTTCACAGAGAAAGAAGGTGCTGGGCAAGTGGGAAAGAAAAGAATGTAGGAAATCCAAGGGATTGAATGCTGGTGCAAGAAAGGTTGTGGGAATGAAGAAGAGAGGAGTTTGGATTTGATATCCCGCTTTATTACTACCCAAAGGAGTCTCAAAGCGACTAACAATCTCCTTTCCCTTCCTCCCCTACAACAAACACTCTGTGAGGTGAGTGGGGCTGAGAGACTTCAGAGAAGTGCGACTAGCCCAAGGTCACCCAGCAGCTGCATGTGGAGGAGTGGAGACGCGAACCCGGTCCCCCAGATAACGAGTCTACCGCTCTTAACCACTACACCACACTGGCTGTTCTATAGGAAAACGTACAGAAGAACAGAGTTGCAGCATGTTCTGGGGCTTTGTGAGAGCCCCAATCCAACAGGGGGCATCATACTTTGATATGGGAGGGGGGGACCCCAAATCATCCCAGTTTAACTCATAATTTAGACCCCATACAGCAGGCATCCCCAACCTTCGGCCCTCCAGATGTTTTGGACTACAATTCCCATCATCTTTGACCACTGGTCCTGTCAGCTAGGGATCATGGGAGTTGTAGGCCAAAACATCTGGAGAGCAGCAGGTTGGGGATGCCTGCCATACAGAACCAATGGAGCCCCTAAATAAATAGTATAGATATAGCTTACTGAGTATTATACACAATTAAGCTAATTTATATGTAGAGAGCTTGTAACAACTCTCATTATAGAAATTACATGGAATTTAACGAGAAATCTGTGAAACACAGGACAGGAAAATGGAGATTTGCATAACCCTAACCCTTTGAGGAAAGACTAGCCTGAGAGGGAATAACTGGCCCAGGGTCACTCAGTGAGATCTATAGCTTTGAACCAGGGTCTTACATGCCTTGCACTTTAATATTGCACCAGCTTGGGTCTCACTTTATGAATGGGTGGGGCAGGTGTAATATGGCTGCCCTGACCCATACTGAGATTCTTGATAGCCGATCACTGGGGCTTGTTACAGACAGGGAGAGGGGCTGATTTTCCTAGAGCTCCTAACCTCAGGGAAATCAGTTAATACTGTTTCAGCTGCCGTTTGTTTGTTTCTTCAGATGTAGAAATACTAACCTACTTACCACAAGTAGTACTTAACATTAACGAAGCATTAATGATTTACTTGAAATCCTACAAAGCACTCATATGTAGCTTTGAAAGCTATCAGAGAGTGGGGAGAATTAAAGGTTACATTATTTGTACATTCCTACTATGTTAAAAAAAATCCTGATGAACTACTTTAGAAAAGTTATTATTGTTGTTGTTTTTACCTTTTCTGTTGTGTCAGACTGGGATAAATTTTCTTCACTCTCCTTATTCACTCTCCTTCCTTCTTACGGTCCTCGTAGAATTTTTGTCTTCTCCTGGATAATATTCAGCAACATGGCCTCCCAGATATCACAGGGACACAGGTGTGGTTCCAGTTTTAATATTATTAATATTGTTGTAATGAGCTTTGCCCCTCCTTTGAGTCCTTCTCTCTGAGCCTATAACAGGGTCACACTCCCACTGTCCTTCTCCTGAGAAAGAACATCCCTCAGGGTAACTAAGGCTGGTCACATAACCAGGCCTGACCTTGGATAATTGGTTTCATCCAAGAGTACTTGCAATTGTGCCACAACCCTCTCAATCACCTTTCCTAGAAAGACGGTGTTTGCGACCATCCCAGACATACCAAACAATCCATTGTATATAGCCAGACCCTACATTACAGCTGCATCTGTTCCAACTCTACAGACAGAGGCTCTCACCTAAGAGATCTACAGCAAACCTTTTTAGAACTAAAATAGCTGCCTTATGAAATTAGAAACAGAGGCTGGATCAACAGAGCCAGACTGATACCCAGAGAGAACTTGCTGCAAGACAGACCCAAAAAAGAAAATAACAGAACACCACTAGTAATCACATACAGCTCCCAAGTTAAAACAGTACAACACATCATCAGTACAACCTCTCCTACACAATGACAGTTCTCTTTCTCAAGCTCTAGAGGAAGACCTTTCATCGCCTACAGACAGCCACCCAATCTTAAACAACTCCTCACCCACAATAATACAACAACAGGACTCAACATGGACACTGGTACCAGAGCCTGCAATAAACCCAGATGCCAACTTCGCTGCCACATAAACCCGGACAACACCATTACTGGCCCCAACAACATCAAACATACTGTCTCAGGACTATTTAATTACTCATCTTCCAACATTGTGTATGCAATCAAATGCCAACAGTGCCCTTCAGCTCTCTATATTGGACAAACAGGCCAAACCCTACGCCAAAGGATAAATGGACATAAATCTGATATCAGGAATCACAAGACAGAGAAACCAGTAGGAGAACACTTCAGTCTCCCAGGACATTCTATACAAGATCTCAAAGTAGCTGTCTTAATACAAAGAAATTTCAGAAAGAGACTGGAAAGAGAAGTTGCTGAATTGCAACTAATAACTAATTACCAAACTTTAAACCATGGAGAGACCTGGTCTGAACAAAGACATTGGATTCTTATCTCATTATACATGACAAAGCTATCTTTAGCCATCTCAGCCCTTGCAGTCGTTAACAGTCGTCAACAGGTTTTCCACACCTATCAGCCAATCACCCATTCCCACCACCCTTCTGTGTAATACCCCTCCCCACTCTCTCACTATATATAAGGGTCTGGTGACTTCTGTTTCAGTGTATCTGAAGAAGTGTGCATGCACACGGAAGCTCATACCAAGAACAAACTTAGTTGGTCTCTAAGGTGCTACTGGAAGGAATTTTATTTTTTATTTTGTTGTGACCAGGTAGTAGTTGTCACAAACCAATAGGTCCATGACGGACTTTTTCAGGAGTGCTCAGTTGACCACCTCTTTCATGATAGTCAGGACCTACAAGGATGTGCTGACCACACCCTAGATCAGGCTTCCTCAACCTCGCCCCCTCCAGATGTTTTTGGCCTACAACTCCCATGATCCCTAGCTAGCAGGACCAGTGGTCAGGGATGCTTTGAATTGCAGTCTCAAAACATCTGGAGGGCTGAGGTTGAGGAAGCCTGCCCTAGTTCCACTTGGTCATATCCTCTTGGCAAGCTTTAATAAGGTGAGAGGGGCAAAGGCCAAGGAGACATGTTGTCATAAGGACCTTGTCCACATGATCAGGCTGCACACGCCCCAGAATATTTCAGAAAATCCTGTTTCCAAACCCACCCCTCAATTTCACCATCCAAAAATGTTATGGAGAATTTTGGATGTTATTAGCAACATCCATTATCTGCCATTGATGCTGCTTTCTGGCAAAACTAAATTTCAGGTTCTCTCTGTTTTCCAATCTTAAATTCAGTTCTCCACAATTCCACATCAGTTTGCAGTTAAAAAAATTTTTTTAAGTCCTCATGAAAATTCATCACCATTTTAGTGTGATTTCCCCCCCTACTATAACAATTTGTTTGTTTAATATACACATTTTTTCAATGAATTTTGTCCACTTCCTTTGCATGTTATTTTCGCTAACATATGCACAATTTACCCTGGTGCATCCATTTTTGTACACAATACTTGCAAAATTTGGAGAAGTGTGAATTTCAAAGGATTGCTGTGTTTCGGTTCATTTCAGGTTGTGTGTTGTTTTTGGGAAACGTAAATGTGGTGAGTTCGCAAACCTAACTGAATCTCTCCCCCTGCTTCTTTGTGACTATTTCTGCATCAAAGTGAACCTGCCACAGACATAAGACGACTGTTTCTATTATTTTAATCAGCGTCCTCAACATGTTTATTTAAAAATGGCACGAGGAGGTGTCTGGTGTGTGCTGTATTGGCAAGTGTGTGTGTGTCCCCACCCCCCTGCTAACCCAATTACCCTCACCTTCATTCCATTGCCCTCCCCCAGTTTAAGGAATAAATAATCCCCGCACTCACATTTCCCACTTGTCAAACCAGGGCAGCCGCAAAAATAAGCAGCACAAATTGGCACATAATGCACCTTATTTCCATGCTGAAGCAGGAGCCTTTTCCCCAGCCTTAAGTGGCAAGATGATACTGATCCACTCTGACAAGCAGGCTGATCTAAAATTACTCAGCACACTTTGCCACCAGTTGGGGGAGGAAGAACCTCCCAGGAGCTTATTCAGAAATGCTTCAATCCCCAGGGTGCTAATTAAAATTTACTGAGTAATATTTGCAAAGCTCACTGGCCCTAGTTATAGCAATTATCAGTTACTAAATGCTAGAGCTAGGGATGGCACCTGATGATTGGCTGCTGTATAGGGGGGAAAAATTAAAGTATTTAATTTCTATTTATTTTTCACAATCTTCCCTTTCACTTCTTCAAGTAGCTGGCTCAGTCAAATGGCTCAATTGGTTTTACTCTGGAAATCACTTAAGTTAGAGGTTTAATTATCAGTTTCTTATTGGGCTTTCTGCCAGCATGCTGGCTATATATTTGTATATATATATTTTTTAAGTAAATGTTGTGGACAGAAGTTTCTGCAGCTGACACTGGAGGGATCTTACCAGCTCTATCCTATTTAGAATTACAGTCGCCCAGAGCAGAGGTCAGTTAGGTGCCGTGACCAAGTGGAAAGTACAGCACCTCCTAATTATACACACAGCTCACAGTTTAAATTTGCTGAACAAATAGCTGAAGTCAAGACTTGCTAATCCACCCACAGGTGCTGTAAACAACCACTACCAAATAAACATAGCACAGCCATCAATAGAGCCCTTCAGCAAATTCCACAGCCCAGCCAGCTGCTTGATCACTCTCTTACCACAAGGCACTTTCAGCAGATAGAAGGAAAGACGAACTCTTGTAAACTGACTTTAGCAGCCTATTTTAAAAAAAAATATGGATCCCAAAAAAGTGGATATCTTAAGTACTGGTGGTTTTGTTTTGGGATGAAATATTCATAACGAGTTTGGCTTCCTACGGGTGTATCCATACAGTTTCGCTGTGGCACTGTCAAATACTTAGACAGGCTTCTGCTACAGATCCCTGTTTTTCTCCTGTTTTATCTATCCGGATCATGCTGTTTCCTTCCAGGTTGTATCCAGAGGTACAGAAAGTGTATACCTCTGTTACAATGATCTCTGCTTATGCAGATGATCAGGGAGAAAAAAACAGATCATGGCTCATTGCCTACTGTAAACATGCCATATCAGTTGAGTAAGGAAGGGGCAGATCAGCTCTCCAAGATGGAAGTGGAAACATTGTTCATTGCCTATTTACTATAGATTATTACTTATATAGCACTAGATTCATCTCAATTACCCTGAGCAGCTTGAGACCCAGATATGCCAGAGGTCATCTGCCTTGCCTTGCTCTTAGTATCAACCTCCTTTCTGGATGGTATCATCTGTGCCCCAGATTTGAACAGCAGGGACATTTAGAAAGCTGTTCTCAGTGGGTGCCCCTCAATTACAGAGCTCACTTTCCCCACAGTTCCATCAAACTACCAAAACTTGTGAAAGCTCCGTAGAGGCCAAAGTTTGTATGATATGGAAAACACATGGAACAATCTCCTCCTCCTCCTTCTTCAAGTAGCCATGGGAGCAATGCAGTTTAAGCAGAGAAATGTTGGGGTGTCAATCCCCTCCCAGCTGTTTCTCTACCAAAGACAAAAAGATAGGAGCACAATTTCTTACCCAGGTGAGAAACCAGCTTAGGATTGATTTTGAGCAGGAAAATGGCCAGACAGTGGAAGGATTAAGCAACCCATCACCTCCTGCCATTCTTCCACTCAAACAGGTGTTTCCACCCTTAAACTGCCTCAGGTACTTGAGAAAAGTAAAGAAATGAATTGAAATAAATAAATCCAGTATATTATTTTTGTTGTTTTGCCTGCTGTTTCATCTACCCAGTGATTGAGCTCAAATTGAACTGTGGTGGAACTCACCACGTTGACCAAAATATAAATATAAAGGTTAAGTAATTGTATAAGATTCATAGCTCATTCACTCCCAATATGGAGAGATTTACCTTTACCACAGTACCCTTTCCAGAGAATCCTCAGCTCTCATACCAAATCAAAATTTGCTCACACAGCTAGTGAATTTCCCCTCTATTCCCTCTTGCAATGTCTAAAAACCAGAAGTGGCATTTTCAAAGTGCCCCTTGGTATTGCTGTAAACTAGTAAGCAAAGATGAAGAGCATACAGAGCAGTAGTTCTATTTCGGCTTGCTCAATTATCTTTAGTGCAAAACGTTTCCCTGGTATTCTTGGCTGCCTTTAGGGTTTGGAAAAAATCAGAGTGTTTCCAAAGATGCCATCAGGCTGCGTCAGTCTCACTACTTTGACAGACAACACAGGGCTATACCACTACTGAAGTCCAAAGAATGTTGACAAGATTTTTGCTGGTATCAAAGTAGCCTCTCAAAGCCAATTTGAGCCTTCCTCCTGGGTATTCCTACCGGGCATTAGACACCAGAGACTTCATCTTCTCACTCCCAGAGCAAATGAATTCTTACTACATGTTCAGCCACCAAAATAAATCTGTCAAGAATCTGGAAGGGAGATTCTTCTTGCCAAGCAGAAGAATCAACGGATGCTTCCTGGTAGGACAAAATGAAAAGCTTGCCAATGCTAGGGCCGGCTGTTTGCAGGAACATAGGAAAAGCCTCTGGATATCCTGTCATTTGGCAAGCTGCATTGGCTCTCTGCATTTTGATTTTATTTCTAGGAATTGGCAAGGGGGGGAAGTTGGCCATTATTCTGAGAAGGCCAAATGGATCCCACACAATGAGGTCTACATTGTTCTATGTACCAGGACAGATTCAAAACTCTTTTGCTGGTATACAAAGCCCTGAACACGATACGTTAAGGACCCATATATCCTAGCTCAATCCCTGAGCTCATCCAGAGGAGTACCAATGGTTGATTGTCCACCATGTCTCAGAACCCCAGCTGGACCCAACCAGAAGCTGACCATTTCATGTTGCCAGTCCCATGCAGTGGATCACTCTTCGGGCAGAGATTCAGCAGGCATCCTTAATTCTGGTTTCATACATTTCTTGTAGACTTTTAGGCCTATGCAGCTGTTTGAAATCTTGTTGATTAGCCAGACATTTAAAAAGTAAGATATTTTAATGACAATTTTGTTTGTGCTGTTTGTTTTATATTTTACATGTTGTTTTACACCACCCTGAGATTTTATGAGATGGCAGTATATAAATACTTTTATAAATAAATATGTTCACTTGCTTCAATTGAATCTCCATGAAAAATGAATAATCAGCTTAACTGAAGTTGCATATCTTGGCAAACAAATCACATGTGGTATTTACTGCAGTCTGACCTGTTATATGGAAAAGTATCATAGCAGACATAAAGCAGGTTTTAATAGGACTGACAAGTCCATGGGATAAGGAACAATTTCGCAAAATCAGTGAAACTCGTGAAAATTAGGCCCTTTCTCCCCTCCCACACTGTCAATCATCATAGAATTGTTAACTCGGACATATAGCATTAATGCTGAGCAAGTGTGAGTAAGGAGGGAAAACCTTAGGCAGCATTTTTGCAGGCCTTCATTTAGAAAAGCTTCTTAGATTTAATTAGAGCTGAATGAGCTGGGAAGGGAAGGGAAGGGAAGGGAAGGGTAAAGCTTGTTAAATATAAGGCTTGACCAGGTTTCTAAGTTGTGGTAGGAAGAAAACTTTATTTAAAAAGCAGAAAACCAGATATTGAATAGTGAACAACTATGCTGCAAAACTCATCATCTTAGAAATGTGAACTAAAAATAACAGGGGGTGTTAGGAAGGTACCAGAACACAAGGAATCAGAGTATATTTATACTTCATGAAAAAGGGTACTTTTTGGTTTTTAAATAACAAAGTATCTGAAGGACCACCTTCTAATCATCCCTAGAAATACACCTAGATTGGGTCATGTTAAAGGCCTTTTCAGTGACTCTACAGTGGAGTCCGTGACTATGGAACTCTCTCCCAAGAGGGATTCATCTCACCCCCTCTCTTAGACTCTTCCAAATTGTCCTTTTATTAGACTAAGATGAGCTAGTTATATGACAGAACCTGGAAGGTGAAGGTCAAGTGAAGTCTCCTCAGACTAGACTAGACTGGCAGAGTACCTCACACTGCTCTCACATCATTCACACTTGTTACATTTATGCCTGAGGAGGAAGCATGCTGAGCACCCACCAACAACAACCAGAAGCTGTTTTTAGTCATATGATTTAGTCCATCGCAGCCTCTCGCTCCATCTCTCTGCTTCGTTCAAGTCTCTTCCTTAATGCATTAAGTGCTTGAGAAGAAAATGCTATACAAAAGGGCCTGTTGTTTCTAACTGATTCACTTAGAACATATCAAACAGAATCATGCTTCTTCAGCCGCTCATAATACTGAGATTCATAGCTTGGAATTTTCATGGCTGTCCCGCACTCCAAAACCTGGCTGTGGAAGAATATTTCAAGAAAGAAGGCCAAAATTGTTAGGCATCCCTTTACATGTCTAAAGAGCTGGTCGAGTATTGTGGTGCCATGGGAACAACTGGTTGGTAATGCTCTTTCAGGTGGCAATAAGCCTTCCCCTTCTAACTTGACTGGAGGCCATGTCATCATTTAGGTAGAACAGTAGCCCAGGAGCCAGCCTTTTGTTTTCAGTCTCAACTGGAGCTGAAAGCTGGAAATACCGGTACTCACAGAGGTTGAGTTTGCTACACTGTGCTGAGACCAAAGCTATGGCTTTGGCGACCCCCCTGGAAACCTAACAGGGAAGCAAGATCTGTTGGAGTAGTAATTCCATCTTATTTCAAATAAAACTATATATCATTTAGACACCACAGTATCCAGTGACTTTCACTCCAAGGAAACAAAATCTGGCACTCCTGGAGTCTCTCCCCCTTAGAGATTGGGGTATGTGCATAAATTTGATTTGATTTTTGTTTAATGTAATGGTATTACACAACACTCAGATTCATATATGATATTTTCAGATAAATAAATAAAACATATTTCAATTTACAATTCTTTTGCAATTATTTATTATTATCTAATATTATCTAATTGTAAAATAACATACCAAACAAGTTTCTATGGTCGCTGGATGAACAGGTAGGCTTTTAGGGCCCATTTCAAAGCCTGCACTCTGGGTGCCATGCCTAAATCATTTGGAAGGGACCCCTACAACTGAGGAGTCACTGCTAAGAAGGTTCTGCCCAGGGACGTAGCAAGGTAAATTGGTACCCAGGGGCAAAAAATTTTTTTGTCACCCCTCCCCCCCAGGCATGGGAAGGTCAGGTGGTACCCGGTGCGGAAAATTTCTTGTCAACCCCCGCCCCATTGATTCCGCCCTGCAAAAATGGTTTTACATTATTTCATATTTTCTTACAAAGGAATAATAACAAGTAATAAAAAAAAAACTTTTATTTATATCCCACCCTCCCCGGCCAAAGTCGGGCTCAGGGTGGCTAACATCAGATACATAACATTGGTATAAAATCAAACAATCATTAAATTACCTCCTAAAAACATCTCAAAATCAAATTAAAGTCTAATTAGATAGCTTTCCACAGACAATTAGACAAATTAGAAAAAATGGAACAAAAGTGGGATATGACGGTTAAAGAATTAAAATTACAGGTTCAAGAGGTAGAAAAGAAAACACAAAAAGTGGAAGAAGGGGTGAAACGTACGCAAAAAGATATAAAGGAGTTAAGAAAAGAAGATGACAAACTAAGTAACGCAATACTAGAAGTAAACAGAACACAGGAAGACATGCTGGATATGATTGCAATGCAGGACATGAGATTGAGAGAAAAAAATCTAAGACTGAGATCGATCCCAGAAACAGTGGGAGAAAATATCGCCGAAAAAATAATTACTGAACTAGCTGCATGGCTAGAGATGGAAAAGGAAGAATTTGCAGAAAATGTTACAAACGTCTTCAGAATAAAAACAAAAAGTAGAAAAGGAAAGAAATTCCCTGGAGATTGTTTAATTATATTTAAAGATAGAGGAATGAGAGATCTAATACTTATGAAAAACAGAGAAAAGAAAATCTACATGGACAATACAATGACAATAGTATTTAAAGACATCCCCATGCACTTGTTGAAAAAAAGGGAGAAATATAAACGACTAACACAGATACTCAGAAGGAACAAAATTGACTTCAAATGGGAATTCCCGGAAGGGATTTCATTTTACTACAAAGAGAAAAAGCATAAACTAAAAGGATTACCAGAAGTGACCAAATTTCTGAGGAGGTATAAAGAACTAGAAAAAAAGGAAGAAATATTAGAAGGAGCAACAGCAGCACCACTACCGGGAGAAGAAGAGGAAGAAGAAGGAGACAGCAACAAAGAAGAAGAGGAACTACAAGAGGAAGAGGAAGAAAAAGAAGAACAAGAAGAACAGTAAAATAAAGAAAGAAGATCAGTACTTATATACATATACATATATATATTTGAAAGATGACACTAAGGATATGGAATTGGAATGTAAACGGATTAAACCAAAAATCAAAACGTAACAAGATTGAACATATATTACAGAAGAAAAAACTCGACATTATATGTCTGCAAGAAACACATATTGCAAAAAAACACAGGAAAATATTGATTAAAAGGAAATTAGGAAATGAATTTATAACATCGGACAAGACTAAGAAAAGGGGAGTAGTCCTATATATAAAACAACATCTTGAGGCCAAACAATTATTTAAAGATGATGAAGGCAGAATAATAGCAGTACAGATCAAAACGCAAGGAGAAAAGATAATTCTTGTTGGAATTTATGCACCCAATGGAAACAAATCAAAATTCTATGAAGGATTGGAAGAAAAACTATTAGAATATATGGACCAAAAAATAATAATATTAGGAGATATGAACGGAGTAATCTCTTTAGAAATGGATAGAAGTAGAAAAAAAACAGAAACGAAAGATGGAAAATTGCCTAAAACCTTTTTCTCGATGATGGAGAACTGCAATTTGGTTGATACCTGGAGACTAAAACATCCACTAGAAAAAGAATATACACATCATTCGGAGGCAAAACAATCAAATGCAAGAATCGATTATGTAATAAGTTCAAAAGAAATAATGCCAAGAATAAAAAAAATTGAAATTTTACCAAGGACCCTATCGGATCATAATCCAATATACTGTGAAATAAAAGGACTCGAAGAAAGATCATTTAGATGGAGGCTCAATGAAAATTTGCTGGACGACCAAAGAATAGAAGATGAAGCTAAAGAGAAATTAAGAGAATTCTTCGAATTAAATAGAAACAAAGAAATAAAAGAACACATTGTATGGGATACCAGCAAAGCAGTAATGAGGGGATTCTTCATACAGAAAAATAGCTTCAAAAAAAAGGTTAAAGAGAAGGAAAAGGAAAACATCTTGAAACAAATTATGGAAAATGAGAAAATATTGGCGTCCAAACCGAATGATCAGAAAGCAAATCAAAACATAAAAATATTACAAAGTCAATTTGCATTGATTATAAATCAAGAAGTGGAGTGGAAAATAAAATGGATGAGGCAGAAGAGCTTCGAACATGCGAATAAACCGGGAAAATGGCTATCTTGGCAAATAAAGAAAAGGAAGGAACAAAGTGTTATAAACAAGATCAAAATTGAGGAAAAGGAAATTGAAAACCCATTGGAAATAAGAAAAGGATTCGAAAAATTTTACAGACAACTATATAAGAATAAAGGGAAAACAAAAATAGATAAAATCGAAGAATATTTAAATCGGAAAGGGGTGCAGAAAATCCCAACAGAAATGAAAAGCCAATTAAATGAGAAAATTAGTAAAGAAGAAATACTAAATGCGATAAAGGGCTTAAAAAGTGGAAAATCACCAGGGCCAGACGGGTTCACAGCGAAATATTATAAGAAAATCAGCAGTATCCTTATAGAACCATTTAGTGCAGTATTGAACAATATATGGGAAAGAGGAGAGATACCACAGACATGGAAGGAAGCTTACATAACTTTGATTCCCAAACCAGATTCAGACACATTACAGATCAAGAATTACAGACCAATATCATTACTAAACACAGATTACAAAATCTTTACAAGTATAATAGCAAACCGCATGAAGAGAATATTAAATAAGACTATCAATGAAGATCAGGCTGGTTTCTTACCTGGCAGACAACTAAAAGATAATGTAAGAAATATAGTAAACATAATAGAATACCTGTCTGTCAGGAATGAAAAGCAGGCTGTGATGATATTTATAGACGCAGAAAAAGCGTTCGATAACGTTGAATGGGACTTTATGATAAAGAATCTGGAGTTAATGGATATTGGAGAACAAATATTAAGAAGTATCAAATCAATATATAAGGAACAAAAAGCAAAATTAATAATAAACAATGTGGTATCAGAAAATATAGAAATTTCTAAAGGAACACGACAAGGCTGCCCATTATCGCCATTATTATTTATATCAGTATTGGAAATTCTATTAAAAAGTATAAGAGAATCTGAGAAGATCAAAGGAATAACAATTGGGAAAAAACAACATAAAGTAAAAGCCTTTGCGGACGATCTGGTTTTGACATTGGAGGAGCCAGAAGAAAGTACCAATGCCGCGTTGCAGGAAATTGAAGAGTTTGGCCAACTCGCGGGATTTAAACTAAATAAGAAAAAAACAAAAATGTTGACTAAAAATATGGACAATGAGAAAATCAAAAAATTAGAAGATCTAACAGAAATCGAAGTAGCCAAAAAAGTTAAATATTTAGGGATTTGGTTGACGAATAAAAACATTAATCTTTTTCAAGATAATTACGATTTGGCCTGGAACAAAATAAAGGGAGATCTGGAAACGTGGGAGAAACTAAAACTATCGCTATTAGGAAGAATAGCGGCAATTAAAATGAATATATTACCAAGAATGCTATTTTTATTTCAGACGATACCTATAATTAAAGGAGTAGCAATTTTTAAAGATTGGCAAAGGAAAATTTCGAGATTCATTTGGCAAGGGAAAAAACCTAGAATCAGATTCAAATTATTAACCGATATCAAGGATAGAGGGGGGTTTGCACTCCCGGACCTGAAATTATATTATGAAGCGTCATGCCTATGCTGGATCAAAGAATGGATGACATTAAAAAATACACACTTATTAGATCTAGAGGGCCATGACAATAGGTACGGCTGGCACGCCTACCTATGGCAAAATAAGATCAAGGTACATAAAGGATTTGGAAACCACATCTTCAGAAAACCCTTATATGAGGTATGGGAGAGATATAAAAATTTATTAGAAAGAAAGACTCCAAAGTGGCTCTCACCACTGGAGATGATGTCCCTAAAAAAGACAAATATGAGAGAGAATTGGCCAACATACGAAACACTACTCAAAAAAGATGGAGCGAATTGGAAACTAAGACCATATGAAGAAGTCAAAGAATATGTAAAGGATTGGCTACACTACCATCAAATAAATGAAATATTTAGAAACGATTTGAAGAAAAATGGCTTTAGTGATGTTAAATCAAGATTTGAGATAGAAATACTTAGTAATAACCACAAAATACTGTCTAAAATGTATAGAAATTTACTGGAATGGGAATTGAAAGATGAGGAGGTGAAATCGGTTATGGTTAAATGGGCAATGGACTTTGGGCATAATATCATGATGACAGATTGGGAAAGACTCTGGAGAGAAGGTCCAAAATTTACGGCTTGTAATACATTAAAAGAAAATATGTTCAAGATGTGGTACAGATGGTATATAACGCCAGCAAAATTGGCAAAAATGCACAAAGGTAACAACAAATGCTGGAAATGTAAAGAAAAGGTGGGAACTCTCTATCACATGTGGTGGGAATGCCAAAAAGTTAAGAGTTATTGGAACGAAATTTACAATGAAATGAAAGCAATATTAGGATATAATTTTGCCAAAAAACCAGAGTCTTTACTATTGGGTATAACAGGTATAGGAATTAAAAGAGATGATATAAAATTGTTTCAATATATGGCAACAGCAGCCAGAATCTTATGGGCCCAAAATTGGAAACAGGAAATTTCGCCAACAAAAGAGGAATGGATTTTGAAAATGATGACCTATGCGGAGTTAGATAAAATGACAGGGAGAATCAGAGACCAGCGAGACCAAAAATTTATTGAAGATTGGAAAAAATTTACAAATTATTTAAAGAAATATACACAAATGAATACGTTGATAGGTTTACAGGAAGCTTTGTAGTCAAAAATGAATATTATTGTATGATGAATAAAGATAAATTATTTAAGATAAGAAAATAAAAGCAATAATTTACAGAATAAATATAAAAACAAAGATTTGTATTGTTAAAACCAGACGGAAGGATTGTTGGAAGTCCAGGCCTGAAGAGGCCAAAATACATGACGACTTATATGTAACAAATTGTAAATATAATGTACATTTGTGAAAATTAATAAAAAGATTATGAAAAAAAAAATAGATAGCTTTCCACAGGGTTAGGGTTGGGAACAGTAAGTGTTCTCTGAACTGAAATTTCAGCCTTCATGACATAGGAAAACAGCCAAGTGAACAGCTACCCTGTTTCTCCTAAAATAAGACATAGCCATAAAATAAGCCATAGCAGGATTTCTATGCATTTGCGAAATATAAGCCGTTCCCCAAAAATAAGCCATACCCCGAAAATAAGCCATAGTGACGTGGTACCTCCCATTAAAACTGCCTTGGGAGGCGTGGCTATGCAGCGTACTGATGCAACATGGTTAAAATAAGACATCCCCTGAAAATAAGCCATACTGTGTTTTTTTGAGCAAAAAAAAATATAAGACGGTGTCTTATTTTAGGAGAAACACGGTATTTTGGTGGAGGAGGGTCAAGATATTAACTGATACGCATGAAATTTCATATATAGCTATATAATCCCTAGTATAGTAAGATAAGACCTTCGGAGCAGGCATTTTAAAAAAATAAAATAAAAATTCAAACAAAAATTCAAACAAAAATTTTCAAAAAAAATAATAATTCAAAAAAAATTGTTCCTTGATAATTTGTCACCCCCCTCCATTATGGAACATGGGCCGGCCTACCCCCGCCCCCCTAGCTTCGCCCCTGGTTCTGCCTCCTGCACTCACTAACCTAGTTGATCTTGCCTATGAACAAGTGAACAAGGCCCTGCAAAAGAGTTTAATTAGTGGGCAGGGTTGTCTGAATGATGATAGTCCTTTAGATAACCTGCCCCCAAATCACACCTGAAAGCTTTAAGGGCTAAAACTAGCAGTTTAAATTGAGCGCAGAAATATTTAACCATGCAATGCTGAGTCTCCTGCCCACCTAGCAGTTCAAAAGCACGTCAAAGTGCAAGTGCTTTGCTTTTGAACTGCTAGGTGGGCAGGAGCTGGGACTGATCAACGGGAGCTCACCCCATGGCGGGAAGGTAAACGGTGTTTCCGTGCGCTGCTCTGGTTTCGCCAGCTCCCTCGGCCAGTAAAGCAAGATGAGCGCCGCAACCCCAGAGGCGTCCGCAACTGGACCTAATGGTCAGGGGTCCCTTTACCTTTTATATCTTGTAATAAAAGGCCAATAAAAGGTTCCTGACCTTTTTTAGGGTATCTCATAACGCTAAACTCATTTGAACTTTTAATCCACATGTGATTCCTGTTTTGGGGCAAAGCGTAAGTGGACACCCTACTGATGGGTGTCTTCCCCACTGACAGTAGACACCTGCAAGGGTACCTGTAGGCAGAGATGGAGGGATAGAGCTTCTGAGCTTTGGAGTGGGGTGGGTGTTCCTCTGCCAGAAATAGCCAGAATGCTCAACCTGCATTCCCCCAGAGCCTGTTAAAACGGAAATAAATGATAAGCCCAAGTGCGTGAGAGATAGGATTGAGCTTCTGCTATAGAAAAGGCTGCAAACACCTGAAAGGTTTAGTAGCTTACAATGCTATTTTCATGACAGCACAGTAAATATCTCCAAAACTTCCCCCCCACTGCCAGTCACCCAGCTCCCATCCTCGCAACCACTTGCCTGACAAAGAATGTGGGAGACAAAAAGTAGGGCAAGGTAGAAGAGCTGTGTGTGAGAGAGGGAAAGGCGATACCCAATACCCATAAAAAATTTGTTTTTAATTCCCTGGCTATCTCAGATAGTGGCTGCTGCTAGCATTTAAGATAAGATTAGTTGGTGTTGCCGCTATCAGCACCTCCACATTTTCCCTGCAGGGACTCCTTCTGACAGGCTAGAGCTGGAGGCATGTCTGCGGATTAACACGAGCTAATGATTATACACTAAAGCTTTGGAACTGTCGGACTAATAGGATTAAGCAATGCCAGATGCAGGTCCCCGTTCAGGTTAAAAATGCACTTTTTACATTACAAAGTCAGACAGATCCCTTTGAACATGCAATGAATATGGATGTTTTCAATTATCACAGTCTTCCAGGGCTATACGATATGGTAAATTAATCCCTTTAGAACATCGGAAACAGGACAAAATAGCCTTCTTGAAGCTGAAATCCCTCGTTTTAGATTTTCTTTCATGGGGATAAGCAGTGGTGCACCACACATAATTAATCTTATTACAAACAGAGGGAGAAAAGAGAAATAAAAGACAGAGAGAGAGAGAGAGATGACCAAAATTGTTTAAATATTTGGGGTGAGGGGAACCCTTAGCGGTTCTGGGGCCAGGATTTTAAATCAGTATCTCTTAATTAATTTCCACAATAGTTTTTTTTAACAAACAAACAAACAAACATGGAGATACTATGTGACAAGAATCTGTGCTTACAAAAACACACAGCAACAGCAAGACCACCAATCACCACTATGATTGCATTTTAATAAGAAAGGCAACAGGCATTATCCTTAACAAGAAAAGCTTTGGGTTGAAACATTAGCTGAGTCCTGTACAATTTCCCCCCTTTTTTTTGCTTACTTAATAAAAAAAAGTATTGTTCCCAAAACATTCAGAATTGCTCATAAAATCTTTAATCAGCAAATGAATTCTGCATTTGTAGCCTCGTCTTATTTTTGCCTTGGTCTCATTATTGCTTGCGTTAAGAAACAATTACAAAGTATTATGAAATGTCCATCAGAACAGGAAATGGTAATGTGTTTAATAAGGGCGAGAGTCAGAAACATGTCTTTTTAAAGCTATTTTGGTTCTGGTGTGTTACACTAATAAGATATGGGGGGGGGGGGAAACCACCCTGAATATGACCTTTCCTTCCAATAATGTGGCCTTTTCTTCTTTCAATAAGTAGTAGCTCTTGTTTACATTGAAAGCTATTTTACAATACCATAATCACTGCAAAAAAATATTGAGATTTGGATAGACTGAATGATAAATAAGCTATCTTAGTCCAATTCCATCTGTGATTAGAATTTTCATAGGAGCAAGTACATGAGTGCACCCGTAAACCTGCCATCATGATCCCAGCACTACCCCCTACAGCGGCCATATTTGCACTGGGGTCATGTCTGCAAAGGGGAAGCCTACTGAATATGTGTGAAGGCTCTCCCTGGAAGCCAGAATGTGGCATGATCAGTGATGCAGACCATGGGAAAACCTATGTAAGATTTCCTTCTTCAATCATACTCCCAATGCAATTTGCGTGTTAAGATCCCAAGACCTCCCCCAATAAATAAAGACACAATTGACACGGAATTTAGTTTAAGGTTATTGGCATAATTTTGGCCACAACTTTATTGATTACAGATTGTGAGTGGTTTGCTTAGGCACTGGTTCCCGACTAGCTGCACCTGACCTTGGAAGGGCAGCACTGACGATTGGAGTCCGGCAGAGGTCAGTAAGGGAAAACATCGTGGGGGAGCATTGGACCAGGTTCAGACTCAAGCTCACCCCAAATGCTCCCAGGGGCTCTGGCATGGCCCTAACCCATGGAAAGGGATTGGACAAAAGCAAGGCGAGCCCCTGGATTCCTTTAATGGAATACCCTAGCATTGGAGGGGCAGGCACAGCCTATCCACATCCCCTCCACCACCATTGAACCAATGCCTAACCACCAAACCTTACAGAGTTGTGACGATTTGCTATGTGGCAGGCGAAACTCAAGTGGCACCAGCCAATCAGCCAAATGGGAAAATTCCTACTGGGCCCCTGTCCCAAAAAAACAGATGACCCACGACAGCATAGCAAGGTCATAGCAAGACACTAAATATAGGGAGGGTGGGCGGATGATCCGGTGCACGAGGCAAAGAGAGGACGTGCAGCAGTATATATGGGTCCATATATATATGGTTAATACATGAAACAATCCCATTGGCCATTACCCCAGCAACCGAGGGACCACCAATCAAGTTGTTGCGGCTATCCAATCGCTCCCACCCACAACAGCAGTGAGGTCAATCTTGGTGATCTCACCGCAACGTGTGCTCTCTGGGAGGAGGACACAATTTCTAATACTTGCCAGGGGCAGGGGGATTAGTGAAGGAGGCTGCCATATGCAATCATAGAATCATAGAACTGGAAAAGACTCCATGGGTCATCTAGTCCAACTGCCTGCAATATTCTCTTACCACAAAAAGTCAGGTTTTTTTTGTAGGGGGGCAGGAGACTGGGGAAAGAAAGGTTTTGTTGTGCAGTAAGAATGCCAACCTGAATTTGCTGGCATGTGACTGAATTTCAACCGCAGAATAACAGCAGTTTTGAAATGACCATGGACTGTGATCCATGTTGCAGGCATGGGTGGGTGGAGGATTGAGATCAACAAGAATGAAGGGCAGATGGTGATTAATACACATTTAACATTTATCATTCACACAAAAAACAGGTTGGTAACACAGAGACATCCTAACTTTGATTATCCAATTAGCAAATGCAGTGTGATAGAAAACCATTGTGCCCATTCAATCCACAAGTGATAGCATCGAACCTCTTGACGCTTCACATTGCAGTTTAACATGACTGTCTCCCTTAGAAGTTGAGGAGAAAATAAGCTAGGCACATACGCAATGGAATGGAGAGAAATTTGCAGCGGCCTCCAAGAACATGAGTCTGGAAATGGGAGAACATAGACATAACAAAGCAGAGGACCATCAGAGTTTTCCCTTCACACACTTAAGCAAATCTTGGCTGGAGGGACAATTCATTTCTCTTGGCAGCAAGAATTGTGCTTGCAGGATGTATCAAATGCATACAACAAGAGGGAAAAGCAGAGGCTAAACATGTCAATACATTTTCTTGATATATGGTTTTAAAGAAAAAGTAGGTTAGAAACCAACACTGCAATGCTATACATGTTTACTCAAAAATTAATCCTTTTGTGTTTAGGATTGCAGAATCAATTACTTTGGCTACTTGGTTTGTGATCTGATATATTCACTACGTTTGAGTTGTAATTAAAGCGTACTAAAACAAAAATGTTTCAACTGAAAGAAGTCCTTATATTACATTTTCTGTAGATAAAAATTTAGTTTATATTTTTTAAAAAATTACAATGAGGATTGTATTCTTAACAAACTGACATCGGTCTGATACCGAGGAAATAAACTATGTTTGCTGAACATGTTTTTATCTACTTTCATACATTATCAAGGTCTGAACTCTGGAACAGCTACTTTTAACTATTAGGCCAAGTATACTTCTCCTTAAAAAACAAAATAAAAACACAGATATTTTAAATGTAAAGCTATTATTTTGGCCCAGCAGAGGGAGCCCCTATTATTTCATGCATTCAGAAGACACACTGCGAATTATATGGAAAATTAGCAAAAAGAAAAAAAGGGGGGGGGATATATAAGACATAGGAATTTCATAATGTAGCTTCCTGTTTCACAGAAACAACCAGGTATGCATTTGATCACTCCGGAAGGGAAGCCAAGAGATAAATTAATTGGCATTGCTAGAATGAGAGATTTGGCCCTGCATGACTTTAAAGCACAGAACTGCACATTTTAGAAATATAATGAGATAGCTGGGTATCTTTTATCAGAGACAATAAAAATATGAAATCGTGGCCATTGCTTTACTAGGAACATTCTATACCAGTAGCATTCTTATATGCAAAAAGAATTATAGACAGTATATTCATGAGCAATATTGTAACTTTGAACCAGTGCTTTTTTTCTTAAAAAAATGTTTAGAGGTACTCTCATTTTGACTCAAGAAAATCACCGGGAACGGAAGTGAAACTGCCATCGGAAGTGGTAACAACGAAACGGACCAATCACCGTGCTAGATTCCAACTCCTACTTCACACATTAAACACTCGCTTCTGTCTGAAACTCAGGAAACACCACGCCATCGGGGGTAGCAACACAACTAACGATTCACTGTGTTAGAGAAGAAACTAATTCAAAAATAAAAAATAGTTTCTTCTCTTTTTTACCCCACCTCCCATTTATTCCTTAATTCTTTTTACATAAATTCACTGCCATATCAAAATACTATTTTTATATTAATATTTTCACAACTTATAAATGTTTATATTTAAGTAAGCAATTAATAAAAACTGCTGGGATCACTCAAAAACTGCCACAGATTTTAACATAGTATAATTTTATTTAAGATATGTTCTGAAGGCCTCCCATTTTGATACAAATTTAATTCTTGGTTTATTGTTTATTTTTTCAGATAAGACTATCTAATTCAGCATATTCAGTCAATTTTTGTATCCATTCTTGTATAGGAGGAATTATGTTGCTCTTCCACCTTGTAGCTATAAGAACACTCGCTGCCACTGTTGCATACAAAAAAAGATCTTTAAATATTTTGGTTTCCTAATAAATGAGACATTTTTTCTAGTTCAAAGTGGATTTCCTCCTAAAATTTCTTTATTTTGCTACATTGCCACCCTATATGGTACAGTGGGCCTGTTTGGTCTCCACATCTCCAACAATTACTTTTGGCTCCTTTGTACACTTTGGCTAATTTCCATGGAGTTAAATACCACCGGCGTTGCATTTTTAACAAGTTTTCCTTTATGGCATAGCACGTAGTAAATTTCCAATTATTCTTCCACAGGTTTTCCCTTTGGGACATTCTTATAGCATACCCAAAGTCTTGAGACCACTTTATCATGCCTGATGTAACTTCCTCTAGATGTAAACTTTTCAATTTGCCAAATAGTTAGTATTGCATATTCATCACAAGGAAGATTCCATGATCAGAGTTGATGAGGTTAGTCAGTAGGCAAATGTGATAAGATGGACATCAGCTGGATGAGGGCCAATAAAATGAAGCTGAATCACAAGGCGGAGCCACTGTGAATGGGTAGTTCTTGGGTCTGGAAAATGAGTTCATCCTTCTCTGGATGGGCTTGCACTCTCCCTGCAAGAACAAGAACATGGTTCTCCTTCATCAAGCATTATCACTTGAGGCCCAAGTGACCTCAGTACATTGAAGTACCTTTTGCCAGCTTCAACTGGTGTGCTAGCTGTTACCATTCCTGGACTAAAATAGCCTAGCCATAGTGATCCATGCTTTGGTAGCCTCCTAGCTGTATTACTGAAATGTGTTGTACGTGGGACTGTCCTCAAATATGAACTAGAAGTTTTAGTTACTTGGCTGCTAGAATTCTGATGTGTACAGCAGGAGTTATTTATATTATACGTACCTACTTCTGAGCCTAATTTAAAGTGCTGTCACATACTGTAGCTTTAATGATCTAAAAGTTTTGGGGCCCAAGTACCTGAATGAGCCCCTTTTACAATACCAGCCTGGCTGCATCTAAATATCTTCTGTAGAGGTGTATTATGTTTCTACAAAGGAGAAGACTTTCTTTGCTGTGGCAACTCAACTTTGGAATTACTTCTCCAAAGAAGCACACTAGGCACCAACATGACACATTTTTGGTGCCAGGTGAAAACATTTCCATCTGTCCAGGCATTTTAACTTTTTTTTTTTTAAAAAAGATTTTTTTTGTTTGGTCTAGTTTGCTCTTTAGTTGTTCAGGTTAATTTATTTTTGTCTCATCATATTTTGTTTATTTGCTGCTTATAATTACAGTATATGTATACATTGTGTGTATGTACACATTGTGAATCACATTTTTGTACACTGCCCTGGATATTTTGCCTGTGAAGGATGGTTAATGGGAATAATAGCTAAAACAAATGAAAGTAAAATTTAAAAGCAGCATGATGTAAACAAACATACCTGGAGTCATACCTGGCCATGCAACATAGGACGCCCTGCTCTCTTATGCTTGCAGTGAACCGAATGAAATGGTATGCACATAACACTAAGGTGTGGTTAATTAAACTATAGTTTATTAAGCCTTGTTTGATCACCAATACCCTGTACAATGACTTACCTATTATTTGTTTATTATTTTTTATTATTGTGTTTATTACCACAATATGAAGGCATGGTTTCTTGTTGGCTTATGAACCTTGGTTTATTTTAATTATGGCTTGGAGTTATGTGCAAATCTAACACTGTTATTAACCATTGTTTTGTTGCCCACCACCCCAGACACTCACCATGCTTCCTGCATTGCAGGGGGTTGGACTAGATGACCCTCGGGGTCCCTTCCAAATCTATGATTCTAAGATAAGGTACAAAGCAAGAGCTGCGGGAAAACAAAACAAACTCTGGAGAAACAAACCATGATTTGTTTGCTCATCTGCAGGATGACTTGTGGTCAATTTGTAGCTTTTTAAACAAAAGATAACTTGGCATTATGTGCAAAACAGTCCAAAGGAAGCAAGTCTCTTATTTGTGATAGGTCAGATGAATAATCAAGCATGCCCTCTCATGCCACCAGATAATGGTTATATTCGCTCATTTCAGCATATCATTTCATAATGAGGACAGTATACTCAATATATGCTTGAAACATAAGCATTAACAACAATAAAGAATCTGATACTATTCACAAAATACATATAATTTTTGATACACTTAGATTGCAGTCCTCCCCAGATGTACCTTGGAGTAAGTCCCATTAAACTCAGTTTGTATTATGACTATAGTCTACTCAGTTAAATTATCCTCCTAATTAAATAGGGTGCTGCCTATGAATGTTCATGTCACACTGAAGGATGCTGGACTGGACTATGTGCCGTATTATGGCAAGGAGTCTACTAACCAGAAGAACGGGGTTGTAGATTCTAGGTGAAATGTTAATACTGTCCTGTATCTCCACACTGGATCTTGGTTTTCAGTAGCTCTGTCCATGAAGAAACTCTAAGGTTTGTCAAAATAGCAAGAAAGTGTTCCATGGCAGCCATCCAAACTATCCTCGTCTTGAGGTCAGTCCAGTGCACATGTGGCTTGTCCATAGTGCACTGCCATTCGTGCAAGGCATCGCAAGAGGGGTGGAATGCAATTCTGGAGAAGCTGCTTTGAATCAGGCAAAATTCCCTTCAGACAGTTCTTCAGCTTTTCTAATAAGGAGAGCTTAAAATGGGTGGGTGGAATGATGGAAGCTCAGGCAGTCTGACAGGTTTTCTCTTTCCTGAATGCTTGCAAACACCCCACACCAGCCTTGTAGTGTTTCAGTTCAGTAACCAAGAAAAACAAAAGCCACCTACCAGCAACATGCAGTTCACTCAAGAGTTCACCAGCAACATGCAGTGCCAAGACCTAATTTCTAAAGTGCAGGGGATGTTTTGAAGGAAGGGGGTGAGCAAAAGCTGTGGAGAACTGGATGGGAATAACATTGGATCACATTACCATATTTAGTGTTCTGTGTTTACTGTCAAACAGCTGCTTTCAATCCAACACAGAAAGTTCAAGGAATCGTGCACTATGTAGTATGAGGACACTTCTGGGTGATGCTAACTGAAGGTTTAAAGAGATTCAGATCGCCACTATCTAAAAGCAGGCAAGGGAGGGGGGAAGGAGGTTTATGGTTGCTTTTGGTTCACTTGGCTTGTAGGTATAAGCACAGGGCCATTTGGAGGGATTTCTCTAGTAAAGCTGAGACTATTCATTCATTCATTTAGAGCAGGCACGTCCAACAGGTAGATCGTGATCTACCGGTAGATCACTGGACGTCTGCAGTAGATCACTGGTAGATCATTGGCTCCCCCAAAGATGCTGAACAACTCTGGCTCTCCTTAAAAAAGCTCAACATTTCACCTCCTCCCTGAAAAAACTAAACAACTTTGACCCAAACCCCCCTAAAATGGGCCTTCCTCCTTCCTAAAATAAGCTCAACAACTTTGACCTGAACCCCCCAAAAGGGGTAGATCACTGCCAGTTTTTAACTCTGTGAGTAGATCGCAGTCTCTTGGGAGTTGGCCACCCCTGATTTAGAGCATTTAAAGAGAGTGGCTTAGAACAAGTCAAAACAGGACACTCCCTAACACAATCTTACATTATTTTTGCAACTAAGTGGTATGTAAATTCATATGGTGTTGATGATCATAATAACATCTATATACTGTACCATAGCTGTCAACTTTTCTCTTTTCTTGTGAGGAATCCTATTCAGAATAAGGGAATTTCCCTTAAAAAAAAGGAAAAAGTTGACAACTATGTACTGTACACATGACATTCCACCATATCCTGGAGGATCAATGATTTAACAGCATGCTGATTGGATGAGTTCCAATATACAAGTAAGCCACTAATAAAGATGGATCTAGGAGGATCTTGGGACGTGGGTGGCGCTGTGGTCTAAACCACTGAGCCTAGGGCTTGCCGATCAGAAGGTCAGCGGTTCAAATCCCCACGACGGGGTGAGCTCCCATTGCTCGGTCCCTGATCCTGCCAACCTAGCAGTTCAAAAGCACGTCAAAGTGCAAGTAGATAAATAGGTACCGCTCCAGAGGGAAGGTAAACGGCGTTTCTGTACACTGCTCTGGTTCGCCAGAAGTGGCTTAGTCATGCTGGCCACATGACCCGGAAGCTGTACGCCGGATCCCTCGGCCAGTAACATGAGATGAACATCGCAACCCTAGAGTCGTCCGCGACTGGACCTAACGGTCAGGGGTCTCTTTGCCTTTGCCTGGGAGGTTCTGGGAGAGAGGAATTTTGGCAGACTGTTGAATCTTTCTTTTATATAGAATTGGATAAGCAAAAGACATTTCAGAGACAGAGGGTCAGTGCCTCTCAAGTGCCTGGTTTCAAGAAAATGCACATGATAACAGCTTCACTTAGATCACATCACTGTGGAATGCAGGTTTTGGATTACACTTGAATGTACTTCCTATTTATTTTAAAAACCTCTTCACATACAGAAAATCTGTACGTCTGGAGGACAGGTTGTATAACTTTGTCCAGAGATGGATTTAAAATGCACACACACACACATTGAGATCTCCCATCTGTGTTCTGAAGCGAAACTATCCCAAGAGGACTGGAGTATATGTGTTTTTCTGAACATATCACAGCCTTTCATTCTACCAGGACCCAAACATATGCTCAGCTGGAACCATATATTGCAGAATAAGAGTAACAACCCTGTGGTGGATTTTTATACTGCTTTTGGAGAGTTCAAAATATGTCATGTACATTAGGAACCCATGATATATTTAGATGCCTGCTGAAAACTTTTTTTATTCTAGCAACTGTACCCAGTCATATAATTTAGTTATCTATATTCATTTTTAAACTTTTGCTGATTTTATTTGTATTTTAAAGATCCTTGTTTTGTGTATGCTTGTTTTTAATAGTTTTGTTGTTTTCAGCTGTGTTTCATCTATAATTTTATTGTATACATGGTCAGAGAGTTCTTTGATTAAGAATTTTATATTTCAGTAATCCTGAAAACAATTGTGTAAGATAGGCCGATGCTGTTATCTTCTGATGGGGCAGTGGGAGGTTGAGATCAAGTTTGAATTAGGCAATTTATGTATCCATTGCCTACAAACCACCGGCCCAAAACACCAACTGTGTTGCATTCAAATAACTCAACAAATGAAATCTTATAAATTGTATTTTATTTCCCTGCAGCTTATGCACAGAAGACTCCGGCAGGCTGTGCTAATACTCGATTTGCTCTAACATCAACCAGCTATAGACACATGTAATGGAGACACTTAATTAGGTATCAGGTGGTAAGTTCTCACTGACCTCAGATAGTTTTCATCTGGTGGCTTAAGAGGTGAAAAGCACCCTATCTTATTTCTTATCACTGAACCTTTCAAATAGTTGACTAAGCAGCTGTCCTGTATAAGGAGGTTGCTTTCTCTGTAAGCACAGCAAAGCGTCTGAGAGCCAGTGTGGTGTAGTGGTTAAGAGCGGTAGACTTGTAATCTGGGGAACCGGGTTCGCATCTCTGCTCCTCCACATGCAGCTGCTGGGTGACCTTGGGCTAGTCACACTTCTCTGAAGTCTCTCAGCCCAACTCACCTTACAGAGTGTTTGTTGTGGGGGAGGAAGGGAAAGGAGAATGTTAGCCGCTTTGAGACTCCTTCGGGTAGTGATAAAGCGGGATATCAAATCCAAACTCCTCCTCCTCCTCCTCTTCTTCTTCTTCTTCTTCTTCTTCTTCTTCTTCTTCTTCTTCTTCTTCTTCTGTGATATGGTTTTAGGAGCCGGGGGTGCTTCTGGAGTGAAGGTGGGGAAATAGAAGTCCAGTGAGCAAGCGATCTGAGAGATCTGGACCCCAACTTTATTTTCTTGTGCAAGTCACAGTCCCTCAGACTAAAAACTGCTTGTGACACAGAAGAACAGTATATTTTCTAAGGGGTGGGGAGAAGGCAAGCTGAGGTAATCTGAGTGGGGAAAGGGTTGGAAGAGAAAGGGTTAAGCAGCCCACCTTCCCCTGTTTTTCTTGATGTTGCTTTTGCCCCCCCCCCCCAGGGAATGGAGAAAGCTCAGTGTGCTACATAGCCTGCTCATTGAAGAACTTCCCTATACAGTTACAGGTGGGTAGCCGTGTTGGTCTGCCATAGTCAAAACAAAATCGAAAATTCTTTCTAGTAGCACCTTAGAGACCAACTGAGTTTGTTCCTGGTATGAGCTTTCGTGTGCATGCACACTTCTTCAGGTATCTGAAGAAGTGTGCATGCACACGAAAGCTCATACCAGGAACAAACTCAGTTGGTCTCTAAGGTGCTACTAGAAAGAATTTTCGATTTTGTTTTCCCTATACAGGGCTGCCTTCAGATGTCTTCTAAAGGTTGTAGGCTATTGTTGCATATCTCCTTAGCTCAGGGGGTCGCATACCCGCCAACATTTCTCTGATGAAAACAGGGAAATCTTAAGGGAAAGAGGGACATTTCGGAATCAAATCAGAAACCAGGACGGCTTCTCTAAATTCAGGACTGTTCCTGGGAAATAGGGACACTTTGAAGGTCTGGAGTCCTGTACAGAAATAGATGCAGGCCAGGGTAACAAATAAATACAGGGACATATTTGGGTGAGACGAGCTTTGTTCCACATGTTAAATTTATGAAAGAGAAAGAAAATGAGTGTGGGGGGGGGGAGGGCAAGCCTTGTGGGAAGCTACTTCTCCCCCACCCTCTGCTCTCAAAAATCATGCAGATAACTTTGTTCAGAACTGGGGCTTCTGGGCTACACTGGCAAAAAAACCCCGCTTGTTTCTAAATGGACCTGTTGCTCTCTGAAGGTTGGGGCCCAGTACACCCGCCTTAACCTGTGCCAAAACGTCAGGGAACTGCAAGCGACAACATGAAAGCCTTGCCCAGGTTTGTCCCTCCTTGGGGGCAGGATGAGGAATGAGGATAGGATCCCTAATTTGGGGGGGGGAGAGAGAGAGAGAAGCAGAGCGGAAATACAGAAATAAAGGACAAACTGTGTCCTGCATTGAATCAATTTTACTTTGAAATACAGGACGATCCTGAATTACACAGGATGAGTGCCCCCACCACCACTTCACAGGGCTGCTGTGAAGATTAACTAGAGAAGAATGGGTGCAGCAAACATCATGGATGAAAACGCTTTCCAAAAGCAGCCTAAACAGCGCTTCATTGGAATGATTTTTTTAAAATGTCTTTCCACCTAATAAATCATCACAGTGTAGTAAAGTTGTGGTCTTTCACCTGGTTAACACAGAATTTCTCCACACTCAACTGTCAAACAGCACTCAACCTAATGCCCAATTTTCTGACAAATTGGGTACTCCTCATCAAATCTATTATTAAACAAATATGAAGCAGCTGTAACCCTCAAAGTGTGATCATTTCTAAATCCATTCCCGTCCACCCTCTTTTTCCACCGCCTCCCTATAGTTTTACTCACTTGATTAAGTCCAACCAGTTTTATCACTAAACTATTCATTTAATTTAGCAATCCACTAAAGCTTCCATTAAAATGCACCATGTGTGCCCCTTCTTGGGCCTTTAATAATTACCCACGTCTACTGTGTCTTCTAATCTCTTTCTTAATGAGCATCCCAAGCCCTTAATAATTTAAAAGGATGTCAAGACAAGTCTCAATTAAAGAGAGTTTTTTTTTTCAGAAGCACATGCAATGACAAGCATTAAACCAATCGAAGGGAACAACAATGATAATCTTTATTAGCAAAAGGCAGAGGAAAGAGAGAGAGAAAGAAAGAAATCACATGGGTTACAAAGCGAGGGGGTGTCTCACACGGGCATATTTATCCTACATACATGGGGATGGATTTACTGCCCTGTTACAAAATCCAAACCCTTGTGTTTGTAATAAATTATGTGAAGTGTGCACACATAATTATTACATGTGCAAACTTGATTCTGGTGGAAATATTCAGCAGTCTTGATGGTTTCTGTGTGAAATATTTGGACAAGAACCTGGGTGGTAGATGCTTAAAATGAATGAAAGAAAAGTATGGAGGAACATAGGAGGTGAAATAGAGATGAAAAGGCTGTGTAAGTTTGCAGATGTGAGCTGTATTTGCACACAGTTTGTTGAGATATTCCTAACAGGAGTGTGTGTGTGTGTGTGTTTGACTTACTCTATTTTTCCTGGGAAACCATAACTTGGGAGGGGATGCAGGCTGCTGTTTTGATACCATCATGATCGTGTGGATGGTGCGAAAGACTGTGCACACTTGAGAAATAAACACTCACCTCAAAACTCCCTGCGTCAGGTACATTGGCTACAGGTATTCAGGGTCTCAAACGGATATTTCACTACCTGACCCTTTTAACCACAAGTGCCCAGAGAGTGAAGCTGAGCCTTCCTGTATGCAGAGCTTGTGCTTTGCCATGGAGCTATGGCCCCTCCCCAAGCCACCGAGTGACAGTTTTTGAGACAACCCTGTTCCTCGGTATTATCGAGGAATTTCCCTCCACACTGCGCCACCAGGAAAGTACAGTAGCAAAAGGAAGGAATTCACAACACACAGGAGAGGGCCTTCTCAGTGGGTGCTCTGGAACTCCCTCCATGGAGAAGCTAGACCGGCTCCCTCCTTTTCCTTTCCACAGCCTTTTGGGAAATGACTGCTTTAAATGAAAGGGCTGGCGCCATGCTGTTTTTTCTTTATAATTATTTGTATGTTTTAAACACATTTTACAAATGTATAAAGTTTTAATTCTATTAATGCTTAATTATTTTTTAATGATTGATTCTTCTACATTTTTAGCAATTCTTGTTTTTATCTGTAAGCAACTTGAGTCCCGTCAGGGGAAAAGGTGGGTGTGATGGAAAGCAGAGCCAGACCAGAGTCTGGTGAAACTTCACCTGAGGGTTGGAGTCTCTCTCTGATTGGCTACAGAGTCAGGTGGCCACAGAGGAGGCGGAGCCAGCACTTTGAGGGGGATATAAAAGGAGCCATTTCTGAGGGAGTTAGTTAGATAGGGTTCAGTTTTGAGATAGGGCTAAGGTTCAAATTAAGAGATGGGGTTTGGTTGGAGTTGGGAGGTAGGGGGTGAGATAAGGAGAACTGGTTCTGAGTGAAGTTAAACATACACGCTGAGGAGACTATCCATAGCAAGAGGACAGAGCCTCGCAGCTTGGATAAGGAGACCAGGTTGAGGTTCTGGGAAAGGAATACAGACAGGAATGTTCTGGGAGGGCTGAGTCTGAGCTGGGAGAGGTAGATCCTGTGGGAATTCAGGCTCCCTGGGTCTCATTCTAGGCAGGAAGGGAGAGTTCTTCTAGACACTGAAGACTCCCGACCCAGTGACAAGGGGTGAGGGGATCCCCTGGGTCTGTTGTACCATTTAGAATACCTAAGGGGTGGGATGGTTTAAGAGAGTGGGCAACTGAGGAGAAGTGCCCCTCGCTCATGTACCAAAGTATTAAGCTGTGAAGGAAGCTGTGTGGTTTTGAAAGTATTTAACTGTAATACCTAAGTGACAGGAACCGAGCATTTTACCATCTATTCTGCAAACCTGAATATTTATCTACCTGAATATGTATCAACTGATTTTTAGCAACTGAAGTTTAAGAGGAGCTGTGCCTATTGTGTTGTGTTTAAGCCTGAGACATCTTAAAGTTAAACAAGTTAACTTCTACCTGAAAGAACGCATTTCCTGACCCACTTTGTTTCATAAACCTCTTTTGTTCAATAACTTTTCTTGTCTGTTTGTTCAACTCCTGCCTGAGACTCTAAATCATCAAGTTTTCTCTCACACAATCCCCGACTAGACAATCTGTGGTAAATTGTAGAATAATGTGTAATTGCTGTACAATGAGGTGGATGCTCTATATTTAATAGAGGGCAGTTAGGGGGAGTGGATCCGCCACCTTATTAATTGGTGGTATTCAGTGGTGGGTCTGCTACTTGTTGTTGTTCAGTCGTTCAGTCGTGTCCGAATCTTCGTGACCCCATGGACCAGAGCACGCCAGGCACGCCTATCCTTCACTGCCTCTCGCAGTTTGGCCAAACTCATGTTAGTAGCTTCGAGAACACTGTCCAACCATCTCATCCTCTGTCGTCCCCTTCTCCTTGTGCCCTCCATCTTTCCCAACATCAGGGTCTTTTCCAGGGAGTCTTCTCTTCTCATGAGGTGGCCAAAGTACTGGAGCCTCAACTTCAGGATCTGTCCTTCTAGTGAGCACTCAGGGTCTGCTACAGTGGGGTATAAATAAATGTATGACAACAACACAAGTCATATAGATTAAAAGACAGTAGTGCACAAGGACATTTACAGCACAATCCTATGTATTTTTATGTAGACATATGTCTTACTAAATTCAGTGAGACTTACTTGCATCTAAGTGTACATACATGCAACAGGCATGCAAAGTTTTCAGATTATTACAAAGACAATAGACCATATCTGGCTCGCAGTAATGAATCAGAAACTAGGCTAAGCAACAGTATATAATGGAAGATGTATTTGCTTCTTTCATATATTAAAATTGTTTTCCATCTTTCCATCAATTAGTGCTCAAGGCGACTAACAGCAATAAAATGCAGATATGGGAGAGGTCTGCTTTGCATGCAAAAGGTCCCAAATTTAACTCTTGATGTCTCCTGGTATGGCTGAGAAAGTACACAATCTGAAACCTTGGGGATATGCTGCTACTTAGTATAGATAATGCTGAGTTTATATAAGGCAGCTTCCTATAGTGTTGAATACCATAAAACATCACAAAATACACAACATGATTAAAGCATGACAGATTAAACACATAAATACAAACAAGTCAATACAACTGTATCATTTTTACAGTGGCTACAAGTCAGCTTGTGGGCTTAAAGCCTAGCTAAATAAAAATAGCTTTGCCTGCCAAATGAAGGTCCTCAGATACGGAGCTGGAATGGCCTCCCTTGACAAGGAATTCCAGAGACTGGGAGCGACCACCAAGAAGGCCCCTCTCAAACACCTGCCAGATACATGTGAATTGCAAAGCATGAATGAATTGCATGGGGGTTAGCAGCATGTTGTTATGTGCGTTATATCGTGATTAGCCACATTGAGCATCTTTTAGGAAAAGATGAAGCATAAATGTAAAAAAGGGGAACTGCTTTTCAAAATTATCACAGTACCTCCTTCTCTACCCGCATGGCTTCAGCAGGCCACTATACTGTACCCATACACCATTGTACATGGGGGCCACAATGTCCTTGTGAATGAAAGGCAATAATATAAATAGTGGCCATGGGCAGTTATCAGAATAAGGTTCCATGGCTAACTCTTCTCATTATTCAGCTGTAGATGCCTAACACATCATTTGACTTATCAGAAATTGTTGACTAGATTGAATTGCTTTCTTCCAGGTTATTTTTTATGAATCATCAGCTACTGCTTCCATACCAAGATTTTTGCACCCCACTTCTGCTCATTATCTGCTGATCAGGAGCAAGTTACTCCTGATGATAACATAAGAAAGGAAAGAAGCCATGGGTGAGACAACAGAAACCCATTGGAAAGTCAGCTGAAGTGATAGGAAAATACAGTACAGCGGAAATATGCTGGAACCAGTTAAATGGCATGGATAAAAGATCGGAAAGAGATGGTTCCATTGGTTCCAGAAATAACTTATAGTTTGACAGCTCCAAATCTGCCCACATTACTTTCCCATGTTCTGGAATTAAAAATATAATCCTGCCAGTGACGTGCAGGATACTTTCCAAAAAATTACAAAGGCTCTCTGTGAGCCAAGACCATAAGGAAGGGCTGTAACTCAGATTCAGAGCATCTGCTTTGCATGCAGACAGTTCCAGGTTCAATCTTCAGGTAAGTCTGTCATGTCTGAAACCCTAGAGACTGGTGGCAAATGTCCCTCCCGGGGTCAGTTGTGAGACTGCCCCGAGACTGGAACAAAGCCTTGTGCACATTCCCGGCTACGCGAGACCGGTTGCACATTCAATATGCGATTGTTCCCCAGTGTGAAGAACAACACACACCAGCCATTGATGAGGCTAAACTATTTATTATAGGTAAATGCAGAATACTGTATGTCTCTGCTAGCCAGCTCAGATACTCAGAGCAGTGCATAAGAGAGTCTAGCATCTCTCGAGCCAGAACTGAAAGTAAAGTACAATAACATCACATGTGTGAGAAAGCAGATAGGACTGCTGGCTTTCTCACAGGATAAAAACAGGCACATGTTACACTGGCCTCACTGTTGCTTTTGCAGCTCGGCGTGTACAAATATCCCAACAGAGACATGCTGCCAATCAGCATAGACCATATTGAGCTAGCGTTTCCCAAACTTGGGACTCCAGACTACAACTCCCATCATCCCTAGCTAGCAGGACCAATGGTCAGGGATGATGGGAATTGTAGTCCAAAAACAGCTGGAGACACAAGTTTGGGAAACACTGAGCTAGATGGATGAATGGTCTGATTTGGCATAAGGCAGCTTCCTATATGAGACCTGACGACATTATCTGACCTCTGTTCTGCCTTCCAGATGAGCGTCAACTGTCTATCTTCTGTTCCTTCCTACACCTTTCTAATTTTATCCTGCAGCTTCCATATTTTCTGTTTGCTTTGCATTGTCCCAAATGTGACTCCTTGAGGGTCAGCATAGTGCATAAGCTAAAGTCTGCCTGTGGGTGTAATTTCCTAAGGTACAGCTACCTCAGACAAGAGAACTGAGAAGGAACCAAAATGTAAGAGGTCAGTAATTGGCTGTCTGACCTTCAACTCAGCATAACTATAATCTGTTCTGGCTAGCGTACTCTCTGGATGAAGTGTGAACAGCTGTTCCAATTGGCCGCTCTAAGTGCAGTGGTATGGGGAATTGGCCAACCTCTCTGCATCCTATTTTCCTGGTGCTGAGTGCTATGATGCCACACTGCTTGGAAACACACATTTCTGTCATATTTTCAAGACTTCCTCAACAACTATTTGTTTGATTCTAACACATGTCCTGGTCACATAGTGTGGGGGAAATCATCACTCAGTGTGACAATGTGATTGGACCTTTGCTTGTCTGCTCTTGAGCTCCCATTTGTCACACAGCATAACTTGCTTTTTGCACCACTGAAGCACAAATGGTAAATATATTTCGCATACAGACTGAATAGCGTGCCCCCAGCTTTCCCATCCCTTTCTTGCTTAGCACAGAATTGAAGTTTTTCTCATAAACAGCACCACTGTAATCCAGTGGAATCACTCCAGCTGAACAGGCTCAGGCTGAAGCAAGAGTTCTTATTTGGAATCAGCTGGAAGAGACTCTGGTTGGTCAGCCCTTTCTGGATGGTGATGGGGGGGAGAAGGAGAGATAAGTATATGATTCAATGGAACATTGACTTCTTTTGCTTTTCCACAGAAGCAGCAGTAGGTGCTTGGATTCCTATGGCAGGAGCCCATAATTGCAGCACTTCTCCATGCAAGCGTTGCCTGGGGCAATCCTAACATGAGTAAAGAACCATACAGTGGCCTGAGCCTTCCTCTCATGTGGCCTGAGGCTTACTAGATTATCCTAGAAAGGAGCAACATTATAGCAACTCCCATGCCACCAGTGCAATGTAAGAAGGACCCCAAATTTGGGATGTGACAGACTATTCTGAAAACAGAAATTTTCACTCTCGGTTCCCAACAGGATGCTCGCCAGGCCAGAAGCGGCATTGGTTTTGGCTTGGCTCACATCCCGTCTTAACTGAGAATTGCAGGTGCCAGCTGAATATCACCCTCAACACTGGCTCCCTCCCAGGTAAACCAATCCCAAGGGTGACCCTCAGATTCTGTTCACTTTGGCCAGGGCCCCAGAGCTCTGGCCCAAGCAGAGTGAGATCCCAGCTGTAACTTCCTTTTGTTGGGCATGAAGTTACACTGGCTAAGGGAATGGTGTGTGATTATACAGAAAAGATAGATAGATAGATAGATAGATAGATAGATAGATAGATAGATAGATAGATAGATAGATAGATACACACACTCAGAACTTTGGATACATCAATTAAAGGTTTCTAAATTATAACTGTGTGAGCAGAGGCTCCTACAAGGCATGGGGAGAGGGACTTGCTACCAGTTCCTAAGCCTTGATAAGCTCATGGCAGCAGAACTACAGGTGGGGCAATTTTTCCTTTTAAAAATTTCCATCCATTAATTCCAGGGAAAGTAAGTAGCTAAACTTCTCCCCCTCTTGCATTCTGGGTCATGTCCAGTGAAGGAGGGGGCCTTGGATGTAACGGATCCAAAGGGTTCCTCTGACACACACCAGAACACCTCCATTTGGCCCTTAACAAATGCCTCAACAATGAGGAGGCCTCTGGGGTGAATCTCATTCTCCACCTGCAAACCTCATTCTCTGCCTGCTGAGGGGAAGGCCCACACAGTCCACTGGCCCCTGGGATTCACAGGTACCACACAGCGGCAGCCTTAGTTGTGAGAAATTTAGATGAAACAATTTGAACAAGGCCCAGAGTTCCCAAGTATCCCTACAACATCAAATTAGCACATACTTTTGAAAGAAAAATAAGTCGCTAAGGAAACATTTAAATGTCAAGCTTTAAAGTGGCAATTATAAACAATAATGAGGACTTTTTTAATTATGAAAAATACCATGACAGTATGCTTTTAAATTATATATAATGGAAAACAAGGTGAGTCACATAATCATACTCCATTTGACACATAACAATCTTCTTCAGCAATCTTCCTCCTGCCTCCATGTCAAGACTGCACAAAGGGGGCAGGATCCCCCAGGGGGACGTGAACATGCATCTCATCTGCCACTTTGAAAACCCATCTGCACTCACTCACCCACAAGAACAGCATCTTTTGAAGCCACTTAACTTACTGTCGAACAAGTGCTGGTTAAGACATAATCAAATATTCATTGAATCTCTCTTAGTATATTTAAGGAACAAGCTAACCAGATTGAAGGCCTCACAGATAGAATATTTATGATAAAACTTCAAATCCCCTCGGAAGTTTGTTGTACAGAACCTGAGAGGGGAGTAGGCTCAAAGTGCCGTGGATTTGCTGTTCTGCGTGAAGTAAATTGTTGCAGGGTTTTCATTGCAAGTTTATAATAACATACCCTACAAGTGCCCCTATTTTCCAGGGATAGTCATGGAAATACGAAAGCCATCCTGGCTTCTGATTTGATTCCAGAATGTCTCTATTTCTCAGTGCCACCACCGAGCTCAGGGAGAAGGATGAGCTGCCGCGTGTCCTGAGTGCCTCTCCACGGCCACCATTGCTGGTCTCCTCCCTTGGGCAGTTTGTAGCAGCTGCTGTAGAGCGGGCAAGGAGGAGATGCTGAGGCCCAGCCCTGCATGATCCGCCAGCTCTGAAGGGCATACAGAGCGCAGGTCTGTCCTTGGCAGGAAGAAAGGGGGAGCAGAGTCGCTTGCAGGAAGTCTGGATTTTTATTTTTATTTTTTTTAAAATACTTTGTGCATCCATGTCTAATCTTGTCCATTTCTAAAATATATTTATTGGTGTGCATTTTTCTTTATGTAAATCTGCCAAAGAATAAAATAAAAATACAATTCTTTTCAGGCTGGCATCAAGAACAGTGTGCAAGAAGTTACTTAAACAAAATTGTACTAATTTGGAAATAATTTGTATAATTGGGTTGAAATTTGGAAAATCAATAAAAAAGAATTGTGTATGTCAGGCACGGCGAGAGACAAAGGAATGCATATCTTTCTAGAAATTGGAGATAGAAGTTGAGAAAGGAACAAGACAAGGGTGCCCTATCTCCCCTTTACTTTTTATTACGGTCCTGGAAGTTCTCCTAAATATGATTCGAAAAGATAAACAGACAAAAGGAATTAGAGTGGGAGAGAAAGAATATAAATTACGTGCCTTCGCAGACGATTTGATGCTATCCCTGCAGGAACCGGAAAGCAGTGTCCCCAGAGCTTTGGAATTAATTGATCAATTTGGACTTGTAGCTGGCTTCAAATTAAATAAGCAGAAAACCAAAGTATTAGGTAAAAATTTGACTGCAGAACAGATTCAAAGAATACAAGAAGCCACTGGCCTTAATTTCGTTAAAACTGTTAAATATCTAGGTATCAATCTCACAACTAAGAATTTGAACCTGTACAAGGATAATTACGAAAAACTGTGGATGGAGATAAAAAAAGATATGGAAATATGGACAAGATTAAAACTGACGTTAATGGGAAGAATAGCAGTGGTTAAAATGAATGTTCTACCAAGGATGCTGTTCTTATTCCAAGCCATACCAATTTTGGATAAATTGGATTGTTTTAAGAAATGGCAAAAGGACCTATCGAAGTTTATATGGCAGGGCAAAAAGCCCAGAATCAAGTTTAAGATTTTGACAGACTCTAAAGAGAGAGGAGGCTTTGCCCTGCCGGACTTAAGACTCTATTTTGAAGCAGCGGCCTTTTGCTGGTTAAAGGACTGGTTTAAACTAGAGAATGTCGATGTGTTGGACTTGGAAGGACATGATAATATGTTTGGCTGGCATGCATACCTTTGGTATGACAAGGTAAAAATTCACAGAACTTTTAAGACTCATATAGTTAGAAAATCCCTGTACCAGGTTTGGACTAGATATAAAGACCTGTTGGAGAGAAAGACTCCTAGATGGATTTCTCCAGTGGAGGCCAAGGCCTATAAGAGACCGAACATGTCTGCAAATTGGTTAAGATATATGGACATATTGCAGCAGGAAGGGGACTCATTTAAACTAAAAAGTTACGATCAAGTCAAAAGTCAGGTTCCCGACTGGCTGCATTATCATCAGGTGTATGAAATATTTAAAATGGATAAAAAAGTTGGTTTTCAAGTAGAAAAATCAAAACTGGAAACAGAACTGATAGAATCGAACTTTAAGAACCTTTCCAAAATGTATAATCTTTTGCTAGAGTGGCATACGAAAGATGAACTGGTTAAATCGTCAATGATAGATTGGGCAAAAGATGTAGGACATAATATTATGATGGATGACTGGGAGAGATTGTGGCAGAAAGGTATCAAATTTACTGCTTGTCATAGTTTAAGAGAAAACATAATGAAAATGGTTTATAGATGGTATTTGACACCAGTTAAGATAGCTAAGATGAATACCAAAATGTCAGATGTATGTTGGAAATGTAAACATGCGAAAGGTACCTTTTTTCATATGTGGTGGTTGTGCCCAGCGGTAAATGCTTTCTGGGATAAGATTTATAACGAGCTTAAGAAGGTAATGAAAGTTACCTTTTGTAAGAAACCAGAGGCATTTCTTCTGAGCATAACCAATGAAGAGATACCCAGTCAGGATAGAGTGTTTTTTATGTATGCCACAACAGCAGCTAGAATTCTATTAGCAAGAACATGGAAAGAGGAAGAGATACCAACGGTGGAAGAATGGCAAATGAAGATGATGGAATATATGGAACTCGCAGAACTGACCGCCAGAATCCGGGACCAGAGGGAGGAGACGGTGTTACGAGATTGGAAAAAATTTAAAGACTATTTAGTTAAATCAGTAAAATTGAATATTTGAGCAGAGATAAATAGAAGATTGGCTTTAATGGGTTTATGTTAGATAATATTGGCAAGAGAAAATTTTTGTATGGATGATTTCTTTGTTAAATATGAGTTAAGATCTGATATTAAGATAAGATTTATAGTTGATTAAGTACATGACCGAGTAAAGTTAAACATACTGAAAATTTGAGCAAATGTTAATTGAACAAGATATAAAGCTACCTTAAAGATGTATTTGATTTTGAAGACAGTGGAGGGAATGGGGGAAGTCCCCAAATAGAGAAGTTAGAAACAAGGAAAGTACAAAGATAGGTATTGGTTAAGGTATTGTATATGTTTTTTCTTCTTTTTATGTTTATTGTTATTGTTATTGTTTTTATTGTTGTTTTTTATATTGTTTATTATGCCTTGTGTTGTTGTTGTTTTTTGTCTTTTTTGTGCTCTATTGGAAAATAATAAAATCTTATAAAAAAAAAAATAGAAATTGCGTTGCTCCCAGTAAAGGTTAACTACCTCCATCCCAGTTAATGTACGCCACCAAACTCTCTGTTCTATCACTCTCAAAACCCATCTAGTCCTAGGCGAAAGGGGGGGGGGTCAGGAATGCTGTCCAAGGACACAGAATCTGCCAGCTCTCTCTCTCCTGGTGTTCCCTCTTCTAGCTGTTCCTGACCCAGTATTTCCCAGCTGTCTCCCTCTGGACTATGCCCCTCTGCAAACCACTGTTCTAAATCAATACTTTCCTCCTGCCCTCAGGAAGGTTCAGGAGAAGGGGGGGCAGCTCCCACCATTCCTTCTCAGTCCAGCCCCTGACAGTGTAGAATAGATATAAATATAGATTCTCTCAGGACGACGGAGTTTTTCTCGGGACAGCAGAGGGTGTGTGTGCTGTGTCCCAATGGTGTAGTAGTGATGAAAAAGCTCTATGGGGTGGGGGGATGGGGGGGTTGACGAGGGTCAGTTGAGGGGAGTGAGAAATGCCCCTGAGGAATGTTGGAGGAAAGCATTTGAATTCATCAAATATATGAACTTAGGACTTAGATATAACAGCTTTTAACAATGTCCTGGATCCAAAGAGTTACTTTAGACACACCCAAGAAGTTGGGCATGTCCAGTAGTGCTTTACACATTTTTTCTTCTGAACATCTGTAGTGGAACATCGAATAAATGCAATTTATGGTAAAGTAGCAGCCTCATGCCTAAAAATCACTGCAGTTTTGAAAGATTCAGTCCACCATCTTAATCCACCATCCCAACATAGATGAGTCTGAGACAGAGGAAGACACACAGGATGTGTTAGAGGCAGAGGAAGAGACTGTTGAGGCAAGGGATGGGCCAGTCAGTCAAATCCCTGCCATTCCCCACCCTGCAGTCTCCTAGAACCAGGAGGGGCTTGAAGAGGGAAGAGCAGTGATGGCTTCTGTGTAGGATAAGCCTCAGGCTGTGTGCATCAGATAAACTGGTGGAGGCGCATGTTCCCACTGTTGCTGAAACTGCTCCACAAGACATAGGCCTGGGGACGGTTGCCTAGAGGTTAGAAATGTGGGAAGCATCGTGCGAGTTGCTGTAAAAAATTAGCTATCAGATGTGTGCCATCCTTGGCTGTGGGTGTCTAGGACAGGGCAGTAGCCAGTCCTTCACTCCTCCTCTTTCTCCTCCCAGGTCCTGGAGTTAAGCCTCCTCTTCCTGTCTTGCGACCTCTGCAGTCTTGGCCAGTGCTTTTTTTCTGGGGGGTTGCAGAGGTACCCCTAAACATTTTGTGAATCGAAGTTTGGACTCATTGAGGGGCAGTATTTCAATATGAGTAGAAGAATGAGAGAACCCATAAACATTTATTTTATTTTATTTTAAAGAAAAATGCACTGGTCTTGGCCATTCCCTTTTCAATCCTGCTAGGGTCTATTTCTCCAGCATATTCCCCCTGGGTAACAAACTGGCGAAGGTTTGCAGTTCTGCAAGATTGTGAGAGGAGGTACTGGTATGTGCCTGAGCAGGAAGGGCACATGTCTGCTGCATCCTCCTCACGCAGCCCTGAAGCATCGCAAAGTGGTAGAACTTTGGTAGAACAGCATGAGTGCGCTCCTTAGGTATGCGTATGTTGCACCTGCCAAGGGCTGTGGACAGGCAGGGACTCAGGGGCACGGAACTGGCAGGGAGATGAGGAGTAAAATGCGCCCCCCCCCCATGTGCCTGGTGCCACAGGCGACACCACTGCCTTGAGGGGAATGTCTGCCTCTGAACTACGAGCTTGCCATTTCCCATTCAGAAGGTCTACAAAGTTCAGAATTCTCTTTGATCAGCCCAATTCTATTCTTGGGTAATCAGGTTCCCTTCTATCATTCATTGAACAGAGGGAATTGTCCAATGCTTCTCCATGCTTTCATTACCTCCAGACTTCAGAACTGTGATGCGGTACATTATGTTCATATGGGGCTATGCTTGAAGTTGCTTCAGCTGGTACAAAATGTTGTTTCACATCTCCGGTAAAGATATTGAGTGACGCAAGCAAATGCAGCCAATATGCCAACTTCACTGGTTGCCGGCAGGCTTCTGGACTCAGTTTGAAGTAGCAGATCTTATCTTTAAAGCCTGTTTTGGCTTGGGCTCCGCATATCCAAAAGACTGCATTTTCTTGTATTTGTGCAAGAAATTATGCTTTGTTTGTATTGTGCTTTGTTTGGCAGCTTCACGTGAAGTAAAGAACTATTGCAGCTAGAAGCAGAGTCTTTTAAAAGGTGTGGAACAATCTACCCCGGAGATGCAAAATTCAAATTCCTTATTTATTTTGTTTATCGATATTTAATTGTATTTTAATGATTGTCTTTCCTATGTTTTTTGCAGTTCTTGCTTTCATATGTAAGACACCTTGAGTCCTGCCAGGGTAAGAGGCGGGGTGTAAATAAGTATATTACTATGATTTTGGAAGGCTGGTTGGTTTATTATTCTCTTTGCTAGCATGAAAAGGTGAAACGAGCTAAGAGGAAGGCACATTTGGCAAACCCTCACCGTGATTTACTCCCGCCCAGAAACCAATGTCCCCACTGCAGAAGGACGTATGGATCCAGAATTTGGCCTCCACAGTCACTTATGGGCTCACTGTTAAGACTATTTCCATGGAAGACAATCGGCTACAAGTGATGCCAAAGAAAGAAGCTGTCTTTTTGTAGATTTTTCTTGATTCTTGTTTTATGACATTTTAACTTGCTTTACTTTTTATGCTAATACATCTGAGCTGGCCTAGCGCAGCATTTTTTTAAAAAATCACTAAATACACATACCCTTGGCATAGCTTTGAAACACACATTTTTTGTTGAGCGTTTAATCAGATACTTGAACTACACAGTCTTTTTTCCTTCTCCGTCATGCAGAAAACACGTAAGACATCCTATCTAGTGGCGTTAAAGTTTACGTCAGACTTTGCGTGGCCATAGAACATGCCATTTGTACTTGGCTTTTCTCTCTTTGTTATCTGTTGGTTTAAATTCCTGCTCCAGCAAGGAGGAATAATGTCACTGTAATTTGTAAAGGGTAATACCAAAGTTCACACTGATAGGAGAAGCGTTTGGGGCTTTAAGTTTGCAGTGTCTCCATATACCCCTTCTTTCTGTCATAGAAAATCTAATTTACATGAGTCCTCCTTTCCTGCTCTCTGCTCCACCTTTCCCAGTATACTGGAATACCAAACAAAGCAATCAAACTGGCAGATGAGTCAGAATTGCTCATTGTATTCCATTCACATATGTAAAAAAAGGATGCCATTTCTGCTCTCATTATTTATTGATGTCAAGAGGTGCAATTTAAAATTCTGCTCTTTATTTTTTTTTTCTTTTACTGTCAGAGGGATTTTCTCCTCCCCCTCAAAAAAAAAATAATTACAAATTACTTGAAGCGCCAAGACACTGTAATATGCTTAAAGAAATAATTTAGGTTTAACATTTTAAACAGTTTGTTCTTTTGTTTAGACAAAAGGGGAAAATATTTTAACCCCTGAGACCCAATTCTCTTTGCATTCTTTCTAGATAAATTTAAATTAAGTAGGGATTTAAAATGTGTGTGTGTGTGTTTGTGTGTGTGTGTATAGAGAACAAATTATTTCTTCAAAATAATCCCCTCTGCATTTCATCAGCAATGATGTTTTCATATCCGAGGAAACTGGAGAGAATGGATCTACGGGTTCTGCTGCTCTGTGTCTTTTGGTCTTCTAGCAACAGCTCTAAATGGCCTACATTTCAACAATTGTGCTATATAAATGGTCCTGTGGAGCATCAGGCAACAATATTAACTGCCTAAAATAAAAAATAAAAAGGATAGCATGTATACAGCAAGGCTGGTGAATCTGTAGCCCTCCAGATGTTGTTGGACTCCAACTTGCATCAGCCCCAGCATGACCCATGGGATTTGTAGTCCACCAACATCTGCAGGGCCACAGGTATCCCATACCTGGTGCACAGAATCAGTGCACCTTCCTACACTGATGGCAGTGACCAGTAGTGGCTGCTGCCCATTGGGGCTCATAAGATGGAAGGCAGGGAGATGAATGGCAGGTGGAGCTGGAGCCACTCTGGGTGGGCAGCATTTGTCAGGCTTGCTGGAGATCCAAACTATACATTTAAAGCGCATGCAATGCACATTCAAAGCACACGAGGTCCCCCACATTATCCTGAGAACTGTAGTCTCCCCTTCACAGAGCTACGGTTCCCAGTACCCTTAACAAACCACAGTTCCAGGTCTTCGGAGGAAGCCATGCGCTCTGTGTATTGAATGTGGTGTAAATTTATGGTGTGAATCTGCGTTGAAAGTCCAGCTGACCAGCAGTGGCACACAGCTGTAAGCAGGAAGGCTCTACAGACTTTTTATATGCTAATATTGTGGCTTGGCTTGGCTTGATAACATTCAAGCCAGCATAAATAAGTAAGGCGAATCCCTCTTTTCAACAAAACAGCTCGACCTTTGGGAACTATTTTCCCCTAGCTACTTGGGAGGGTTGGACCTGATTCAAATGTTACCACACTGCTTCTTAAAATATCTGCTCAGTGAGTCACCAAGTGGGTCTGCTGAATCATGTGATCATGACACACCCCTGTACTGATGGCCCAGGGAAAGGGAGCACTAACATCAGTACTCCCTCCATGGTCTGTCTGATCAGTGTGGGAAGCAGACTCAAGACGTAACTGAATCCAGTCATTGGGAAATCATTTTCTGCAGCAACCGTGCCTGGCTAGGCCCTTAGATTGGATTAATATGACCACTTTTTCCTCTATGGAACACAAAAGAAATCAGCTCATGATGAAAGAGAAAATAGAAAGCTCTGCAAATCTACCTTTACATTGATTGTTTGTTTGGAGACTGATATACTTCCTTTCAGGACTGCTATCCTCAGAAGGCAAAGTGTCAGCTGAATTTTCAGACTGAATCTTCACTTTACTCCTTTAAAATGAGCTGTCAAAACATCAATGGGACACAGCACTTAGAAAAAGAATTAATAAAACACAGATTGAAATAAAAGCACTTAGAAAAAGAATTAACAGAACATGGATTGAAATAAAAATGTCTTGAGGGTCTTTAAAAAAAAGTTAGGCAGCCCACTAAGGCCACTTCGTGTAATATACCAGTATATCTGAAGGAGCATCTCCACCCCCATCATTCAGCCCGGACACTGAGGTCCAGCACCGAGGGCCTTCTGGCGGTTCCCTAACTGCGAGAAGTGAAGCTACAGGGAACCAGGCAGAGGGCCTTCTCAGCAGTGGCACCCTCCCTGTGGAATGCCCTCGCATCAGATGTCAAGGAGATAAACAACTATCTGACTTTTAGAAGACATCTGAAGGCTTCCCTGTTTAGGGAAGTTTTTAATGTTTGATGTTTTTTGCTTTATTATTATTATTATTAATATTAATATTCTGTTGGGAGCCGCCCAAAGTGGCTGGGGAAACTCAGCCAGATGGTCGGGGTATGAATAAATTATTATTATTATTATTATTATTATTATTATTATTATTATTATTATTATTATTATTATTATTATTTACCTGGAGTGTGAAACTAGGACAATCACAGAACAGGGCCTCCATCTCTCATCTTAGACAGTAATCAAGAACAACATCATAGTTGATGGTATCAAAAACCACTGATAGTTCAAGGGGAACACAAATTCATATGTCACCTCTATCTTAGGATGTAAATGGTACAGCAGGAACCCAAAGCTGTTTTCCCATCAACTGAAGACCTGGGACCAGAATGATAGGGATCCAGATAACTGCTTATATCAAAAGTATGGAGCTGAATTGCCACTACGTGTAACTCAGAAATTCAAATTTAGAAAAATGGATCTGTAATTTCCTACTGGCGTATAGTGATGCCAGTGCATTGCATATTGAAAATTTAAATGTCATGAAAACTAGCTTCTACTCAAGCACAGAGAGCTCTAAAAATATTTCTGTGCTACAAAGACTTGGCCATAATCAAAGGAATGTCCCCCTAGCTTCCAAACAAAGCAGGGCCTGCCCTGTTCCCTTTCTGCAGTCTTTGCTTTTAGTCTGCAGTCAGCTGGGTCTCTTGTGCGCACATTACATTGCAATTACAGAACAGAGAGGGCTGCTGGTGAGGCAGGAAGGAAGCACACAGGTATCCCAGTGAAACTTTGCTTTGCGAATAATGATGATGATCATAATTAATAAATTATTCTGTGCCTTTGGAGAATTGTGCTAACTGATAATCTCCTTTTTCAAAAGTCCTAATATTTTAATTCTGCTTATTGCCAACTACCAAGCGGAACATTAATGGAAATGTGGACGACTGGTAGAGTAATAATTATAACTGTAATCATATGAACTCGTCTGCTGCTAACCTCTAATTAAAATAAATCAGAGGATGTAGAAAACCAGCTGCATAGAACTAGGTTTTCAATAATATGTATTATTGGTGGGGAATAATTCCCTTGCACTAAGTGGAGATGCTCCAGTTTTGGAAAGTGAAAAATTGTTACCTAGAGGTTTGGCTCTGTGCAAAAGAGAGAGAGAGAGAGAGAGAGAGAGAGAGAGAGAGAGAGAGAGATGCTGAGTTTCTTAGAATGTTAGTAGCTTCATTTTACCAGCAAAGGCTGATGGCTGCAAAGCTAAGGAGGAAAGCTGGACCAGGCAGTGAGGCTGGAGATCAAAGCACCCTGCTGACTCATATGGTCATGTTATCCATGGAAGATCAGTAAAGAGCAATTTGCAGACTTGAGTGTTGTCTTGCATACATTGATATTTACAGAGTAGGCATAGATGCTTCTTACAGCTTAGTGTTTAAGCAGACTACAGAGTTCAGTGTGCATGGGACAAAAACCTGAGATGGAAATGAGAAGAGCTGAAGATCTGCTCTTTAACTCAAATATGGCCCTTCCCCTGCTTGCAGTTACAGGCTGCAGATTCTAGAGGGATAACCAATTCAGTGTTCTCTCTTTTTAAGAAAAAAAGGCCCCTATCCCACTTTTCCCTGGAAGGTTGTCCATGATGGAATGTGACCCTTGGACTGAAAAATGGCTTACACCAGGGTTAGGGGCCTTTGGCCCTTCAGATGTTGTTGAACTACCATCACACACATCCGTATTTATCTTCAATTTAGCCTCACTTATTTCCATCCACATTAATATAAGGGGAAACATTTGATTCTGATGGCATTTAAATGCTAAAATACCTAATTCATGCTTCTCATAGCAAACCAAAACACAATTATCCTTCACCATTCACACTCTCCAAATTTTGCAACATAGCTTTCCAATTAAATAATATGTATGAAAATGCACGTATTATAAATGCATACACACACACACACACACACACCTATATCCAGGGCTTTTTCAGGGGGAACTCACAGGAAGTCGGCACTAACACCTCTCAGGTGGGTGCCATTGCCATTCTAAGAGAATGAGGAAGATGTTCATGGTGAGTTCCAGCACCTCTTTTTCTAGAAAAATAGCAGTGTCTATATCTATATATACATACATATAGAGACAAGGCACAAAAATGTACCATATTTGGGGAAATTGCTCGCAAAAATGTTATTCAAACTACATACAATAATCTGTATATTTGGAGACATTTGCATTAAATGTTGACAAATTTCTTGTGGATTTTTTAAAAATGGAAACTGTTGCAGGAATGTGGGGACTGTAACAACCAAATTGATCACAATCCCAGTACATTCCAGTGTAGCATTCAGATATTTGTCCTATTATTTCCTTAGTGCACACTGAAGAATCGCAATAATACTTTGGGCTTCCTGGTTTTTTCTTTTTTCTTTTTAAGCAGCTGTTGTTGTTGTTGTTGTTGTTGTTTAGTTGTTTAGTCGTGTCCGACTCTTCGTGACCCCATGGACCAGAGCATGCCAGGCACTCCTGTCTTCCACTGCCTCCCGCAGTTTGGTCAGACTCATGTTGGTAGCTTCAAGAACACTGTCCAACCATCCCATCCTCTGTTGTCTCCTCCCCCTTGTGCCCTCCATCTTTCCCAACATCAGGGTCTTTTCCAGGGAGTCTTCTCTTCTCATGAGGTGGCCAAAGTATTGGAGCCTCAGCTTCAGGATCTGTCCTTCCAGTGAGCACTCAGGGCTGATTTCCTTCAGAATGGATAGGTTTGATCTTCTTGCAGTCCATGGGACTCTCAAGAGTCTCCTCCAGCACCATAATTCAAAAGCATCAATTCTTCAGCGATCAGCCTTCTTTATGGTCCAGCTCTCACTTCCATACATAACTACTGGGAAAACCATAGCAGCTGTAATGAAGAGGTTTTTTTTTAATTTTGGTTATCTGTTGGCTCAGAAAAAAACAACACTATTGGCACCTCTGAACCACCATATGATTCCTCTTCTCCATCCTCCTCAATATAAGGCTACTCTAAGCACCATAATGATAAGAGGAGAAGCAACAGAAGTTGCCAAGGACTTGAAGGCAGAATAGGAAGGCTACCTACAATAGACTTATTCATATTTGGAGCATGGTGATCAAGAATGCCCAGATGGATGGGGAAAGCATTGACAATGGTGGCTTCCTGACAAAAATAACAATTTGTGTAAAAACCACTGGAGGCAGCGGGTGGAGGGGGTGTGTTTTAATCTTCCGGCCCCTTCTTTCATGGTGTCTTGTTGGAGACAGGGCTTTGTTTTTTCCCTGTGGAGATCATGCTGAAATAAACTGCCAAACATCCCTTACACCTCCATGCCATCTAATTATAGCCTGTAACACTAGAGAGTGCTGACAGTGCTGAGCTATTGACTCTTGACACTCTCTAAAGCACTTAATTATCTTTTCACATAAGCCCCTTTCAGACCTGTCAACTCCTTTTGTATTGTTTATTGGGGGGGGGGTTGCATATTAAGATTTCAGGACTGTGCACCTGGAATCAAACTTGTACACACAGAGAGAGTACTTAAAGAGCATTTTTTTATATATAAATGACAGGGGAGGAGTTCAACTGGAGTTGTTTCGGGGATGCTCAGGCAACTGGAGCATATCTGAAGAATAAAAATTTGTCCTTTCTCCAGAAAGGCTGACAAACAGATTGGAATAAAATGTTACACTCAGTCCTGTAATTATACACACATAGCCAAAGGTTCATTAAAACAATTTATTTATTTTTTTGAACGCACACTGATCTAAATTCATAGCTGTAAAAATGGCAGCCAAGGATACTTCATGAGAATTCCTCATTCTCGTGGTCCATGATGGAAACAAGAATCCCAAACCTTTCATCCCACTCACTTTTTTGTTGTTGTAAATCTTTCCCCAAAATCCCTCTTATTTCATAGCTCCAAGAACATGATGAAATCACCGATCAACCCAATCCCTAATTGTGGAGGCAGGTGCATTAAACTGGCACAGAGACAAGGATCGGGTAACAAAAAGACTGAGAGACACGGGTGGGTTTAAAAGGGCCACAACAAGGCAAGGTTTCTATGGCATTGTGGAACAGATCTGCTTCATGTTTTGAATTTCAATGACTTGCTCAAAAAGAAACCATCCCAGGGGAGAGGATCCAATGGGCACAAGCCATGCAACTGGGACCTGCTGGCAACCTGGGACAAGTGGTATCAGGCCCAGCCCCGTTCGAGTTGCACCTGGGTGCGGGGATTCTTTGCTGGAGCTTCCCGCGCGTAGGACTGAGCCACCTACACACGGGATTCCAGTTGCCGGGGATCTGCGGCCAGCGTTCCACGTGCGTCCTTGCACGGGCGCCGGCCGGCCTGCGAACGGAACGGCCGATAATTCCGGAGCATAAACTCGCACCGTACCGCTGTCCGCCAGGCTAAATCTGAAGGTGCGTGAGTAGTCCGGGTGAAAATGCCTCGTGAAACTATCTACAAACACTTGTGACTCTAAAGTTACATACCCAAGCATTAAAGGCTAAAGTTACGACCAAGCATAATGGCTAAATAAACCCCGAAAATTTTTAATTAAGGTGAAATAAAGACAGACACGTTGTTTCTTTGAATGGCTTTGGCTGACCCGCATAGGCTTTTACACTTCACTAAACCTATCACTATTCTAAGCTTTTCCTAAGCTATCAGACCCTGCACCGCCAAATCTTCCGCAATGCTAAGGCTAACTAAATCTATACGCGCCAAATCTTCCGCGATCTAAGCCTATGCTAAACTAAAACTATCTAAACCTTTACCGATAGATCTTCCGCGAACTAAGACCTAGCTAAATCCTGCACGCGCTTCCAACCCGTCCAACCCTTCCAACCCAAAGACCCCAATAACTAAACTTAACCCCAACTGAAAAGAACCAAAGAATAACGTGCCTAAGCGGGGAGCCGCAGCCTTTTATTGACAACCAAGTGCAACGTCACGATCGATATATTTACCAATAGAAACGCTGTTGCTGCCCCCAAAAAGGGCGGGAAGCAGAATAAACGATCATTGACAAATTCAAACCTCTGGAACTAAACTTTTAGGCGGAGTAATCTCAGTGGCAAAATGCCCACTGAGTCTTACTTTTGCTTTCACTTTTGAACGGAAGGATACATAAAATAGTGCATAAATAACATCAACTAAAAACAAATAACCATGGGTTCAAAGGAACCCACGAAGTGTATTCCCACACCTGGGTATTGGTGCATCACCTCAGGGCCCCATATGCAGGTCTCCCCTGTGTTCGAGATATGCCCCAATGCCAGTTCATTAATCAGTCCATTGCCTAATTGCAAATTAGAGCACAATGTATCCTACTAAGGGCTGAGAGCTCTGTGCCCAGTATTGAGAGAATCTCTTCTATAACCACTGACTCTTGTCGGTGTTTCCTCTCTACCTGCAAGCTAGCATGACAATTTGTTGGCCCACTGGCAGGTAGGGTTTTTTCATCATCCTTCAGAATTGTAACAGTTTATTTTGAAGGATGTTCTTTTAGGCAATCAAAAAGTCAGTTAAAAACCATTAGGAAAGCATTTCACGAGCAATTAAAAAAGACTACTTTAACAAGCACTTAAAAAACGCCTGAGCATCAGAGAAGCGTCTTTGAAGTTTAGAAGATCAAATAAGCGATCTGAAGCACACAGCCTGTTATTAAAAGCAGTACAAAAACTTTTCAAATATCTGTCTGATTCTGAAGTTCTGTGAAAGTGTGTCCACTCTAGATCTGAGTCAAACCATCTTAAGTGCCAAAGTCCACATTAGCCGGGTTGCCATATTTTGAAGAGCAAAAAAGAGGTCGCGGAGCTACCTCGCCTTCCGTGGTGTGTGCACACTGCAGACGTACACACCATACCCTCCAACATTTCTCTGATGAAAATAGGGACATCCTATTCAATAATAATAATCATCATTTTATTTATACCACCCATCTGACTGGGTTGCCCCATCCACTCTGGGCAGCTTCCAGCATATATAAAAACATAATAAAACATTAAACATTTAAAAACTTCCCTATCCAGGGCTGCCTTCAGATGTCTTCTAAAGGCATAATGGCACAAAGAAATACAATATGAAGATCCAAGCAACATGGTTTTAGGGAGAAAATGGGGTGCCAAGTGCTTCAGCCCTTTCCTCCACACTTTCCCAACCTCCCCCAACCCCCCAGCACTTTCTTTGCCAGGTTCTTCAGTTTGCTAAGATTTCAGGACACCCCACCCCCACCACAGAAACAAACACAAACATGGGGAGGGGTGGCTTTCTTGACCTTACATGAGAGCTGTGTATTTTAACTTACACTGAGAGAGCTGAGGATGGGGATCCTCTTTACTAGCAAGATCTCTCTTTCTTTTCTAAGATATTTCTAATATTGCAAAACAGCTTCGGCTTAACTGGAACCCATGGGTGGTGCACTAGGTGGGGTGGGGTCGGGATCCTGGCATTGAAGCGCGCAGAGTAAATGGGAGACCCTAAAGGAAGGAAGGGGGGAAGTGGAAACAGAGAGAGACCCCCTCAGGGAGTCTTTCCCACCTGCTCACGGGCAGCTTACAGGGCATTGGCATGGCCAACCACTTGCAGAAGTCTCGGTAGAAGCCTTGGATCTGCTGTTTGATCATGAGCCCAATGCCAGCATCCTCCATGGGAATGCACCATAGAGATAGGAAAAGGTTAAGAGTGATCCTCGCATGCACACTTCCTGGCTCTGTTGGCAAAAATCTAGACTTTTGGGCAAATTCAAAAAATCCACACTGAGTTTTAGCTCTGAAAAAGAGGACGGGCCTGGGAAAATCCAAATGGATGGCAACCCTAACATTAGGAAAATAATACCTAACGTCTGCATAGTAGTGCTGTGTAGTGAACCACAACCCCATCTAATTTGTGGCTGTAATTTGCAAATCCAAATTAGGCCTGATCTGTTCCAGATTGATCTGGACCTGTTCCAACCCGGGGCAGATTTTACAGATCTCAGAAAATTCCATTGATTTGCATTGCAAAAAAAACAAAACAAAACCAAACAAAAAACCCAGCCATAACATTCTTGTTTATTCACATAGCAACATGATGTTTGGAGACATGGTAGCCTCTACTGTTGTTGGCGTCCATCTGTCTTGAGAGTCAATGGAAGAGTGTGCCATCTGGGCTAAAGTCAATCCATTGGAGAGTTACAGCACCTCCTGTGGCTGTAGAGACCAATACAGGGGAAGGATGCCTTTTGCAGATGGGGCAGGTGAAGGCGTCCAGGTTTTGCTGTGCTCCTACAAATTTTACATGGGTAGCTCCTGGGGTTTTCATGTTAGATGCCTTCAAATCTTAGAATATTTTAAAATTAAAATGGGTGTGGGACATGGTGGGACTCTACAGAGGGGATTAACCTGCCAAATTGCAGGTGTGTGGCTCCAGGGGTTTCCCTGCTACCCACCTTCAAAGTTGCCTTTAAAGATTTTTTTTTTCTTCAAAAAATGACTTGAGTGCTCAATCATGCCAGTTGTCATGATTAATAATACCACTACTATTGAATTCAGAAGAATGTGGCTAAATAATATGCCTACTAGGTTTGGCAGGCTGTCTGCCTCTCTAATAATAATAATTAAAAAATGTGTAACCTTACTAGGCTACAAAACACAAGCTGTGTCCTTTTGGTTTGTGGTTAGCAATTGGAGATAATAATAATAATAATTCTTAGCAATGAGAAGAGAATAAAATGAAAGAGACAACAAACACTGTGTTTGTGTGTGTGCATTTTAAAGAAGATGGGACTGGGATCAATTGGGAAAGGAGAGAAAGCAAACAGAAGCTGAACCAATGCAACCCAGCTCACAAAATACTTTCCAAGAGGGAGGGTGGGATGCTGGCTCTGCAGCTTTCATTAAGCACACTAGCCACTGTAATAGGAGAGCGTTGGGTGAAATCATTTAGCCGCCCCCCCCAGCATTCTCCTCATTAATAATTGCAACATTTTGGAGACACATGCATTATGAGGAACTACAGATCTGTGCAAATTCTACAGATTGATTCAGGTCAAACTGATCAGCGCTGCAGCAGCGTCAACTTGATCTGGATAGAAATCAGTCCTGATTGTCCCAATTCAGTTCAGCATTCTGCCGAATCTGCCCTACTGTATTGTGCTTTCAAGTGTCCAAACGCATCATATGGAGTAGATGGAGTCCTGCTTCTTCCTTTCTTTCTGCTATGGCTCTCTGATTTTTTACAACCTTCTGAACACGTGAAAAGCAAGCAGGAGCTTGGCCAAATGAAGGGCTGCCACCCAGCAATCAGAATCAGTCGTTTTGGGATTCCCTACATATGGTAGTCAAACAGTTTTGTCTATTTCATTTGCCTATTTGAAACCAGTTGAAGGAGAGAAGGTGGAACAGGGAGCTCACAGTTCAGGACAAGAAAGTGCATTTTATGTTGTTTGTGAAAGCTTCATTAAAATGCAATTATATGGTTCCTTGAGGTGCTGCTAATTGAATTATAGGATGCCTCTTAGTCTTCTTCAGGATGGCAAAAAAGCTGCTCAGCTTCATTTTATGGTCCCCTAATGCTTCACCAGTCTGTATAATCCATAATTCATCTCTAAACAGCCAAATAATTATGTGTTCCAAGGCAATTCTTTTTTTAAAAAAAATGTGTTATATATATTTACTATGAATTGTTGCCAAGGGCTAAAATATAGACACAGGTTTGCTGTGATATAGTAGTAGTTAATTTAGTTTGCTTTCATAAAACCTTCCAAAATAATTTGTAAAACCCACTTTAAATTAGAGAACAAAGTGGGTGAGGAGTTAGGCTTGCTTTCAATATGTCCTGAAATTGCAAAAAGAATATTGAATTCTCCAGGGGTTTGTACTTTTCCTTCTCCTACTTTAAAGGCCACTAGATTTCAAGAATCTGTTCATATCCAATCAACTCCATTTTCAACACCAGCTAGGGAGATTTATCAACAAGTAGCCTTGCTAGTCTGGGTACACCATCTCCCAGTCTCAATTAAATCTGTACCCAGCTAGACTTCAAATATCTGTCACTTCAGCAGTAGCGTAAAGTTGGGTGGGATTGAGGTTTTCTAGATAATTTCTTGATTGTTGTTACTGTTTTGAAAATATCAAGATCTATTAATAGCTGCTGGGTTTAAAAACTGCTAACTACAAATATATTGTAGCAACTGTTCGTGACTTATAATTTCATTGAGTTTCTCAGCAACAAGTATCACACACAACCAGAACCCAATGAATTCTGCTAGTACATGCCCACATGCAAATTAAATGAGGACTGTTAAAACATACTATGGCCTGTTAAAACTATACTACAGGCCTGAGTGCTCACTGGAAGGACAGATCCTGAAGCTGAGGCTCCAATACTTTGGCCACCTCATGAGAAGAGAAGACTCCCTGGAAAAGACCCTGATGTTGGGAAAGATGGAGGGCACAAGGAGAAGGGGACGACAGAGGACGAGATGGTTGGACAGTGTTCTCGAAGCTACCAACATGAGTCTGACCAGGAGTGCCTAGCGTGCTCTGGTCCACGGGGTCATGAAGAGTCGGACACGACTAAATGACTAAAAAACAACAAAACATACTATAGGGCACTGCAAAGAAGCCAACAGAGGCAACAGATTTGCATGGAAATGTCACAGTCTGAATGTCTTTCATTTAATGGGCTTTTATCCCATGGTTACATTTCCCTCCTGTATACGTTTTTGTGTGTGTGTGTGTGTCTTATATCGATATTAAGAACAAATCATGACAACCATTTTAAAAAATATTACCTCACAATATATCGTGAATTGTGTGTGTGCTTGTGTGTGATAGTCAAAAAGCACGATATTGCAAAAACCGGGAAGCTGATGCTTCTTCCTGTCCTGTCCTATTGCTAACTCTACCTCAGCTACTCTTCCTTGCCTCCTGTAGCGGCAGCGGCAGGCTGACGCAAAAATCGCTCCACGAGAAATTGTGTGTGCAGTGGTAACCCTCTGCCTTAGCTCTCCATCTCCCTTGCCTGCCTCCTCAGGAAAAATCGTTCTTGGATAAATCGTTTGTGTGTGCATGTGTGTGTAGACTAACTTTCTCCTGAGCGCTCTGTCTCCTAAGCAGGTTCCCCATTTCTGTATTAGACATTCATCGTCAAGACTAGAGCAAGGGAAACTGTCTTAAGGATATGTTCACAGTTAAATGGAAAGTTGAGTTGATTTCAAAATACCATTTACTGGGAATGCGGAAATATTTTACTTTATTTTATGAGCATGTATAAATATTTACTACAATTGCCCACAAGAGAAAGGGGATATTTTTTATTGCATTTCCTTTCTCTCTGTTTTTTGGTGCAATATTTCTTCTGGGACTCCCTCAGGCATTCAAACTGGTCCAAGGAAAATACAAAGATAACTACTTGAATTAGAAAGACAAAAGCCAGACACAAAGTTTGCTCTTGCTTTGTGACTTAATGTTCTTAAGCAGAAGATAATTGTCTATTTCATCTAGGCTCTGTTCTTTTTCTGTTATATTTAAATTAATTATATATGGAAATATTTGTGCTCTTGAGACACACTTGTGATTTTCCTAGGGCAAAGCTTAATGGAAAAGCCATATACTTTATTATAGAGTATATGGGGAACAAATCATTGCAGCTTTTCCTCAGTCATTACTCCAGCCATCAGTCTATCAAAGAAACCATGCATCACTTAAATGAAGTTTGAGCTTCAGTTTCCCTTTGTTTGTTTCTGTTTCCTTTAATAATATTATTTTTAAGATATCAAATGAGCTTCATATGTGAAATATTGGTAGGCAGTGCCTGAACCTGTGTTTGCTCAAATTTGCACCAGGACTTCTGCAACTTGTGCTCTAGCTGTTTGTCAGCTTACTAGAGCTCCTCAGAAACCTTGGGGGACTCACTCTGGCCAGAGAGGGCACTTCAGCACAATCATTTCAGTGGCCATCTGCATCTCACCACTCTAAAGAAAAACTAGGTCATGAACAGGAGCACCAGCCCACTGGCAGAGAAAGAGGAGTGTAGGGGGAGCGCACTGCCCCCAGGACGCATGCCACGCCCCTGTGGGTGGCGCCCCCTGCCCCCAGGATACGTCCCAGCCCCGCCCCGCCCCTGCTCTCCACCCCCTGGTGCTGGAGCATGATGAAGCTGTGCCACTGCACCAGCCATCCTGCCTGGAAAATCCCCCAAAGAACTGACAAATCCATCAGATCCCACATCAAACTCCAAAGCAGACCCTTTCAGGGAGAGTCAGGTACAGCCAGTCCAAACCAGTGATCCATAGATGACAAAGTGTGGTAATCGCCCCTCAAGTACTGAATCCTTTCCTATCTTCTTTGTAGCAAATACCAGATTAAGGTTATGACCTGCAACACGTGTCGGGTTCAAGTTGGATTGAGACAGACCCATGTTTGCAAGGAAAATGATGAAGTCCTGAGCTAGCCCAGGCAAGATGGAATTGGCATGGATAGTGAAACCCCCCAGGACTAATGCCCTGAGGTTCTGCAACACCACCTCCAGAAACCACCTTCCAGAAACCGCCTCCTCAATCTTAGTCCGGGACGTGGTTGGGCAGCAGTATGGGTGGGACACAAACAAGACCTCTATACTGTCTTTGCAACATCAAGTACAAATCCTTGCATCCAGATCCCGGGTAGATTGGTTTCCTAGTGTGAATGATGGAACTACCTCATCTGGATTGGTGCTGCACCAAATACCCAGGTGGACAAAGCTTAATAAGGTTAGAGGTACTCAGGTCTTGGTACTGCACATGAGGTTAGCACGTACACATTCAGATCTTAGGCAATATTGTTTTATTGTGTGCTGACCTGCTATTAACTAACAGGACCACTAGATGAAGGGCAGATCAACATGGCTAGTCAAGTCTCTGTTGGGGTGGCTGAGCAACAACAATGCCGGGACACTGCCGAGTCGAGGAAAGGGTCAACAATGCTGCCAAGACTCTTCTACTTCTTTCCACCTCCCAGGTCAGATCTGACCCAGGAATGGAGCTGCAGTTTGGTGCGAGGGAGCTGGCAGTTCCCTCTCACATGCAGGAGAGGGGCACCGCCACAGCAACACTGCTGCCACCACCTCTCCTCCACTCTGTCCCCAGGTCAGACCTGACCCAAGAGTGGAGCTGCGGCTGGGCACAAGGGAGCTGCCTCGGCTGTTCTCTTGCACGCCAGAGACAGGCTCCAATGAGGGGGTCTGTGGGGAAGAGGGCGCTTGGTCATGCCCCTTCTCAAAAATACACCCTGATCGAGGGCAACAGACACCTAGGGTCTGCCCCTCCCCCCCCCATTGTATCTCTCAACAGGGTTTGGGAGTCACTCTGATGAAAAAACTCTCTCTCTCTAAGTCTTGATTGCTATTGCTCCTTGTCTTTGATCTATTAACTCAAACCATTAGAATTTGCTACAAAGACCAGCAAACTGGAGGCTAAAAGCACTTGTCAGCAAGGGAAATGATCTCTATATTTATGCAGATGTTAGGCTATTACTACAGAAATAAAGAATGCAAAGAGCTAAACCAATACAAACGGCACCACATAGACATGCATTTCGGAGCAGCCGAGTGGCATGACCTTCTACGCCATCTTTAGGATGGGAAGCAAACTAGGTCTTTAGGGCCTGCATTAGAAAGATATGCTTTCCCCATAATAAATCAAACTCACTCATAGACTGATCAATAGAAGAAGACCTAGACTAACCTTTGAAGGGCTCTTGTTACATTAAATTGCTTCCCTAACATAATATAATCAGTATAAACTGTTCAAGGTCTTCCTTTGTAATCATGGCAGAACCATCTAAATGCACAAGCACAAATCCCAGAAAAACAGCCATGAAGTGCAGGAAAAGGATCCCTGCTTGCTATTTTTCAACTATGACATAATATGGCATAATTTAGTCAAGCAAATGGACTGCTGGCTATTTAATATTTGTTTTTTACTGGCTACTGAAGTACAGTTGATTGTCTAAGAACATGCTTCCCTTCTCCCCCAATGTTCTGGTATTTCAACACCCAAGAAAGTGCTGAAGCAACCCCGATCATAATGGAGTTTAGATGACCACCCCCAAGCATTAAATTAGCATGTTGCAGTGGGTGTGGCAGGGTCATGACAATTAGTCCTTCCTTCGCTGGCATTCTGTTCAGCAGCCAGGACCAATCTTGCTTAATAATGGTCAGATCCATTTTCTTGGTTTTCTGCAGGGATAAGAGAGGTGAGGCATGGCTATGGGGAAAGCAAAATCACTCCCAGCCCTACCACTTAGAAAGCTAATAGCACAGCTTGTTGGCGCCACCTTTCCTGAGGACCTCTGTCCCATTCCTTTCTCTTTTTGTCCTCTGGTGAGAAACATTTATATGGCAGAGAGAGAGAGAGAGAGAGAGAGAGAGAGAGAGAGAGAGAGAGAGCTAAGAGACCAAGCCAATGTGGTGTCACTCAGCCACAAATGTTACTGGGTAGCCTCTCAACTAACCTACCTGACTGGATTGTTGGGGAAATAAAATGGAAGAGGAAGGAACCATAAACTCTTGAACTCTCTGGAGACAATGTGGGCCACAAATGCAGTAATTAAATATAATAAATGGAGAGGTCAGTACCAGAACTGGAATCATCTTGATTTGGTTAGCAGCTCCATTATTAACACTTTTTATAGGACATTTGTTATCCCTCTTCCTGCACCAAGAACATGGCAAAGGTTGTCCTCACTTGTCGGCAGACCAGGTGGGATCCTGAAGTGCATTCTTCAACATCCAGCTGTTCAGGGAAAACCCTTTGGGTCTTTCTTTAATCTGTGAATTGAGCTATGAGCACCTGCCTTGTTAGAAGTGAGAGGGTCTGGGGGCTAGAAGTCACCTTGTCATATATTCTGGTGTTCTGAATGCCATTTTCAGGAATTATTTAGTTCAATTTATTATTTCATTTTGACACAGTCAATTGAATTTCTGCCATAAACCTGAACTCTGTGAATCACACAAGCAGCCCAACTAATCTAAGTTAATGGGTATAATAATAGATTACAAAAGAACATGATTTCAGCCCATTGATTTGAGCTCGGAACATGATTTCAGCATGGAATTGAAGTCTATCCCAATCATACTAAGGAATGGGAGAGTGAACTAATGTCAGTGAAGTCTTCTAAACAGAAATCACTTCTTTTTATTATGCCCAGTTTGAAAGGTGTTTCCCTTAGTAAAAAATGGATCTTTGTTAAGTGAAGATGTTATGATTTCCTACACACAAATAGGACCCTGGCAAAGACACATGCCCGACTGGCATATTCCCTCCCTCCTGGGCAATCATTCAGGAGCTTCAAAAGCTTTCTTCTGCCTGAACACCACAGTGACTAATGCCAAAAAGCATAAGCACACTTATGGGTCCACATAGTTTGCGCAGTTGCGTAACAGAACTCAGCAACTCAGCATTTTGGCTAATCTACTTTATTTACATATAAACACACACGGAGCACTTCAACATGGCTCCCTCTCTCTCTAGCATCAGACAGCAAAGAGAAAGGACAAAGGACAATAGTCCCACTTCAGGAAACACAGTAACACAAACTTCCCACTGTGGAATGAAAGCATATACACAGTCATGTGATAGACAACAATCCCATGACTGTAGACACAGGGAATGAATCTCCAACAGATAACACTGGTATTTCTGGATTGCTATTCTTTTCAGATGATTTAGACATGTACTGAAGAGCGAAGGTAAAGTGATGGCCATGGAGCTAAAGGCATTTGGCTTAGTACTGGTCCTCTGCAGTTTCAGAGAAGGGAATTCTCTAATCCTACATGGAAGTGCTGGAGATTGAATTTGGGTCCTTTTGCATGAAAAGCACATGCTCTACTACAGAGCTACAGCCCTACCCCTTGGGTGATATATCTTGCTACCACCATCCAAACTTTGATACCCATTGCAACTTCTCTGCATGGATATGTCATTGAAGATTATCTGGAAGTTGACAAATATATCTGTCTGGCCCTATAAATATCATTACCATTTCTTAGGCCCAGTTCTCAGATGTATGACTTCAGATGGCAAGTGGAGGCTTACATGCAGTACCACTCAATCCAAAATAATGATAATTAAAAAACACCTATGAACACAGAAAACTAGGTGTCAGGGAGAGCCAGAAGTCTTCTGACGATCTCTATTGTCATGAGCAAAGTCATTAATGTTGCAACCATCAGCAATAATATTCAAAACATCTTTTGTAGAGAAGCTATACACAAAGATTGCAGTAATATTATTATGCACACTTACATAAGAGCAGTGCTATTTTTCTAGGAAAAGAGGTGGTGGGACTCACCTCCCTTGTTCTCTTAGAATGGCAATGGTGCCCACCTGAGAGGTGCCGGAACTGAGTTCCGGCAAGTTCCAGCTAAAAAAGGCCCTGCCTAAGAGTAAGCTTTACTGAACACAGTAGGACTTATTTCCAAGTAGACATGCATAGGACTGTTCTGCATGAGAATGAAGGTGATTGTGTGGCATCAATGAAAGTGATTTCTAAAAAATCCTACTTTTTGTGGAGTGGGGAAAGCATCTAGGTAAACATGCTGTCTCCCAGAGAGAAGTTTGCACCCACTATGCACAAACTAAACCACCTTTTAGGTCACTGTGAAACAGCAGCTAGCCTAGGTCTGAAACTGCTTCTACATTCTTGGTGGGGCAGGCGGGGTACCCGCAGGGGTTCTGCCTCAGGAAGAGATATTAACATTGTGCAGTTTGAAGCGACTGGATGCATGAAAACTGACTCCTATTTGGAAATAAGACATTGTCAAGGCCCATATGTTTAATTAAAACTTTACTTGCAGAACTTTCTTCAAAACAAAACAAAAACATCAAATGATACATCCAAACAGTTCCACAAGATATATGCCAGACCAAGGCATAGACTCAGTAGCTTATAAAATATGAAAGAATTCCAACAGACCCAGAAGCAGAGGTCTTTCTCTCCCCACTGCCTGCATTCCAGCCTGCAAACTGCCTTAGGCTATTTACCTGGAGAGCTTCATTTCCTTCCTCACTCTCACAGAATCTGGGAACAAAGAACCCCAGCCACCACCCTTCCAAGATGGTGAATTTGCAATTCAACACCTCTCATGTGATCTAAGGTTAAACACTCACGTGTTAGCTAGCAGAAAACAACAGCAGTTAATTATCAACTCAATTCAAACTCTGAGTCCCTGCAGTGGAATTTCATCAGAGTCAGCAGTATAGTAATAGACATTTATACATTTTTCATTTCTGTGTCAATTAAACAATTATACTTAACACTGCCTGAGGTAGAGGCTTCACCCCACCTCCGGGTTGGGCTGGCCTGTTGGTTACAGACCCATGTTAAGACAGGGAGACCTTAACCACAATTCTGGTTTGGATGACATGCTAAGCCAAGCCTTGATTTAGCTGCCATGCCAAGTTGACCTAAGCAAAACCCTGAGAAGGATGGCTTCCATCCCCTCCCTAGGAGCCAGCCCATTCATGCAAAGCCATGGTTTGGCTTAATATGATGTACAAATGTGGCCTCAAGGAGGAAAGTTAAAGTCTGGTAATCTACATTGAGCAAAGATCTTTGAGAAAACAGGTCTGATTTAAAAACCAAAATGTACACACATACATTTAAAAAGACACCTGAATGTATTCTGATTTAAAAAGTAAGTAGTCTACTAGGTTGGCTTCAACTAGGGCCAGGGCCTTCTCAGTACTGGCCCCGACTTGGTGGAACAGTCTGTCACAAGAGACCAGGGCCCTGCGGGATTTGGCATCTTTCCGCAGGGCCTGCAACACGGAGCTGTTCCACCTAGCCTTTGGGTTGGTTTCAGTTTAACCCTGAGGTTTCGTTCTTTTGGTGTGGTTGGTGGGCTACTTAAAAATGAGGCTGCAGTCTAGATTAAATTTTAAATTGTATTTTAATCTGTATTTTAATGAATTGTTTTATGTTTTTGTTGTGATTTTATTGGTGTTAGCCGCCCTGAGCCTGGTTTGGCAGGGAAGGGCGGGGTATAAATAAAAATTTATTATTACTATTATTATTATTATTATTATTATTATTATTATTATTATTAACTGTCACTGCAAATTATACCAAAAACTCACCTCTTTAAAAATATGTTTGACTTCAAGTGTTATTTGAGTGTGAAATAAGTGATTTTTATTGATCAAAATGGATAACTGTAATGGCATCTGAAATTAAGTGGGCACATAATTGGACTGATAGTAACTGCGTAAATAATTTTTTGAATTTCCAATAAGCAGAATTTGCCATAAAGCCTGATACTAAATTAGGACTTCTAATACCAACTAAACTTGGTGACTCTCATTAGATATAAACCTCTATTTTATTTTAATAAGATGAAGAGCATTATAAATCCAAGGCTAATGCTTTGTACTTTATTTTTTATTTATGTATATAGATTAAAATATAATTCTGTCTTTTGAAGAATTAATGCACTGGGTGCTAAAGTAGAACATAAAAGAGCAGACCACAAAGACATGAATTTGGAGTCTCTGTGGAGAATTTTATGTGGAAAGAGTTCCCTATGATAGTCCATTGTAGAATGGTGGTAGAGTGATAGGCAGTGTAATGTTTAGGGTCATAAAATTAATGTTAGTGACAAAAATAAAATATCATGTAAACAGACATCAACAGCTGCTTAAGAACATGTGGGCACCACCAGAATTGAACAGAAGCTCAAGAGCTAAAATACCTTGCTCAAAACTTATCCTTCACTCTCTTTTTTTATAAGAATTTATTGAATTTTACCAAAATATGACAAAAAAATAACAAAAACAAAATACAAAAATCAACAAAACACTACAACAAAACTACAATACTACAAAAATACAAATACAAAAAACATAATAAACAAACACTTATTTACCTATTCTTCTCTTATTCCTCACATTATTTTGGGACCTCCTCACGTCCTCTCTTCTGCGTACATTTCTAATTAACTATAGTAACTTTATAACATTGTAAATTCTTCCTTATCAACTAATCTTAATCTTTATATTTCTTAAACATCATATACCTATAAACTTATTCCTAATACAAATAAACCTAACACAATTCAAACTTCTTATATCCTATCTTAACCTAACTTCTGATATTACTGTAGCCTTAAATGTCCTCTGATTTCAAATTCAAATGTCTATCTTTTCACGTCGTTTCAAATAGTCTTTAAATTTCTTCCACTCCTCCTGCACTTATCCTTCTCATGGCCATAGTGAGGGAAACAAAACAAAAATTTTCCATTTATTTATTTTGTTGCACCCATGACTATTATTGACCAAAAGGAAAGACTCCAAGCAGCTTTTTCACCCTCATGGCTACTTTTATGCCTGGCTATTAGCTGGCATAGGTCACTCTGGCCTATCAATTTCATCATATTTCTATTCTACCCTTCATCCTGTTAGGATCCTAGGGAGGCATATACAGCAAAAGTTAAAACTGGGCACCAGCGGTACATTAAAACATCTTCAAAGACCATAACAAGCGTAACATCGGTTCAATAGCTGTCAATAAAAGTAGGCCCAAATTGATGTTCCTCCCCTGAATGCCAACACAAAGAGATGCGTTTTTAGTTGGTGCAAAGGAGTCAATGAGAGGGGCAAATCTATTTCCATAGCCTTGGGTCCACCAAAAGGAAGGTTCCATCTTCAGTCACCAAACAACAGGCAGCAGCTGCTTATGGGAAACCCAGTCAGGTCTCCCCCGAATCATTTAAGTTCTCGGTTATAATATGATCCAAACATTATGGGGATACTTTTTGAGCTCATTTGTCATGAAGCTTAAAACAACGAAGTTTGCCTTTATACCTTTCTTCTTATCTGGGTTGATTCTCACAGTTGGCCCAATTTGGATGTCTTGAGGCAAGATATGGGCCAGTTCTTTATCATCAGACGCAGCCAGCTGGTCAGCAAGCCTGGCACAAACAGCTCTGAAGCCCCATAAAGCCCAAGCATCTTTTGCTGAATGCACAGGAAGGAATTTCCCAGCTCCAAGGATCTAAAGGGGTGTGATGCCTTGAAATGCTCAGTGACTGAAAACATTTCATCTTTTATTTTCAAATGTCAGAACCTCTCCAAGTCCCACGGAAGAGGTGTAGGAGCCGGCATATTTGAAAATAACTTTAATTAAACCTTGCATCAGCATGCAAGTTTGAGGAGCTTAAGGGCTTTTCCTAGTGTTTAAATATTTTATTGTTTTTCAAATAGACACACAAGATAATATCATAAATACACAATATGGAAATTGCATAGCAAACAAGGCAGGAGAGTCTGCTTGCCAAGTAGCATTTTCCAATCTCTTGCAGCTTTGTATAGCAATGCTGGATAAACCAATTAATGTGAGTGCAACGTCCGCATGTTTAAAATAAATAAATAAATAAAATAAAATAAAATACAGCATTTTTCGCTAACTTGACTAGAATTAGCAAAGTGTTTCTACCAGACATGGGGGGGGAATGCCCCAAGGTTCTTCCTAGACAAACCTTTATTTATTTGCATCAAATCAAATTGTCTAGATTGTTTCCTTTGGAACACTTAGTATTGCAGAGGGTTGTGCAGCTGAATGAGTTGTATGTGTGCATAATCACACAGAAAAACAGACAGAGCATGTTCCACCTGCCTTTCTTACCACCTCCACTTCTAAATTTAATTCGTTGCAAAATGTCACTAAGAGCTCCAGACTGGCATGAAAGTTGCCCCAAGGAAGTGATGTAGAAGAGAAAACCCCAGGGCACCCTTTGCCAACCTGGTGCCCTCCAAGTGTTTTGGACTTCAAGTGCCATCAGCACAGCAGTGCTGGCTGGAGCTCATGGGAACTATGGTCCAAAGCTTCTGGGGGCACCAGACTGAGGAAGGCTGGGGTACGGAAAGAATCCTTTTGGAAGGGCAGCATAATACGTAAGTGACCTGTAGCATGAGAGGTCAGTTGTAGTCTGCCATCGAGCAGGAGCCAGGATTTATACCAGGGTTCAGACTCTGGAGGGGAGAGTCAGAACAAACCCAGTAAAGGCTATCATGGTCTAGGCAAAAGAGGAAGCCTTTATAGCCAATGACTGGCATAGGTGGGTGGAGAATCATGACAAGCCTCAGGGAGCAGACCCACTAGAGTCCATTGCCCAGAGTGATGGCCATTGGGCTTCAATGCTTTTGTATGTGTGTGTGTGTGTGTGTGTGTGTGTGTGGATGGATGGATTGGTGAATAGATAGATAGATAGATAGATAGATAGATAGATAGATAGATAGATAGATGATAGCGTACCCTCCAACATTCCTCAGAAGAAAATAGGGACATTTCTCAGTTATCCCCAACTGACCCTCCTCAACAACCCCCCCCCCAATTTTATTTGCCCACCCCAGCATTTCCTTTTTTTTAAAATGGAATTTATTGGATTTTCCAAATTAAACAAATTACAAATACACACAATACACACAATACCTAGAAAACAACACAATTAATTAAAAATCCTTCACTTCTTTAAAATCCTAAACTTGGGACTTCCTCTCGACCTCTCTTACGCATTCATTTCTAATCCTCTTCAGTAACTTTGTAACATTGTAAAATCTAGTTTCTTACATCTGATCTCAGTCTTACAATTATAATCAACATATCTTAAATCATACAACTGATTCTTATCAAATAAAACATCAAGTTCCAAATCTTAACTTCTTATAACCTTTCTTCTCTTAACTTAGTAAAGCTGTTGCTTTTGTTCCTTCTGATTCCAACTTCAGAAATATATATAAATCTACACATTTTAACAAAAACCTAAGTATTTCTCCCATTCTCAAAGTCCTTTTTCCCCTCTGATGTCGGAGTACCATGATCAGCATTCATAATAAATCTCTTAAATCTCTCTACCCCACCCCCCTCCTCACCATCCTCCCCCCCTCCCATTTCCACCTCCCACCAGGCTCTCCCCCAGCATTTTCCCAGTCCAGGTTCTTCTTCTCCCAGAATGATACAATTTCCCTCTTCTTCCAGAATGACACATTTTCCTTGGTAGATAAAAGCCAAAGCATTTCCTATCAGAATAAAGGCAAGTGCCACCACCAACAGGACACAGCATACAACCCCTCCACCACCCTGAGAAAACCCCTTTTATTTTATTCTTTGGTAGATTTACAAAAAGAAAAACACACACCAATTAATAAATTTTAGAAAGAGGAAAAATTACACATGGATGCACACAGCATTTTAATTTAATAATAATAATAATAATAATAATAATAATAATAATAATAATAATAATAATAATAGCACAAGCCTCCTTGTGCTCATCTCCCCCCCTCTGCCTGCCCATCAGAGCCGGCGTGTCACACAAGGCTGGGCCTTGGCGGTGGCAGCCTCTCTTCTTCCTCGCCCGCTCTCCAGCAGCTGCTATGAGCTGCCCAAGGGAGGAGGCTGGCAGAGGCAGCCATGGAAAGGCCATGGAGAGGCAACAGGGTGCTCCCTCGCCACCACCGTCGCTCGGGATGACCCTCGGCTCATCCTCCTCCCTGAGCTCAGCGGTGGCAGCTCTGGCAGGGGAAATGGGGACATTCTGGGATCAAATCAGAAACTGGGATGGCTTTCATAATTCCAGGACTGTCCATGGAAAATCAGTACACTTGGAGGGGATAGATACCGTGTTTCTCCTAAAATAAGACACCGTCTTATATTTTTTTTTCCTCAACAAAACACAGTATGGCTTATTTTCAGAGGATGTCTTATTTTAACCGCATCGCATCAGTACGCTGCATAGCCACGCCTCTCCAGGCTGTTTTAATGGGAGGTGCCGCATCACTATGGCTTATTTTCGGGGTATGGCTTATTTTCGGGGAACGGCTTATATTTCGCAAATGCATAGAAATCCTGCTATGGCTTATTTTATGGCCATGTCTTATTTTAGGAGAAACAGGGTAGATGATGATAGATAGATAGATAGATAGATAGATAGATAGATAGATAGATAGATAGATAGATAGATAGATAGATATTGCCAGCCAGCCATTTGTGTTGGGTGGAAGGGGGAACGAGTAGGCCTAATGTTGAATCCTGTCAACAGCTTCTGATTCAGACACCTTCTGGTTCTGAGCGGAAGTCCCTTTGCAGGCCCAGTGTCAAGCCTGCACGAGAAGAGGGATCTTTGGTTTTAAATCCTATCAGCCAAAGTCACCTCTGGCAGACTGGATTACAGCACAAGGGATAGCTCCAGATTTCACAGCCTTGTCGTACTGCTTATATGAAAAGGCTGGACTTGAGAGAGGAGGGTTTGGATAGAGCCCCTGTTAAAAAGGCTCACAATCTTGGAAATGGTTTCCACAGAATTGCACACTCTCATATGCTCTCCCACATCAAACTCTTCCTGGGTGTAATTTTCTTCTTCTTAAATGCAAAGCATTAAGGAGACAAAAACAAAAAATAAAAATAAAAAGCCCTGCTCCTGGAAGATAAAGGGGACCAGGAGAATTCCTCGCCTTGATGCACATCTCTGTGCATTCCAATAAATTCTGGGCCTAGGACAGAGCAAAAGGCCTGAATGCGATCAGTGGTATTAAAGAACTGCTGGCTGCCGTTTTGAGTAGGGAAGGAGTTGGGATTTGGCTCCTCTTCTTGCCATCTGTTCCTTGTCCAGGGGAATGTGTCTCTCTGATCGGTTGTTTTGGAGGGCTAGTTATAAATTGTTGCCTGTGGCATGTTTTTAGACATGGAGGACATCGCTCCTCTGCTAAGCCGTCCTTTGGCCTGCTTCATGGCAAATCTACGATACTCAGCGCCAGGAACTGTTGGCTATAAGCACAGCCTTTGACAAGCAGCATTTTGGCACTGCTTTTCTCCTGACTTAAGTTATCAAGTGCATGGGGGCAGGGAAGAAGGGGGAGAGAACAACTTAAACTGGCTGGGGAAAAGCATTGGATTGCAATTTAGTTTTGTACAACTGCAACTGCAGCCACAAGGGATGTCAATTGAAGACAAAACATCCTATTATGGGGAAATAATACATCACATTTTCATGTGACCCAGTGCTAGGAACCCAGTAAGGCTCACACAGACCTTTGTGTGAGAGGTGCTGGCAGCTGCCTAAAATGTGACTTTGTGCTTGGAAAAGGTCATTAAATAGACAGTTTTATTGATGGCTGTAGTTGGACTCATATGGGTAAGTTTGCAGCAAGAGGGCTTCCCACCTGTGCTCACTCTCAAAACTGTACTGGGAACAGAGGGTGGGGCACAGAGGGAGCCCACAGTGTCTCTGGGTCAGCAGCATCCTCTCGCAGTGGTGCGCAACCAAGGAGAGGGGTTGAAAATTTGCTGCCAACTCTCCTCCCTCCACCCCTGGATCAGGCTTGACTCAGGGGCAGAGCTGTGCAGTGCTGCCCCCCAAAAAGTGCCACCGGGGTGGTCGGCCTCCCAGCTACTGGGAAATAAGTCCTTTTTATTTCTGTTCTACAGCTGGAGAAACTGAGGACAAGAGATAGACATTTGTGCAACAGCTCCCTCAAATCTGTGGCAGGGACAGAATTTAAATCTAGGTGCCCTAAATCCAAGTTGAAATATACACTGCTTTGGGGAGAATTTTATTGAAATTGAAATTACCGTATATACCCGAGTATAAGCCGACCCGAATATAAGCCGAGGCACCTAATTTCCCTACAAAAATGTGGGAAAGCTTATTGACTCAAGTATAAGCCGGTTCACCTTTGCCACTATGGTAGAGGAGGAACGAGCAGCCCAAAGCAGCCCTTTGGGCTGCTCCTTCCTCTTCCTCCTTTGCTGCTGTGGAGCTCACCCCGTCGCAGGGTTTCGAACCGCCATTCTTCTGATCAGCAATCCCTAGGGCTCTGTGGTTTAACTCACAGCGCAATGTTCCCTTGTGTTATACAGAGAAGGCTGGGATCCTGTCCTGTTTAAGCAGGAGCCAGGGAAAGTGAGCACCTGTGGGGTTTTAATACTTCCTTAACTGATAGGCTTTCTGCCTTCTGGGGTCTAAAGTTTGCATTTATGTGAGCAGTTCAGGAATGGAACAAGCTGCCTGGGGAGAGTAAAGAACCACCGTTCTTGTACACTTCTTAAGGAATGGTTGACTTGAGTATAAGCCGAGGGCAGCTTTTAAAGCACAAAAAGTGTGCTGAAAAACTAGGCTTATACTCAAGTATATACGGTACTTTTCTTCTAAACAATGGTGCCTGTGTTGAAGGGGATCAGCTAAGACCCCCAGCATTTTTTTCTGTGGTCCATGGCAAACAAAAAGTTTTAGATCTGCTGCACTAGGGCATGCCAGCTCTCATGGCAACAAAAAAGTGGGACAGGACTCCCCATAGTTAGAAATGCACCTGCTTTACTGCTATATGTCATATCCCAAAATTCAGGAAACATTCCAATCCACTTCAATGATTAACTATTGACTCAACCTAGTGCTTGGTTAAAAACTGGCAGTGATCTACCCCCCCCCCTTTTAGGGGTTCAGGTCAAAGCTGTGGAGCTTCTTTGGGGGGAGCCACTGATCTACCAGTGATCTACCACAGACGTCCAGTAATCTTCCAGTAGATCCCGATCTGCCTGTTGGCTCCCAAAGCGGCGTGCACGAAGCTACTTGAAATAGCATATCAATATGAACAACCTACTGCAATAAAATAAAATAGGCTGTCACGTAAATTGTAACAATAATTTTGAGAAGGTTATTTAAGTGCCACTAAAAGCCTGATGCCACTAATATTCATAATGACCCCCCCCACACTCTTTTTATGTGATTATCAGTATTATGAATTGAGTTCCGTTTCCCCCAAAAGTTCTCCCACTCAGAATGTTAAAGAAGATTAGGTGCCAATGTGGTTAGCATTGAGCAGGCCACACACCCAAAGTCAGCTGCTCTGACACAAGCACAGAAGTTCTTCAGTGTTACTTGCAGTGTTGTTGCTGTGAACAAAGTGCCCAGTCTACCCAACCAAGCCGTCTTTTGTCCAGTGAGTAATTGCCATTACTATCCAGAAATCAATGTCTTGATTATTTCTTGCAAACATATTATTGAGATGTCCACCATCCAGTTCTAAAGCCTTTGCTTATTCCTAAGTGTGTTGGGTCGGGTGGGTTGAATTTCCAACTAGGTCTCCCCAATGGCTTATTCTGGAGGTTCTGTAAAGAGCTGGGAATGGGGAACAGAATAATATTCATACACCAAAAGACCATTGGAGAGGACCACTGGAAAACTGATGAGCTTTTTGTGAACTGAGAAAATACAAAACAAAACAAAAAAGAAAAAAAATCCTTCCAGTAGCACCTGGAATAAACCCCATCTATTTGAGTGTTCAGTCTCATAAAAGGAAACCCAGCAACATATCTGTATCTGAAGAAGTGTGCATGCACACGAAAGCTCATACCAAGAACAAACTTAGTTGGTCTCTAAGGTGCTACTGGAAGGATTTTTTTTAAATTTTTATTTTGTTTTAACTATGGCAGACCAACACGGCTACCTACCTGTAACTGAGAAAATACATAATTTCATCAAACTGGGCCACAACGCAAGTAGCTGTAACCCACATTTATGTTTGCCTTTGAAGTGTTTGACAAGGACCTATGATTGCCTGTATTTCTGAGTGAACCTCTCTCTGTGTGTGCATTAACTTTGGTGACAATGAAGCCAGTGAATGAAACCTATTACCATAGATTAACTTTTTCCCATTCTTTGACGTCTGTTGGAGGACCCTTGCTCTTTGTTCCATCTTATTCCTGCTGAAATTGTATGATGGGGCTGAAGCAAGGCCTTCTCTGTTGTGGCACTCACTTTCTCAAATTCACTCCCAAGGGAAATCTACTCAACTACTTTTATAAGTAGCTTAACTTGCCAAGTAAAAAAAAGTACTCATTTCAAAAATCCATTTGAAATTAAAGTGATTGGTTGCTGGGATTTGGACCTGCAGCTGTTTGGTTGTTTTAGTTGGGTTAATGGTTCATTTCTTTTTTAGTTTATGAGTAGTATTGAATGTGTTATTAAGTTTACTGAACGTAAATGATTATATTGTCATTTTAAAGCAATGCCCTTTGGGTATCTTTTAAGTGGAAGAGTGGCTAATGAGCAAACTAAATTGAATAATTTTTTTGCTTTGTACCCTCTGCGGATCTGAAAAAACTAAGAGTACTTATCTCTCTTTCACGCTGTAAGATACTGATTTTATAATTGGTAGAAGAGGAGCTGGGACAGCAGTTCCTCCAGTTTCGTAACTGACTTTCAGGATTTCACCCAGGGGTCAAGCGTAAGATTCATCTTCCCAGCACACCCATAATGCATTTCTCCAAATGCTCTGGACAGCTGTATTTTCTATCATCCGCTTTAATTTGACATTTTGTTTTTAAAGTAGAAATTTCAAAGGTTTTCCTTTCTGAGCCAAATTAGATTTAAGCAGCAGATACATGTAAGCCACTCAACTTAATAAAGAGGAAAAATTAGAGGCAGATACAGGAGACTATGGCTTTTATAGAAGTAGCAGAGCCACAACTGTTTCTCTCCCTGTCACTATCAAAATAGTCTTCATGCTGCTTTTGAACCCACAGAGAAAAGATGCAGATACTAGTATATTTTCCGCTATGGCTGTGCAGTTTAGGGAGAAAGGACAGGTGATGAATTAATTTTGGTTCACATTTTAATGAGAACCTTCTCTGTATTTTGCCATGCAGTTCTCTAATAAAATAATGTGTACAAGAATGTGTATATTTGGGGACAGTGTTCATAGAATTTAAACAGAATAAAAATTAAAAAATTCCTGCCAGTAGCACCTTAGAGACCAACTAAGTTTGTTCTTGGTATGAGCTTTCATGCATTCATGAATATAACGTAAAGTAGTGTTTTTTTCTTAGGAAACATTGCTTGCAAAAATGTGTATATTATACAAAATACCATTAAAATGTGCATATTTATGAGAAATGTGCACTTAACTCCTGATGGGTTTTCATAAGGACTTACAACTGAAGGCAACTAATGCAAACTGAACTTAAGCCCTGAGAAAAGAAGAAACTGAGAAAAGCTGAAAATGATAGATTCATCCCTTTGAGGAGAGGTGGATGAGATGCACCTGATACATCTCATCTCCCAATCAAATTTACAGTGTCCTGTAGATGTCCAGAAGAAGAAGAAGAAGAAGAAGAAGAAGAAGAAGAAGAAGAAGAAGAAGAAGAAGAAGAAGACCTGAACTATAGAAATGAGAAACCTCGTTCAGCCCATAGAGCTTATTTCCTTGTGGACAGATCAGGGCTGGATCTAGACACGTCAAAGAAGCGATTTAGTTAAATGCTTTGTAAACTCATACAGGGAAGTCCAGTAGGGAAAGACAGGACTCCACAGCACCATCTGGTGTCCCAGTGTTACATCGCATATATAATGGACAGTGGTACTTTGGTTGTCTAACGCCTTATTTGTCGAACAAATCGGCTCCTGAACATCACAAACCTGGAAGTGAGTGTTCTAGTTTGCGAACGTTTTTTGGAAGCTGAATGTCCAAAACGGCTTCTGCGGCTTCCGATTGAGTGCAGGAAGCTCCTGCAGCCAATCAGAAGCCACGCCTTGGTTTTCGAACTGTTCAGGGAGTTGAACGGACTCCCCGAACGGATTAAATTCAAGCACCAAGGCACCACTGTATATAAAACGCTTTTTCTTTTTTACCAAGCTAGCTGGGTCACAGGAGTGGTTAGGACCAGGGGCAGAAGTGAGTGAAGCAATGTACCTCTTACCTTCGTACGATAGACTTCATTCCAGCAATGCGAACCCAGTGCTTTCTATACCCACACACCCCTATGCACTGAGGCAAGCATGCAGTTTTACCACAGTTTGACACACCTGAGCCAGGCAAAAGCACTTGAGGAGAATGTGGGTTTGTGCTATAGCCTAGGGAGGAGGGGTAGCCTGGGGAGAGTTCTGAGCGCTGGACAGGAGTCCTAGAGGGTCCCCCTCTTTTCTTCAAAAAATACATGCAGACACAGTGTTTTCTCAGCCTCGTGCTTTGTACCTGAAAGCTGTCTTCTTCTCATTGCCCCACTAGCACATGATCAACGCAACTCACCGAATTACCATAACCCAACCAACAAACACCCAAATCTATTCATAGCCTTGCATATGTTGCTAGAGATACTGATAAATATAGACACAGAAATATACACATACTTTGAGAAAATATGCCTCTAGACAGAAACATATTGTGCATATGCAAATAGCTAAGTGTCTGCCACTGAAGTTTTGCTCTTTAGCATTTGCTTAACTATATCTCTTTTCTACTTCTGTGCTTCCATCTGTTTACTCCCATCTAAAAAAAAAAGAGCCTTTCACTTATGAATATATCACTGCTCAATTTTTTTTTAAAAAAGGTGCCAAAATACAACTGGCAGGTGTAACATATGATATTGCTTCTGGGGAAGAAGAAAAAAATAAAGACACAAAAGAGGCTATATCCACAATTTCTTACAAAGGTTACAGGAAATAGGTTTTATTCATTCCGTCTGAACTATGTTCACTCCTGGTTAGATTTCAGGTCTGGTTGCTATACTTTAAAGAAATTGTATAATCCAGGCCTTGTCATCAGCTTTCTTAATTTATTTCCCTGAAATGACAGACCTGGCAAAGGCGGGCTAGCCTCTCAGATTTCTGGATTACACTGTAGCTATGGAAACAGGTGTTAAAGTGCTATGAATTTCAAGTTATACCAATACTCTGCACATCACATTCTGTACTGATGGTATGTTGTTATTTTACACGCTGGCCAATGTGGTGGCTTCAATTTGGCTTGACTTAAGAGAGGTGACAGTCACGTGTAAGTTATTCTTCATGATGAACTTTGTGAGTTCCTCTTCAGAGATGGAGTTGGGCATGTACGCTGAGAGGAGATTTGATACTCAGGTCAAAGAAATGAGAGCTTTTCGAAGAGAGGCAACAAAGGCCACAGTCACACCGTACATTTAAAGGACAATGGTATCACTTTAAACAGTTGTGGCTTCCCCTAAAAACATTCTGGGAGCTGTAGCTTGTTCAGGGTGTGGCTAGGAGACCCCTATTCACCTCACAGAGTTTTAGTTCCAAGAATTCCCTGTGAAGAATTGCAGTCCTGGGAGGGTAATAGGCATCTCCTCACAACTCTCATACCCTTAACAAACTACAGCTCCCAGAATTCTTTGGGGAAAGGCTGTTTAAGGGGTGGTGTAGTGTGTTAAATGTATGGTATGAATGCATGGAGGCTTCCCAAGTCACAGTCTGAACTTTACGAATGCATCCCTTCCAATACCCTGCTTTTACCGCAATCCCATCATGTCTTGAAGAAAAGAGTAGTTGCATAATAAAGTAAAAAATAGTAAACTAAGTAAATGTATGCATAGCTCAAAACTTTGTCCCGATGCAATGTTTCCATTGCCTGAAAGATCATAATTAAGCCCACTGCTTCCCTCTTGCACCCAGCATAATCATCATTGTTTCAAATTTATATGTCACTTTGCCATATAAATCTGCCCACAGCATCTCATAACGCAACAGCAAATACACATCTCAGTACATTAAAATTATATAAATTCATTTCAAACAAAATATAAACAAGCTAAGCAAACAATTTTCATGAGATGAAAGTTATAACATTTTTAATTTGTTCTAAGTATACAATATTAATTGTTAAAACACACAAGTAATATTATTTATGTTAAAATGTATAAGACAGAGTTAATATGTGTAAACCAGTGCTGTCAGATTGTAGCAAACACTTTAACTAGCAGGCAGTTCCCCAGAAGTGCCAAATTCAGGAAATGGCAACGAAATTTCTTGGAAACTGTGCCAGATGACCTGTCCCATGCCCCCACTCTCTCCTATATTCTGATGCGCTCCAGCAGTAACAGAGAGGGGGGAAGAGGGGGGCTGATACTCAGCAGGGCTGGCTCCACCATTAGGCAAAATGAAGTAGCCCCCTCAGGTGGCAGCTGCTGAGTGATGGAGGCAGGCCAAAACCAGAAGATCTGTCCTGCGGCCCCTAAGCTAGCCTGCTGCCACCAGGTGTGGTGAAGGACTCTGTCTCATTACTGGTGTTAACAATCAACTACCAGTTTGGGGGTTGGGGGGGAGGGGGGTTGTATGTGGAATTGGTGGGGTGCCACACTGTCCCTCACACCAGGCAACAAAATGTTGTGGCCTAGCCTTGATACCTGAAGGAGCGTCTCCACCCCCATCGTTCTGCCCGGACACTGAGGTCCAGCGCCGAGGGCCTTCTGGCGGTTCCCTCACTGCGAGAAGCAAAGCTACAGGGGACCAGGCAGAGGGCCTTCTCGGTAGTGGCGCCCGCCCTGTGGAACGCCCTCCCATCACATGTCAAACTACCTTACATTCAGAAGACATCTTTGTTTAAAAGTTTAAGGAAGCTTTTAATGTGTGACATTTTAATGTATTTTTAATCTTTGTTGGAAGCCGCCCACAGTGGCTGGGGAAACCCAGCCACATGGCTGGGGTACAAATAAATTACTACTACTACTACTACTACTACTACTCCTCAATCTTTTCCCCTACATTCTTTGTGTCCCTGACGGTTGATGAGTAACTTTGCAGTTTGCTGTTATATCTGAACTTACAAAACTGTGGTTTGCACCAGGATCAAGGACAGGGCAGTGCTGCAGCACCACACTCCTGGAAGAAGTTTTCCTGTCACCAGGACAGTGCAGGGGCCGGGGGGGGGGTGTGACTAGGTCAGGGCCACATGGATGCAGCCGTAGGAATGCTGTATTGGCTCTGCTGGTGCACCCACACTACCCTGACCTCAGCATTGCCCTGCCCCATTCCTGCCCCTTTCCAGTAAGTGGCAGTCACCCTGCCCCTCCATCCACTTCTGGTTTGCACAAATTCTACAAATTGGAATTGCAAACAGGCACGTGTGGGTGGTATAGTTTGCCATGTTAGATGTAACAGCAATTTTTTATAGATCATTTTTATTAAAGTTTCCAAATTAACAATTCAATCCAATCATATTAACCAAAAATCATATTAATCATATTTGACAAAAATGGTCAAAGGCCTGGAAACGATGCCTTATGAGGAATGGCTTAGGGAGCTGGGTATGTTTAGCCTGGAGAAGAGAAGGTTAAGGGGTGATATAATAGCCATGTTCAAATATATAAAAGGATGTCATATAGAGGAGGGTGAAAGGTTGTTTTCTGCTGCTCCAGAGAAGCGGACACGGGGCAATGGATTCAAACTACAAGAAAAAAGATTCCACCTAAACATTAGGAAGAACTTCCTGACAGTAAGAGCTGTTTCACAGTGGAATTTGCTGCCAAGGAGTGTGGTGGAATCTCCTTCTTTGGAGGTCTTTAAGCGGAGGCTTGACAGCCATCTGTCAGGAATGCTTTGATGGTGTTTCCTGCTTGGCAGGGGGTTGGACTGGATGGCCCTTGTGGTCTCTTCCAACTCTGTGATTCTATGATTCTATAAAATATACCAAATTATACATATGCAAATCATATAATCCAAATATTCTGCCAAATTATAATTTATTTATTTTTTGTGGACTCCCCACGCTTCAAGTTTTGGAAGGGTCATCATCATCTCAATTCCACTGCATGTTGTATTCTTTCCGATGTTCTCCAGTTCTATCTGTTGTTATCCTTCATTCTTTCGCAGCCTCTGAGTTGTTCCCACAAGCGACTTAAAATGAATAATATGTTTCTGTGTGGATTTTATATCAGTCGGATTCTCTTCCATCTCCTCACAATGGGTATTTCTGTCGAGTCAATCCAAAAGTCCTTTCATTATTTGCAGCCGCCATCTTATCCAATTCCGATAACATCAATACTAAACGTCCTGCTCATTATTAGATGTAATAGCAATTTATGGCCTGTCAAATACATTTTCATCAATCCGAGCACAGAAGAGGGGAAAGGAGCACACAACACTGGACCCTAATCACCTGACCCCTTGATTTGGAGGATCACAAACATTACATCTGGGCCAATACAAGGCAAAGTAAAAAGTTCTCTTATTAGAGCACAAGAGTGTGAAGCGCCATGGGGCAGAGGGGTGTGCGCTAGTTTGGGTTACCAAGGGGTGACAGAGAAAGGTCTTTCCACAATTAAATACAATATTTTAGAGCGTGGTGCTGATAACAACAAGGTTGCAAGTTCAATCCCTGCATGGGACAGCTGCATATTCGGTGTCTCTTCCAACTCTACAATTCTGTGATTCTATGATTCTATTTTTTTATTTATTTATTTTTATTTGTACCCCTCCCATCTGGCTGGGTCCCCCCAGCCTCTTTGGGCAGCCTCCAACAGATATTAAAATACATTAAAATATCACAGGTTAAAAACTTCCCTAAACAGGGCTGCCTTCAGGTATTTTCTGAATGTCAGATAGTTATTTATCTCTTTGACCTCTGCTGGGAGGGCGTTCCACAGGGCGGGCGCCACTACCGAGAAGGCCCTCTGACTGGTTCCCTGTAGCTTTGCTTCTCGCAGTGAGGGAACCGCCAGAAGGCCCTTGGCGCTAGATCTCAGTGTCCGAGCTGAGGGGTGGAGACACTCCTTCAGGTATACAGGACTGAGACCGTTTAGGGCTTTAAAGGTCAGCACCAACACTTTGAATTGTGCTTGGAAATGTACTGGGAGCCAATGTAGATCTCTCAGGACTGGTGTTATGTGGTCCCGGCGGCCACTCCCAGTCACCAGTCTAGCTGCCGCATTCTGGATTAATTGCAGTTTCCAGGTCACCTTCAAAGGTAGCCCCACGTAGAGCGCATTGCAGTAGTCCAAGTGGGAGACAACCAGAGCATGCACCACTCTGGCGAGACAGTCTGCGAGCAGGTAGGGTCTCAGCCTGCATACCAGATGGATCTGGTAGACAGCCGCCCTGGACACAGAATTAACCTGTGCCTCCATGGGCAGCTGTGAGTCCAAAATTACTCCCAGGCTGCAAACCTGGTCCTTCAGGGGCACAGTTACCCCATTCAGGACCAGGGAATGCTCCATTTCTCAGTCCTGCCAATGAACACAACATTCTGAGGCTTACTCAGAGTAAGCCCTTCATCGATACATTTGAAGATATTTTCATGGAGATTATGAATTTGAAAACATAACTCCCAAGTGGTTCTCTCTTAAGCAACATCCTCATCAGATCCGAAAAGGTAGGAGAATTCATCTGTCCCCAGAATTCATCTCTATCCTATTGCCAAATTGCTTTATCACTCATTATGTCTGGCTAGCACACTCTAATCTCAGGCAAAACTACAGGGGGAAAAGTGAGAGGGGAGCAGAAAGAGATTTTCAATAAAAAGTGTGGCTTCAGGAACACGGCCTTCTTGATATTTTGAAGCAACTAAATTCAAGAAGTATTTCTTCCTTCATTTAAATTTATATAGTCTCCAGGCACTGACATTGAAAAATCTAACAACGGTCCCCAAAATGTCATTTGGGATAGGGACACTTTTCGACAATGAACAAGATTGAGACCAGAACCGAGCAATTTGACCAGCCATTAGAAGCGAAAGACTTTCTAGCACGGGTGACCTTTCACAGGTTTCATCCTGGAGGTCAAAGGCTCAGTACCTCATCAGCCCTCCAATACCATTTAAAAAGGTAAGGAGACCTAATTTCCTTTCCCAGCTTTGGAAAACGTGTGCTGAGAAATCACAATGAACAGTAGGGGAAAAAATTATAATCTGTCACCAAGCATCAAGAGGTATGAAAGTCTAGTGAAAAGCAGGTCAAGAGAAATATAACCTAATCCATCTGTCCCAGGTAGGCTGCATCAGACAAATAAGGCGGCGGCAGCAGCAGCAGCAGAGGTGGTGGTAGAATACCAACCATATTCAGCCATGCATTTACAGAGGGAGTGAAACCGTTGGAAGAAATCTTGTTTATTTTACCACCATTGCTTTTAAACGAGTGTAATCTCCCACATATACTAAATTGGCATGCACTTTTAGCATAGCGGAGACCATAACATAGGGCTTTATTATTGGATTAACTGAAAATGAGGTACTGTAAAATGAATTTTTGAAAAATAAAAATAAAAAAATAAAAACCCTACAGCTTTATCATCAGATGACATCTGTGAATTCCCTAGGCTAATGATACTGTTTCTTTCTAGCTTTCCAGATTAAAATGTATTACTCACATGACACAGCGGGGCCTGCTGATTCCAGCAGGAATATAGCCTGCAAAAAGCTAGAAGGGGGGCTGAGCGTGGGGGGGGGGGGCCGCGGTGGATTTCCAGGCATTAAGAACGGATGCCTAGCAATTGTTGTGAACAGACAGAATACCTCATAGCTGCTGCTTCGCTGGCTTCGCTGCCAACCAAATGCTTGCTCCAGAACTCATATGAATGGCCTATTATCTTCCATTTGCGTGTCAGCTCAGACCCTCCCTAGAGGCAAACGTGATTCTGTTAGGTCCAGTTTAAAATATCCCTAGCCACATAACACATAGTTTGCTCCACTAATTCCCCATTACTCTAGCCCGCGCTGCTTTCAGGCTAGAAGTCCCACAGGCTAAAAGGATGGATCATTAAATCCACGGCTCAATCAATCGCCCTTGCCTGCGTCGTCGGCTACATCACTGATTTAAGCAAGCCCTGCTTAAGGGCAAAGGATGGGAGGTTCAGAAGACGCTGCACACAAATAATTTGTTCTTTTCATATCCTCTCTTGCAAGTGTTTGGCAAAGAGATAAAGGAATCAAGGAGGAGGGAAGTGAATAATTTTAGAGGCTGCCTCATAAACAGGCTTAACTTTAAAGTGAGAGTGGCAGCGGCGGTTACCTGAGACCCCTCAGAAAGTTGCAGCTATCCCATTCGCGAAATTTAAGATGCCCCCTGAACTGCCACACGCAACGTGTTAAGTGTCAGGGGCTCTTCCCCATAAAATGTCACCATCTCCACCTCGTGGGCGGCCTCTTTAAATAGCTTGCTTTATTTACGGGGCGCATAGTGTTAATGTCCTTCGGTTGCTCTATTTTCAAGGATGGAAAAGCAGTTGCTAAGCATTTCTAAATGACAGCCCCCGGGTTCATTAAAAATATGGCAAACATTTGCTAAGCTCATTAAGTGCAATTTTTGTGTGTGTGTATCAGATTCCTTCTCTGCATGTTCTGCATGACCAAACATCTATTAACCCTAATCCCATTGATGAGGCTGATATATTCAAACCAGCAATTAGACAAAACAAAAGGCTTATTTATTGAGAGATTCATAAATGGGCTTTTCATATTGGTCTAAGCCGTTCCCTTCCGCTAATCCCCACCTAGTAGAGTACTCCCTTTGTTTGATTATAGGTTGTCAGATTTAGGGATTCTGACTGAATCAAAATTTGAAGTAAACTAGAAATACACAGTAATTACCCTAGCTAGGCACTCTTGCCTACTCTATATAAGCAAAATAAGCGCTGCTTAAATGAAAAATCTCCAAGAGGCTTATGGAAAATGCTACTCATAAAAGTGCACTGTTTACCAGAATGTTCCATTTCTGGCTTCTACTTTTTCCAGATTTGGTTGTCATTACCCCCAAGCCTCCTAGCCATAGCTCATCCTTTGCCCTATAAGCCACCACTGTTGAGCCCATTTCCAAACAAAGACTGAACTCAACCAAAATCACCATTACTGAAGTTAAAACAAAATAAAAAAATAGAAAAAATCCTTCCAGTAGCACCTTAGAGACCAACTAAGTTTGTTCTTGGTATGAGCTTTCGTGTGCGAGGGAACCTAAGTCACTTTCAGATTACTTTTTTATTTTTTTAAAAGAAGTTTGCAAAGGTAAGGTGATATCAGCTATTGAATAAGTAACCATTCTGATTTGTTTGCAGGAAGGTTATACAATATTGTGTCAAAGACTGTAATTCCACACTTTCCAGTGTATTTTCTGTCACTTTCCTTGTTACAAAAAGTTGAGTTTGGTGGTGGTTGGGAGTATGTTTGTTGTTCAAGAGTGCCAAATCAATTTTAGTTACAGGTAGGTAGCCGTGTTGGTCTGCTATAGTTAAAACAAAATAAAAAATAAAAAAAATCCTTCCAGTAGCACCTTAGAGCTAACAAACTTAGTTGGTCTCTAAGGTGCTACTGGAAGGATTTTTTTTATTTTTTAAATCAATTTTAATTGTGCAACCTGCATTTGTCAATAGGTGATTGAATCCCACCCCAAACTGCTGACATTCTGGAAGAGTTCCTAGTGACAAATCTGGGTGGTAGAATCTTGCCCTTCCATAGCATGCCACTGGGAGTGCAAGGGAAAAGCCACTACTCATTTACAGAATATATGTTCAGTCCCTCTTGTTTCCATATTAGTGAAATTAGAAAGGTGTTCCGAATTTGCTTTAGAATTTCTCTGAATCTCTTCAGAATTTTGGTGATTTGGGTGCTGAGCTTTATCGCTGTGAGGTTGCAATGGGCGGTGTGTGTGTGTTTTGCTTTCCAGTAAACATTTCTGTAGCACTGTGCAGCCTCCCAGGCTGCCAGATATGTGGAGGGGGGACCTCATGGGAGGAGTTACCTCAGACACCTTCCCCTGAGCTTTAATTCAGGCATGGGAAGCCAAGGAGGTTGACTATTGAATGGCTGAGTTTGGGGCACTCACTGATTTTGTTCTCAAGGGAAGTCCTTTCTTTTGCCTTTAGGAGAAAAAAATATTTCCACATTGATTTCTTCAAAAGTAAAATGATTTTGCTCAAAGTAATGAAATACTAATGAAGAAGAGCTGTCAGCTTCACAGTAAGCAACCTCTCCACTTTTCTGTGCATATAGGAAAGCCCAACTGAAGATGTCATGGGATTTCAGGAAAAGTGAACACCTGGGGAGGCTGCAGAGTGCATAGCACTGGAGAGGTGAACCGTGGAATGGAAGGACTTTCGCAAACACCCCTTGGCCACCTTGAAATTAAAGGAAGCAGGAGAAAACTCTGCCTCCCACCCATGAGAATTTCAGATACTTGTCATCTCCCTTTTTGATAATTTTCATATGAAATTTCTTTTCTCATTAAATAGTGGGTTGTGGAAGTAAAAATAAAATGGAGAAGAAATTTTCAGCACAGCACTAGGCTAGAGGCATTCTGGTCAACTGAAAGCTAATCAGTCCAGGAGGCGGGGGGGGGGGGATAAATGAAAAATAAATAGGATATGTTTGCTACATTATGGGAGGGGTGACATATAAATCTGTTCGTGCCTTTTTGCGTGCAGGTTTCACATGCAAAAAGGCATGTGGTGTGTTTTAAAAGCTATATTTTCTTAAGCCATAAAAGATCTAGGAGTTATTTGGATGCCTCACGTGCCATTACAAACAACCCTATACAATGTGACAGAACACACAGCCTCTCTCACACACAAAATTTTTCCTCCGCATGTCCCTCTTCTCATTTACACTCATATTCAGCAGCCCGAGCTTCGTTAACACTACCTTCCTTCAAACTGTTCAGGGCCTAATTAACAGAGCATCACTAGCTCTTCCAGTCTAGTTGTCAGGGAAAAGACCTCAGGATGGTTCAGTGCGAATTCTTTGGCCTACTGCTCAGAGAATGGCTCCCAGGGAACAAGGCAGCAAAACTGTAATGCCCCACATTTCTAATTCCTATGATGATAACAACAACAACAACAACAACAACAACAACAACAACACATTCAACATAGATGATTGCGTGCATTTCCTTATTTTTATTTATTAAATTTATACCCCACCCTTCCTCACAAAGGAACCCAGGGTGACAAAGAGTCCATTAACAAAAATACAATTAAAATCACAGTTAAAACATTTAAAAGCTGTAAAAACATCTAAAGCACAATAAAACACCCGGACCAAATTTAAGAACAGATACAACCAAATCATGTATCTGAAGAGGCTGAAACAGAAAAGTTTTCAACAGGCCTCTAAAAGGAGTACAGTGGTGCCTCGCTAGACGAAAATAATTCGTTCTGCGAGTATCTCCGTCTAGCGATTTTTTCATCTAGCGAAGCACCAATGCAATAGCGGTTTTCGCGCAACGGAAAAAAATTTTTTTCCGTCTTGCGAGGCAGCCCCATTGACAATTTCGTCTTGCTGGGCAGCCTTCCGCTAGCGAATGCCTTTCGTCTAGCGAGTTTTTCGTCTAGCGAGGCATTCGTCTAGTGGGGCACCACTGTACAATGATGACCTCGGTCCAGTATACCTGAAGGAGCGTCTCCACCCAAATCGTCCAGCCCGGACACTGAGGTCCAGCGCCGAAGGCCTTCTGGTGGTTCCCTCGCTGTGAGAAGCCATGTTACAGGGAACTAGGCAGAGAGCCTTGTCGGTAGTGGCACCTGCCCTGTGGAACACCTTCCCGCCAGATGTCAAAGAGAAAACCAACTATCAGACTTTTAGGAGACACCTGAAAGCAGCCCTGTTTAGGGAAGCTTTTAATGTTGAATAGATTATTGTATTTTAACATTCTGTTGGAAGCCGCCCAGAGTGGCTGGGGAAACTCAGCCAGATGGGTGGGGTATAAATAATAAATTATTATTATTATGACTCCTCATAAGCATGAAGTTCCAAAGGAATGACTCCTCACAAACACAGAATGGAGGCTGTGTGGTTAGTTCTGCAGGTCAACTGCTCCTCTACGAAAGATGCAAAACCTTTAAATGACAGAAGAGAAACAGCATCAGGGGCGTAGCAAGGTAAATTGGTACCCGGGGGCAAAAAAAAAATTGCCCCCCCCCCGAGGCAGGGGAAGGTCAGGTGGTACCCGGTGTGGAAAATTTCTTGTCAACCCCCCCATTGATCCCCCCCTGCAAAAATGGTTTTACATTATTTCATATTTTCTTACAAAGGAATACTAACAAGTAATAATAATAAAAAAACTTTTATTTATATCCCACCCTCCCCGGCCGAAGTCGGGCTCAGGGTGGCTAACATCAGGTACATAACATTGGTATAAAATCAAACAATAATTAAATTACCTCCTAAAAACATCTCAAAATCAAATTAAAGTCTAATTAGATGGCTTTCCACAGGGTTAGGGTTGGGAACAATAAGTGTTCTCTGAACTGAAATTTCAGCCTTCACGACATAGGAAAACAGCCAAGTGAACAGCTATTTTGGTGGAGGAGGGTCAAGATATTAATCGATATGCATGAAAATTCATATATAGCTATATAATCCCTAGTATAGTAAGATAAGACCTTCGGGGCAGGCATTAAAAAAAATTCTTCAAATTTTTTTCAAAAAAACCTGTTCCTTGATAATTTGTCACCCCCTCCATTATGGAACCCGGGGCGGACCGCCCCCCCTTGCTATGCCCCTGTCAGTGGACCTTGCTGCTGCTCTCTCAACTTGCTGAGAGGCAGATTTGCACAATCCTTTTTTTTTTATCAGAATTTATTGACATTTTCACAAAATAACACAAACCCAACCCACACCTACAAATATCAAAACAAATACAAATACACATAATGTCAGGATTCTTCTTCTTATCTGTATACCTTATTAAAAAAAAAAAATTCCTAGTTCCAAATCTTGACGTTTGACTTCCCCCGCCTGTACACCTTCGGTTTTAAAACAATACACTATTTCCTTAACAACTTTTCTCTATAAAAATTTAACTTTACTTAAAAAAGAAAAAACACCTTTGTCTTATTCTTTGCATTATAACCTAAAACTTAACCAAATATTCTTACAGCTAAACTTATTTCTTCTATCATTTATCATGCTGCTTTTAACTTAAGCTCAATATCTCCTTACTTATTTAACATAGACTTGTAATTAACAAACTTCACACTCCGATTTCGGATACCATGGCAGACCATCTATATTATACATTAATTAATTCAACCCACTCCCCTTCTGTCCATTATCTTCTCCTGTCCTTCACCAGAACCAAATCTCCAATTATATTCTTCTAAATATCCACAGATCCAGGTTGCAACCACCACAAACCCTGCATCGAGCTCCAAGATGTTCGTCCTCTCCATTCTGAGTTTCTCCGTGCCTTTGTGCCATGCTTCTTCTTCTTGTAGAAATCTTAATTCTATGTCCCTCGACCCCGAGCTGCCACCTCGGAGTCTGGATATTAAAAATCTTTCCGTTCCAGGGTTACTGCCACCCCCTGAAATCGGTCCCTGTTCCATTCGGATTTGCTCAGCCATCTCCAACCATCGTTCCAACACATCTTCCAACTCTTTGCAGAAGTCTGTTTCCATTGAATAAAACTTTCGAAAAGCCTCCTCTGTGGAAAACATATTCTTTCCATTTATAATCGCACTCAAGGCTCTTAGTTTTCGATCAAGCAGTTCCAGTTGAAAGACAGTGAGTTTTTCCTCCTCCTCCCAATCCTTCAATGCCAACGTAAGCGCGAAGCCCAACATCTTCGGGGGGGGAGGTGGGTATCAAGTTACGTTTCCTGTCTTTTCCTTCCTTTGTCTCAATTTTTTCCTACGCAAGTCCAAATCGCCGCCATTTCTTCCGATCCCGGAGTATAAAGACCAAAACTTCAAATGGAGATATTTTTTCCTCAGTTAACCCCCAAAAGGAGATCTCAACAGACTCAGTTCTCAAATTCCAAATACTTTCTATTGATTGTTGTAACAGCAGTCACTTAAAGAGTTAATTTCTTTCACCACCCGAAGGGAGAGAGGCGGGCTGCCTTTCTTCTTCTTAATCCCAGAGCTTTCCCGGAATACAAAGAGTCAGTTAATTACTCACAGCTTCTGGTTTCTTAGCAACTCCTTAATGACAGGTAGAACAGAGACGCTCATCACGGACTTTGCCGCCGCATGTAAACATCCCGGTTGGGGCATTTCCCCTAAAGCCCGGCTCCGTGGTCCCTTCACCCCCACTCCCCCTTTACAGGGGGAGCGGGGGAAGGGTTCGGAGCGCAACGGGCACAGCCGGGGAGCCCAGGGCACGGGACGCTCTTCCCGTGCCCCCACCGAAGCCCCGCTATGCGGCTGCAGGGCTCCTAACCCCCGGAATGAACTGGGTGCTTCGCAGCCGAAGCAACCCAGGACCGTCCATAATGGCGCCAGCCGCCGGAAGTCCAGATTTGCACAATCCTATATCACAAAACATAAGCAGAATCGACATGGAAATCACCACCATCAGCATGCAATAGAGGCTGAAAAATATTTGCTTGTTCCTGCAGAGCATTATGCCTCAGAATACCCGCCGTTGGGAATCCCAGTTGGGCGGAGTGCTGTTGTTCTTCCGTCCAGTTTGCAGGATCCCCCCAGGCATTTTGGTTGGCCACAGTGAGAACAGGATGCTGAATTAGGCCATTGGCTTGATCCAGCAGGCTCATCCTATGCTCCTATGAAAGCAGTTTTAAAGAGCCAAATATTGAAGCCATTAGTAAATTAGAGAATTCTCAAATAATTTCACCTGTTTGGTTATAAATGCTCCATCATACTAATCTAACTCTACTTAAAAGAGGGGCTTACATCTTCGTCACAGGAGGAAAACAGCATACATACTCCAAAGAGCTCAGTTATAAATTATCCAAATCCTTCTCTGCCAGATAGAAATTAATTCAGAAAATAATAATAATCTATACGTGCGAGTCCACACATACCAGATTTTGAGGCTGACTTGGATGTTCCTCAGCTTCTGTCACAGGAAACGTGAAACAAGAAAGAGAATTAACAATGTGCTTAGCTCTGAAAGAGCACTGTATTTTTAAACTGGAATACTTCAAAACAGCTGTGTCTCATGCATGAGGAACTCTGGATTCTCTGTCTCATGGAATGGAACCTCTGCGTTCACTGTTCAATCCTATGCACTTCCACTTTCACTTGGTCATAAGTTCCATCATGTTCCACGGGGTTTCCTCCCAGGTATGTGGGCATAGGTATGCAACATAAATTCCACATCATTATTTTATGAACAACATAAATTATTAAAAACAAAATAAATAAAAAAATTCTTTCCAGTAGCACCTTAGAGACCAACTAAGTTTGTTCTTGGTATGAGCTTTTGTGTGCATGCACACTTCTTCAGATACACTGAGATTGAAGTCACCAAACCCTTAAATACAGTGAGGGAGTGGGGAGGGGTATTACTCAGAAGGGTGGTGGGAATGGGTGATTAGCTGATAGGTGTGGAAAACCTGCAATTAGTCCTGCAGGGAAGGCAAGGGGTGAGATGGCTAAAGATACCGGTAGCTTTGTCATGTATAATGAGATAAGAATCCAATGTCTTTGTTCAGACCAGGTTTCTCCATGGTTTTAAGTTTGGTGATTAGTTGTAATTCAGCCACTTCTCTTTCCAGTCTATTTCTGAAATTTCTTTGTATTAATACAGCTACTTTAAGATCTTTTATAGAATGTTCTGGGACACAAAATCAAGAAACATGTTAAAAAGATAAGTTGGACAATAGATGACATTATTCGGTGCTTTTTCTGGGGGGGGACGCAGGGGTACACATACCCCTAAACATTTTTTTGGGGGGGGGAGAAGCATTGACCTTATTTATCTTTTGTTTTTCTATTTTGAAATACTTTAGGTTTGTTTTTCAGAATTAATACCAGGGTGGGGGTGGTTAGACTATTGCAAACAAACATGCACTGATAGTGACAAACCGTATAGCTGTTGATAGTTGATACAAAGAAGCCTATCAAGTAACACACGTTCACACTGACCCATAAAGTCCCTTGCTGCTTCTTTTCTAGCCAAGGGAAGAGTGTTGCAGAATCTAAAATGAAAAGCAAATTCCACGCCTGCCTCTGCCTTGAGGGTGTCCTTGCCACACAAGACCTTACAATCTCAATTGCCTGATCTACCGGAGCATATGAAGCAGAATAACACTCAGGGTCACTTCAATCATTCATTCACCTTCAGGACATAATAAATAACAAATTGGCCTAAACTCACCTAGAGCTTTCTTTAAGATTAATCCAAATGGGGTGAGGCAGAGAGCAGAGGGTGGGGAACCACATGTATTCAAAAACAGTGAGCAGGAGATGAATGGAATGCCTCCCTAGGCTTCCTTCTGTTTTGACTATATACAAGAAAAATTGCTCTTGGTTCCTCAGACACTGATGGTCCTTGTGTGCAAGGGCTCAAGAACATGCTGCTTCCTGATTGAGGTATTTTGCCTAAGAGGCAGGCTAGAATTTTATCAAAAGAAATGAGTCAATGGAAATGAATAATCATGCTTTTCAACTTCACAAATCAAATTTGAGGGCTCATTTCCTTTGCAGAGACTTGGATTGGAATGCATGCCATGTGGATCTGTTAATTAGTTGCTTTCAAATTTGATCATCTATGATAAACCCTCATAATTGCTTCTTCTGTCATCCCATTCCACCCACCCACCCTTCATCGAGTATCCTTCTTGACTTGTGTGGTAGTGGGGCATGGAATTGCAGCATCGAGAGCGCTCAGGCCTGAACCTAGTGCTTCCTTGCAAGCATCTTTGTCAGAGCGAAAGCACGTGTTTTCAAGGAAAATCCTGCAATTGCTTCTAGTGAAATCATTTCCAAGTTTCCTCCTTCCTGGTTGTTCTCTTAGGGTCATACGATGCTATATAACAGCAATGCATGCTTTTCACAGGATCCTGTGCTTTCTCTTTGAAGAGTACAGAACTTATAGGGCCAATTTATGCAACCTGTCAACGAGGACCACAAAATGTGGTCATTCTGTGCACATTCTGATAACAGACTTGCAAGCCGCTTGGAATTGTGTAGAGGGAGCCAATACCTCCATAAGCCTGGGTAGATAAGGAAGCTGCCGTATAACACCAGACCACTGAAGCATCTAGTGCAATATTGTCCACACAGATGGGCAGCAGCTGTCTATCTACAATCACTTGTTAAACAACTCAGAAGAGAGTCCCATTGAATTTAATGGGGCTAGCTCCCAGGTAAGTGGGGTCAAGATTTCAGTCTGTGTCATATAGGAACCTATTCTATTCAGTATGGTGGGCTTTTTGTGTATGAAGCCTTACCATGAAGACATGAGTGAACATGTGAAGAAGGCAGGAAGGAAATGAACTAGCTCTGCCCCGCCCCCCAACACACACACCTTGCATTCCTGTGGGGAGCCTCCTGTTTTTTATGAAAGCTCCATGTGCTTTTCAGAGCCCTGGAAATTTTAAAACATGCAGGGAGCATCTACAAGTACAGAAGGTAAGTGGAAGGGTGGCAGGAATGGGGGGGGTAGAGCTGCCCCCTTCCCCCTCATGTCATCCTTTCACTGAACACTTCATTATAACACATGATTAGAACGTATATCTCAACTACTTTGTCAAATGCACCTCCCTTTTTATCAGTTTCCATTCATTTCTAGGAGGCTGTGTCTAGCAACCAATGAGCGAGCCATTACTTTAACATAAATATTTGAGGGTTTTCCTTGACAGTAATCTAATCCTAGTTTTACTTGTGGAATGCCTTCCATCGTGCTCCGCCCCCCAAGGCATTTGACAGTTTACTTACAGTTTCAACAAACCATGCATTCATTTTGCTCTCTAACTCCTTTTTTAAAACAGCAGTTTCAAGCATTTGTTTGCCTGGGGGGGGGGTGTAACATGTTTACAGCTTTTTAATCCAGGGGTTTATCTCCACACCCTGTGCAAGCTCCAGGTTTTGGAGGGTAGTCATGACCTGCTGCTGCTGCTGCTGCTGCTGCTGCTCCTCTTCCTCCTCATTCTGACTACCTGCTTGTTTGACGGGCAGAGAGCCAATCAGCAAACAGACAGAATACCCTCCAACATTCCTCAGATGAAAATAGGGACATTCTATTCTACATCTACTTTGGCCACCTCATGAGAAGAGAAGACTCCCTAGAAAAGACCCTGATGTTGGGAAAGATGGAGGGCACAAGGAGAAGGGGACGACAGAGGATGAGATGGTTGGACAGTGTTCTCGAAGCTACTAACATGAGTTTGACCAAACTGCAAGAGGCAGTGAAGGATAGGCGTGCCTGGCGTGCTCTGGTCCATGAGGTCACGACAACAACATTCTACATCAGTATCACTGCTTGAGCATTTCCTCCTGGTCAAGTACAAAAGTTATTTTAAAAAAACACACAAATTGAATGAAAAGGTGGAGAAAGATTTGAGTTTTGTTTTTAGGGGGGGTGGGGAGGAAAGGGAATTGGGAATTCAGTGCTCTGCATGACAAAGTGAGAAACCGTGGTGGTTTAAGGGTTTTCGTGAAGGTCCCAGCATTTTCATGGCAATTGGAGACTATGAGACAGTGGTGTCTGTTGTTCCTCAATCTGACCATTGCAATAGTCTGGATCAAAGTGAGAGGCAGGTGAAGAAGCTGGCAAGTTGCAATGGTGAAGAGAAGGAGCACATCTAGAGGGATCTTGTCAGTGAACCCCATGATGGGATGTGGGCCCTCAGGAAATGGCTGGCCAGGCTGAACATTAGGGCAGCCCCACAGCATGCATTTAAAGCACATCCAATGCACAGTTAAGGCACATGAATCCCCCCCACCCCCAAAAAAGAATCCTGGGAGTTTTCTATGGGTACCCTGGCCTTACAGAGTTATCTATATTCTGAAGCTAAGCATTAACACAAGAAGAATCTGCTTTCTCAGGCCAATGGCCCATCTAGTTCAGCATCCCATTCCAGGGATCAATGGCCAACCAGATGCCTGTGGGAAGTCCAAAAACAGGACATGAGCACAGCTGCACTCTCCCCAATTTTTATTCCCAGGAACGGGAATTCAGAGACATGCTGCACTAAATTATATGGAAAGCTACTTTAAAAACTTTGAAGCACAAAAATTGAACACTCAGGGCACCATCCAGCCAAAGTTAAGTGCCCAAATTGAGTTTCAGTGGTTTCCATGAAAGAGATTAAATTCTGTGCTTAACTCTCCCTTGAAACCAATGAGACAGAAAAGTGTAGAAAATTGACTGAATTATATTCAAGCATTATTGTAAGAGCCAAATTACACTAAAAAAACTGATTTTTATTTATTGTTAGAGATTACACACACACACAAAAAAAAAAAATTCCCAAAACACAACATTAAGACAGATGTCATTGAAGCAATGATAAGCTTAAACCAAAAGTTTGGAAATAACATCTTGGTTTGATCATATTTCTGGAAATAATAGACTAGACAAGGAAAAAAGAGAAAAAATAACAGGATTTATATTATATGTTTTGCCAGATATGAGTCTAGCCCGTTAAAGCCCAACAGGTCAAGGAGGCTCCGGTGACCCAAGAAATCCTATGCAAATACAGTTGTCCTTTGATTTGCTTTGTGTTCTCATTTAAATGCACAAGTTTCTAGATCTTCGCCATGCTGGCATTTTGCTCCTCAGAAAGACAGAACAAAATGGCCCACAAAGGTCTCATTCTTGTTAAATCAGTCTCTGCTGAAATCACAAGTGACCTGTTAGGGGCTGAAGACACAGCAGGGGTGTTGCCAGTCAACTGGCTTAGCTTTCCACCAGTTCGAGCCTGAATTATTAGTAGATAACATAGCCAGCTTTAAGAAATTTGAGTGGTTAAAAACAAAAGGAACAAAAATTGAAAAGGGGAGCCATAAAATGATTTGGAATCCATAACAATCACATCCCGAATACCAGTAGAATCATAATTCAGCTTAGAAAACAGGCATTGACGCTAAGGTTTCCCCCTCCTTCTCTTCAAAGCAAGTTCATGGGGAGTTACACATTAACAACCAGCCCCTGTTGTTGCTAATGGGATTTGTGCACCCTGCTTTGAAAACGTAGCCCTTTAGGCTGCGATACAGTTAGCATACCAAACAGAGGCTTCCAACGGCCAGCGGCGGGAGGGGGGGGGGGAGAAGAGGAGGAGGAAGAGCGAACACACAATTAAAATGCCATGTCTTCTGAATCAATAAGAATTGATTCAAAAATAAACACCCAGGCTTAATCTATTAAGGTCAGAGAAAATCAACCCTTTTGTTAAAGACCACTGAGAAAATCATGCCGGCCCCTTTTTGTTTCCTGTCACACAGATAGGCGTTTTCTACAAAGTTGCAGACTGCAAAACCTCCACAGCTATAAAGTGTTCAACGATGCCTTTTCGTTTTAAAATGACATCCGCTGCCACAGAATCTCTGATTGCTTATTGGGTCACCTGTGGACAAACTCACTCCACATTAGTCCATTAATTTTAGTAAGTAAGACAAAAACCTCACACTTTCCTCCCCATGGATTCTCAGGTGAAGAAAGCCCGTGGGCCTTGTTAGTTAGGCTCCTCAGCAAATGGGAAAGATTCTGTTTCCCTCCCTTTCAGCACGTGCTCTGCGGGCACTTTTGCCGTCTGGTCCCACCCAATACTGAAATGTGTCCCCCATATGTTTTCCCAGAAGGAAATGCAGCTCCCAAGCATTTTTTTAAAAAAAGGAAATGACAAAAATCTACCGACAGCATACAAATCAATATGGCTAACCTGATCCAAAACACCCACCAACCCCACACGGTATCAGTATTAAGTTTATTGCTTATAGTCAAAGGCTGCTGCAATGTGTGCAATGTCATTCGGTAAAATATATACAAATTTGGTACAAAACTTAGAACATTTACATTATCAAAACACGACCTAATCAGCACGAAGCTATGGAAACACTTTAATATACTCGCCAACCCCACTCACACAGATCACCACAGCCAACCACAAATGAACAATCACACCCTACGCCAATCCCGACCTCTCTCACCGCCAAAGAAACACAAGCGAACAACAGAGATCCTACACAATCAACGCTGACACCAAACCCTACATATATTAAGGAAAATAGAAACACCGTCACCCCACCTCACCCATCCCTCCATCCCACCCACCTCTTTCCCCCTTCTCTCCATAATGTCTCAACAACCAAAACTGATTTGTAAAAATGTTACATGGGAAAAATACGAAGCAGACATTGCACACACTTTTGTAAATCAAGAAAATATTTAATTAATAAAAAAGGGGGGAAGGTCCCCCTCCCCTGTCCAGAAATTCCCCCTCCCCAAGGGTACCGAGCATCCCAAAGCAGGGTTAGGCACCATCTTGACCTAATATCAGGATTATTGGGCAAAGTATGTAGGTGGAGTACAGAATTCACACGAAGCACACCTGTTGACACCACAAGCATATGTGCCCCGCCCCATCATGCCACAGCTCTGAACAGAAACAGTTGTATGTTTGTAATACCACAATCCCTAATGCGCCCAGCCCCACTCTCGCTTCACATTTCTAAGGGCTCTTTTCCGCCCAATGCATGTTCTCTTGTCGGGATTAGCAGTCACTTTAACCTTAAAACATTTGTGATTCTGTAATGAACCCCAATGAATGGGACGCAGGTGGTGCTGTGGGTTAAACCACAGAGCCTAGGGCTTGCTAATCAGAAGGTCAGCGGTTCGAATCCCCGCGGCGGAGTGAGCTCGGTCCCTGCTCCTGCCCACCTAGCAGTTCGAAAGCACGTCAAAGTGCAAGTAGATAAATAGGTACCGCTCTGGCGGGAAGGTAAACGGTGTTTCCGTGTGCTGCTCTGGTTCACCAGAAGCGGCTTTGTCATGCTGGCCACATGACCCGGAAGCTGTCCGCCGGCTCCCTCGGCCATTAACGCGAGATGAGCGCCGCAACCCCAGAGTTGGACACGACTGGACCTAATGGTCAGGGGTCCCTTTACCTTTAATGAACCCCAACCCTTCCTCCTCCTCTCTCAAGAGTTTTCACCTGCTCCCAACACCCATCCGTCCTTTCCCTGTTTGACAGAGGGAATCTCTGCTTGCCTTTGAGGCAGAGTGAAGAAGCCACACCAGGCATCCAATTTGGGATGTGACGAAAGGGCAGGGAATCATTGAGTTATTTCATTTATTGTTGTATCTTTCCTACCAGGGAGAGGGAAAGGTGCATGTGGGATTTGGCTGGCCTTGAATGGGGGGTGGGGGTGGGGTGGCATTTGCTTCTCTGCGTCAGGCAGCAAAATGAATTGGGCCAGCCCTGGCTCACTCCGTGCTAATAATTTGACAAAACCATTATCCACCCAACTCACTGGTTTGCCAGAAAGTTCACAAAAGTAAAAGCCAAAAGGTGGCATTTATTTCGCCACCCAGTTTGCCGTGAACTTCAGAGAGCCATTTCTCTGGCACTCTGTGATAAAATGAAAAATATAAGTCTAGCCTCTACATATTGCTAGTTGAAGAGATTCTCACTGTGAATTCATTTTGTTAAGGTTGGATAAGAGACTTCAAGCCAAGTAGAAAACTAATGGCATTTTGATTGTACTCTAATTTTTCAAATGTGCATTATTTAGCCGGTAGCCCACGATGGCTGCTTCAGCTGCTTCACTTCGCAAACCTGTTTGAACAAAGGGACCTTTAAAAACCACAATGAATGGATATTAACAAGGGTACAGATTTATTATGGAGCTATAATAGTGAATAAATGAGCAGAAAAATAATACGCAGTGAAAAGGATAACTATGCATGATGAGCTATTGCTTTTCAAACATTGTTAAGGGGTGTTCATTTATTTCTGTTAATCACAGACAGACCTGGATCACATTATAGCCTTACAGCCATCGGGCTTTCAAGTTTAAAATCAAGCTCCCCTCCCCCTTTCACCCTCCTCTTTTTTGACATTCTCAAGGAGTAAAAATGCACCTGTACATTCAAATCAATCAAGGCTCATTTGTATAGCCTCATGCTGGAAAACACACTGAATTACAGAGCTATATAGGGGTTTGGGGGGGCAGAACTGTGCCCTACAAATAATAGACAAATGTATGAAAACAGATCTCACAGAAGCAATTTGTTAACAGCCACAGAACATTAAACCGCAGAGACCAACACAGTTTCTTTACCCTTGAATAAAGGCATTGCAAATTGGTCTCAGCTCATTCCATACTCGTAAACTCCAATTGTAAACAACTACAAGGCTTGTTATGTTCTCTATGTAAATGTCAGCACAGGGAACAGTGCTCAGGATCAGCGAGTGGTCGGATGGTTTGCACCGGACAGACTAAAGGTGTGTCCACATTAGCAGCTTAAATGTCATTAAAAAGTCATTTCCCCCCATTGTGTTGTAAGTCGCATTTGAAACAGTTTTGTTCACATCAGAGAGTTGGCAGGGGTGTATTCACCTGTCTGTTTGTTTATTTGTTTGTTTGTTTGTTTGTTTGTTTCCCACCTTTTCCCCTGGCAGGGACTTATGTGCCCCTGAAACACCTCCCCACACTATTACTATTCATGAAGTTGTTATTGGCGCATACACAGCAGTGCACACCATTCTGAACCACAAAGTGATGGTGCCTTCAATTTTCTAATCTAATTGAAGCTGGATTGAGGGAAAGCACAACAAACAAGCAGTATTTGTTAATAAACTACAGCAACACACACACACACACACACACACAATAAAAATGTAAAAAGTCAATCAATATGGAATGTAAGTAATGTGTGAATGTGGCCTCAACGACTCATAGTGAGAGATCGCTGGATGCAGACAAAGCAGTAATGTGAACACAGCCTTGGTCTAAGGGTACAAATATAATAATAATAATAATAATAATAATAATTATTATTATTATTATTATTATTATTATTATTAATTAAATACTGCCCTACATCTGTAAATCTCAGGGTAGTTCACAGCATAAAAACACAAGATAAAACACAAAATACATAACAAGAACAAGAGCAAAGCAATACCCCCTCGCCCCATTCCCACAAACATCTTTAAAAGGTTATAGGATTTTAATCAGCCAAAGGGCTGGTGGAAGAGAAACGTTTTTGCCTGGTGCTTAAAGATATTTAATGGGGAGACCATTCCTCAAATGGGGAGCCACTGCACAAATGCCCGCTCTCATGTTGCCACCCTCTGGACCTCTCAGGGAGAGGGCACACAATGCTGTACTACTGATTTATGGTGTCTATGTATTTGTTCCAGTTACAGGTAGGTAGCCGTGTTGGTCTGCCATAGTCAAAACAAAATTAAAAATATAAAAACTCCTTCCAGTAGCACCTTAGAGACCAACTAAGTTTGTTCTTGGTATGAGCTTTCGTGTGCATGCACACTTCTTCAGATACAGATATGTTGCTGGGTTTCCTTTTATGAGACTGAACACTCAAGTAGATGGGGTTTATTAGTATGGATATATTGCTGGTTTGAAGAGCATGGCATCCCTGTGCTGAATCATATTCAGGAAATAAATCTGTATCGGTCACCATAAGAAAGGGAGCATTCCATCTCTAAACATAAAGGTATGAATATAGACCTATCTTCTATGAATTTCTTTATTCCAAGAAAATGCATTCATTCCATGAACTATCCATTGTAGTATATGCAGCTTCTTTTCCTGTCCTGAGTCTTCTTCCTCAAAAGGTGGGGCATTTTCCTTAGTGCTTAGATGACCGTTTAGGAGGAACTTTCCAACTCTATGGTTCTGTAACTCCAAGACTGTCTAAATATCCGGCGAAAGAGAAACAATACATGTATGAAAGGGGCTCAAATCAAGGAAGACAAGATACCTGCCAAATTTACAGGAGCCATGACCTGCCATTTACAGATCTCACAGAATCAATTTGTTAACAGCCACAGAACATTAAACCGCATTAAACCGGTTTTATAATATTTTTCAAAATATGCAGATTTGGGGGCTCTGACAATCTCCAACAGGCTCTGGAAGAACCCAAAAGGTTATGGGACCCTGCCAAAGTCCCATCAATTTTGTGGAGGAGCCAGTGTGGTGTAGTGGTTAAGAGCGGTAGACTCGTAATCTGGGGAACCGGGTTTGCGTCTCCGCTCCTCCACATGCAGCTGCTGGGTGACCTTGGGCTAGTCACACTTCTCTGAAGTCTCTCAGCCCCACTCACCTCACAGAGTGTTTGTTGTGGTGGAGGAAGGGAAAGGAGAATGTGAGCCGCTTTGAGACTCCTTCGGGTAGTGAAAAGTGGGATATCAAATCCAAACTCTTCTTCTTCTTCTTCAATCTGTCTCCCTTGTAGTGGCTTTAAGCTTTCCAACCAGGCCTCTACCACTGCACATTCCGAGCTGCCCTAGCCATCCGCCTGAATCTAAGAGAATGAGGGAGGTGGGGCGTATTCATTTGACCTGCACCAGAACCAGGGGCGACCCCCCAAACCAGCTAGGGAGATAGCTTTCCATAGTTTATAGCATGTCTGCAGGTAGTGAATGTGGTTGTTGTCAAACTGGCATCTGTTCAGGGCTGCCACAAGTTGCCTGGCGACTTCCTGTAACAACTTCATGGTGAGTTCCAGCACCTATTTTTCTTGAAAAGAGTGCTGTCCCTTAGCATGGCGGTCATGACTAAAAGTCTTAATTCTGACTTGCTTTGCAGTCAAATGGATCACTGGCTGATGTTGTGTTAATTCAATGAGGAACAACAACTGGCTTGCATTCCAGTATTCTAAAGTCAGTTTTAGAACTGATACATTTAATGAATCCAAATTTCAAAGCGAACCATGTCAAAATTTCAATATGGGGTTTAGAGAGCAATGTGACAATTTAATCAGGCTTAGCAGAGGAAACTAGCAACACACAGGGGTGGAACAATACTTCATCTCTGGGCTATTGATATTTCCTCTTTTATTTTAAACGTAAGCCAGAAATTAATTTGGCTTGTTTATTTCCACAGTAAATAGGCAAACATATGTATTTAAAAATAATGAACATATGTGTTTAGAATGAAATGGGAGTGGGCGGATCTAGCAAGAGTATATAAAACGGCAGTTACAGTGAGAGATCTACCTCACTCTGTTTGCCAACCTTCCAAGTCTGGGAGAGTTTCCCATTCCTACACCCACTGGATATATTCCAAAGCAGTCTATCTGAGCACAAAAACTCACCAGAGAATGGCAAAATGCTCCAAACTGGGAGCAGGGGATTGTGTGCCTTGGCTGGGGGGGGTGGGGAGTGTTTGTTACATGAATATGATTATCAGCTGCAAGCCACAACACAGTACCCATGTATCACTGCTAATAAATCAGATCAGAATCAAGGCTCCCCTTCTTCACTGTTTCACAAAGCATATCTGATTATGCACAGAGGGCTTGTAAGCCAGCAAGGCGATGCTAGATTGCAAAAAAAATATGATGTCTAAACATGACATGTAATTTCATTGCACTTTCCTGTATCTCTTCCCTCCAACTCTGGTGTCAGGTGCATTTTCATCTACAACAAAGAAGGACAGTGTGGAGGTGAAAGTAAAAATAAAATAAAAAGGTAGCATTTTTAAAAGCCACCCCTCGTATGCATATGTGCTCGTTTGTTAAAACTTAATCGTTTAAGAAGAAGGCATCTCTGGAAAGATGATGGTTGATACAGTATGATGATGATGAAGAAGAAGAAGAAGAAGAAGAAGAAGAAGAAGAAGAAGAAGAAGAAGAAGAAGAAGAAGAAGAAGAAGCATGTAGAAGAAGAGGGTGCCCGGTTGGTCTTCTGCCATTGTGTAGTGATTGCATGCTTAATTAGCCATGTCTAAAGTGTTGGAATGGAGGATTTTGCTGATTTGTGATTCTCTACGCTTGCTGCTGGTGTGCAGCGTAGTGTATATGAACAGTCTGGACCACTGAGTGCCTACTGAAAGCTCAGCCTGGAAATACCTGAAGGACACATTGAGCTCTTCAGAAATCCATGTCATGATACTTCATGTGTTAACAGAATGTGTGGGCACACAGAGGCATAGCGAAGTCTCCGCCTGGGGTGGGCATCTAAAGTGTTCTGCTTCACTGCTGAATGCCAGAGTGAAGCGCTGTAATTTTATTCCAATTATACTCTTAGTGCCATGATGTCACAGCATAAATTTGTACTTGTGCATGCAGCTCATGCTGGTGTGATGACAGCTCTTAAAATATTGAGTGATTGTGGGCCCGTCAGCATAAAATTATTCTAACATGGTGCCTTTATTAGTGCTTCAATAAATGCCATTCGTTTTGTGTTCCAAGGTGGCATTTGCAAATGAGCTAATTTCTCCACAGTAAAATAATTATGTTGCACTTATTTTGCAGGAACGTGGAAGGGAAGCAGGGGGTGGGGGAGGGAAAAGTGCTATTACATAAAAGAGGCTATTTTGCCATCAAAACTACATTCACTGTAGTTAGGCATGTTGGAAAAAAGAGCATGCTAGCTAAATGACTGTACAATTATTCAAATGAGTTTACTGCTTTATAAAGACATAGAGGGGAATCAACAAACAAAAAATAGGGAAAAAATAGGGGGGGGAATCCAAATAAAGGTGGCAGACCTCTCTTAGAAAAGCAGCCCCTGAAAGTCAAACAGAAACTGTTTGCTGATTGATGACATATATTTTGATGATCAGAATTCATCTCTTTAAGCACTGTGCTAAATACTAATCTGGTGGAGCAAATTAAGCCAAGGGTGAAAACATTTATTTCACTTTTGCATGCTGTGTTAATTTTTTTGTGTTGCATATTACTCCTATGACAAAATAATGTGAAATTTTAAAAGGTTAACATCAACACAAAGCTTATCCCAAGACACACAAACAGGTGTGTGCACATACACACACACAGGGCTGGATTTAGGTTTGACGAGGCCCTAAGCTACTGAAGGTAATGGGGCCCTTTATATGTCCAGCTGTCCTTTGTCAACAACAAATTGTCACTGTTTTTTGTGTTGAATATATGGTAATTTATGGGCCTAATAGGTATCTAAAGCCATTTGCACATAACAAAATATGTATTTTTTCAAAGTAATTGTTGAACTGAATTACAATTAAGAAGAAGTATATTAACAGTGCAGTTTTTTTTTGGGGGGGGGAGAGTGGGACCCTAAGCTATAGCTTGTTTAGCTTATACGTAAATCCGGCACTGCACACACATGGGCACAAGGATATATACATCCTTACCGTCCTGCCTCTCATAGATCCATATGGTGAGCAAGAAAATATGGTAGTTTTCATTTTACAAAGATACTCCTGACCTTGTTTGCTTTGTAAAGTTCTGCCTGCTCATGCCACCATGCTAAGAAATCTCCTCAGAGAACCTAAAGTCACATCTGTGCCACCCATTTAAAGTACTGCTACACCACATTAACAGTCATGGCTTGCCACAAATGATCCTAGGAACTGTAGTTTGTTAAGGGTGCCGAGGGAATCTAGTCCCCTTCACAGAGATACAGTCCCCAGACCTCCCTGGGAAGGATTTGTTGCTAAACTACTCGGAGAATTGTAGCTCAGTGAGTGGAATTTGGTTCTCCTAACAACTCTCAGCACCCTTAATAAGCTACAGTTCCCAGGATTCTGTGGTGGAGGAAGCCGTGACTATTAAAATGGCAGAATAATGCCTTAAATGGATGGTGCTGTTGTGGCCTAAGTGCTTTAATATAGAACAGGAATGAGAAACCTGGAGATCCCCAGATGTTCTTGAACTCCAACTCCCATCAGACCAAACCAGCATGTCCCAGGCATGCTGGGAGTTGGTTGGAGTCCAACAACGTTTGGAGGGCTACAAGTTACCTGTTCCTGATATAGATTATCAAGATGGCAGAAGAGGGATCTAATTCCACGTTGTTCCACTGCAGCTGCCTAGGGCTACTCCTGTCATGTGTGGGAGGCTTAAACAGCACCTCCCTCCTGAAATGCCATTTGCCCCTCCCCTTGATTTCAGAAATGGAGAGAAGGATGTTACAACACCAAGTTGCTCCTCCTCTGACTTAGCCTGATCTTCTACCGGTGGAGCCAAGATGCATTGCCAAAAAAGGAGAGAAAATGTATAATCTAAAAAAGAGTGCACAGCTTTGCCCAAAATTTGCATATACGTATAAATGCAAATTTAGAAATAATCGGTATAATTTAAATAGCAATGCAACATATTTCATAACAGTAGGGAAGAGTGTGGTCTGTGTGTCTACTCTTATCTCGATGCTAACTATTTATGGACAACTTCAAGGTCCCTAAGTCCCTTTTTATGGTGCTTTGCGTTTGACTGAACAATGTATTTCTGTATTACAAAAGTCTATTGTTACCTCAAGGAGATATGGGTGATGTTCAAGAGTCAGCTCTACTCCTTTTATTAAGTATTAGTTTCTCACAGTCAGTAATATATTGACAGGGCTCCATGTGGGGATTTTTATTTTTAAGATAAGGCTTCAGCAGGCATCTGGAGTAGGTGTATTGGTTATCCTTGAGAGTTATTGATGTTGACTTCTTACCAAGTATTAGTTAGCCTTTCAGTGATGTGCTACCCAAACACACTGCTGTGGCAAATGTAGTTCATTTTGCCACTTTCTGGCATCTCTGTAGGATTGCACAGCTCCTTAACAGAATTGTGTGTATGTTTCTCTCACTACCTGAGATGGCAGGACAGAAATGTTGTGGATTGGAGGGGGGAACCTTGTCCCCCGCCAGGACATAATTCCACAGCTTCACAGAAATCAGCAGGACGTTCCTCTGGATTCTCAGCAGGTTTACAATGCAACGGTGTGAGGTTGGCCATAATATGCAAACTAGAAATCTTTCTTGTTTCCTACTCAAAGTGATCCTGCAAAGGTGCCCCAAAACCTAAAGACAGCCATTGCGTTTGCCTCAGTACTGCTGTTATAATACTTGCTTTGGCCACTTTGTAGCGTTCTTGAACAGCTGTAGCACCCAGACAGCTATCAAGGCAGGTCTGCAAAATACAATATGGAATGGCGACAACATTAGGTGCAAAATTGTCATGAAGGATGTGGTGGGGAGCTCTCCTGCATGAATGCTGGCAGAGCATGTCTTAATACTTCTGGTGCATGAGATCCACACAATGCAGTTCAGTATAGGGCTCACATCTATTTTAACATTGACTTGCCTCTTACATTGTTTTTGCAATACATGAGCCATTTTAGCCCAATCAATTCTCACACATCTCCAGTAACGCAAATCCATGTGATTACTTCACATGCTATTGTTGAGTTGCTTGCAAAAATAGTATATGAATTGAGGCACAGGCTGGGATCTGATCACATAAGTCAGAGAAGCACATTTATATACAATTAGTCCCATAGATTAAACAATAAAATGTTGCACCTTTGGCTAATGCCATGAAAAGTAGCATAACTGGTGGGCACAGGGAGAGCAGGGTGTTTCACTGTCCCACTGACCTCTGTTTTTCTTGTATTTCTTTGATCACTGGATTATTATTATTTATTAGATCTGTATACTGTCCTTCATCTGAATACCAAAGGATACAAAATGAGAACACAAAATACACAATAAAAGAACAAAAACCAACCAATAAGCCCCCTTCCATATGAGCTTCTTGCCATTTGTGGCCTATTCCAGTGGCTCCTAAAAAAATTTCCATGCTAAAGGTCTTGGTGGACCACATAATTATTTTTCTGCCTGGTGTTAACATGCTATCTTACACATCACTTGGGAAGACAGGCGAACTAATATCAGTGGACTGGATGAAGCAAAGATCAACAGTGTTGAAGCAATGATTCTTCAACATCAACTTCGTTGGACTGGTCATGTTGTGCGGATGCCTGATGATCGTCTTCCAAAGCAACTACTCTATTCCAAACTTAAAAATGGAAAGCGTAATGCTGGTGGTCAACAAAAGAGGTTTAAAGACTTCTCAAGGCAAATCTTAAAAGATGTATTATAAACACCGACAACTGGGAAACACTGGCCTGTGAGTGCTCCAGTTGGAGAACAGCCTTTACCAATGGTGTTGTAGACTTTGAAGACACTCAGACTCAGAACGCAAGGGAGAAACGTGCTAAGAGGAAGGCATGCTTGGCAAATCCACACCGTGATCAACTCCCGCCCGGAAACCAATGTCCCCACTGTGGAAGGACGTGTGGGTCCAGAATTGGCCTCCACAGTCACTTACGGACTCATTGTTAAAACCGTGTTTATGGAAGACAATCTTACTCGGCTATGAGTGATCGCCAAAGAAGAAGCCAGATACTGTATGATTTTTAACTGTTTTTATTGCTTCTTTTATTATAAATATTTACTGTATGTTATTGTATTGCTATTTGAATTCCACAGAATGTGAATTTGCAACATTCACTTTCTCTCCCATCCCTAACCAGAGCCCACTCAGTCCCACATATCTGAGCCCAGATGGCTCTTCAGCATTTTAATTTCATGCCAATAAAATACTGATAGTTTCGCCACCTAACAGTTTTAAAAAAAAACAACCACAAACGAGATACACGATTTGCACATTTATGAGGCCACCTTGACTCAAAAGAGAATTGCACTTGCGTTGCAACACATGCCAGAAATCTAGACAAGTGCAGACACCCAGAAATGAACATGCCCTGCTCAGTTCTCAACAAGCTGCCTTTGTGCTTGATGGATTTCAGTACACATGTAAGTGTTCATTGAATTTTGATTCTGAGGGAGGCACCCTTTTCAGCCAAAGGGCAGCACTCTCCCAGAAGCAACCTTCTGGGTGCCACATGGGCAGGGACAGAGGCAAAGTGGGTGGAGTGACAGATGTGACTTGTACCTATGTACAGTTGACTGCACTCTGTGCAGGTTTCTACACCAACACACCTCTCCATCCTTTGCCCATCCAAGCTAGAGGCATCATTATAATCCAGGGACACACCCCAACCAGGCAAAAGTACAAAGAGGGCTCAGAGAAAGACCAGTGAGGAGAGTGGTCTGGGAAGAATCCCAAGGACCAGGCAGAGAAGCCAAAAGGGCTACATCCTGCCCCCAAGACTGAGGTTCCCAACCCCTGTTGTAGAACTCAAAACTTATGAAATGCGGGTGGCACTGTGGATTAAACCACAGAGCCTAGGGCTTGCCGATCAGAAGGTCGGTGGTTCGAATCCTCGTGATGGGGTGAGCTCCCGTTGCTCAGTCCATGCTCCTGCCCACCTAGCAGTTCAAAAGCACGTCAAAGTGCAAGTAGATAAATAGGGACCGCTCCAGCGGGAAGGTAAACAGTGTTTCCGTGCGCTGCTCTGGTTCGCCAGAAGCAACTTTGTCATGCTGGCCACATGACCTGGAAGCTGTCTGCGGACAAACGCCGGCTCCCTCGGCCTATAGAGCGAGGTGAGCGCCGCAACCCCAGAGTTGGACACGACTTGACCTTATGGTCAGGGGTCCCTTTACCTTTTTACCTTTTGTTCAATAAAAGAACGTATTGGTGCTCCCCTAGGCAACGGTAGAGTTGAGGACCTTTGTAACTTTCTTGGCTCCAGCAGGCCACTAGGAGTGAAAACAGTAGGATTGTCACTTAGGAGGCCAGAACCCAGCTGAAAATACCCAGCAGCTCTTGAGCTGGGAAAGCTGTGGACGGCCATGCAAGCTGAGCTAAGTAAAGGACAGAATGACCTGTCACAGAAGCCAAAATGAAATGGAGATGATCCACTTTCTGCAGCTGTGAAGTGTGAAGGTGCCAGAGGAAAAGCAAGGGAAAGAGAGGTCACACAGGGGGGAAAATGTTGTGTGCCTTTCCTCCTGAAGAAGAGTCCAGCCAGCTACCCAGTGCACCAATCAAACTGCATGCTGTTAGTTTACATGGAAGACATAAGATAAGTCTTGCTGGACCAACTACAGCCCATTTTGTCCAATAATTTGTCTCTAACAGTTAGGCAAGCTTCAGAAAGTTCTACATGCTTGAGGACAAGCCGTTGCTGCAGCGTGTGGAAAGTACAGGAAAATCCCACCTTGCACCAATATGAGTTGCCTTCATTTCTCTTTTTTATTTTTGGCACACCACAGCAAACCATTCTAGATGTGCTGAACTGGGAGTGAATTCATTCCACGTGACACACGCGGAACCAACTGGAAATCAGCGCACGCCAAGCCCTTTCCCACACTTCCCACACACTCAAACAGTTAAGGAAATTGGCATCTTTTCCTGAGTCCCTGACAGCTTAATGTTGTTCTCACTTCTTGGGTTGAGAACTGTGAGGGGATTGGTTGGGCTGGACAGTTTAATGTGGGCACTTTCATATGCATATTTTATTTGCTTATTTCTCACCTGAAAAAAGTCTTGTGGTGTAATGACCCTGAACCTGTGGAGTGCGGTTAAATGAATTAACTGGCAAACTACTCTCTTGCCAACAATGTCATATCCTGAAGAGTAAAAAAGAGGACACGGACACACAAGTGCCCCCTTTATTTACTTGTTACTTCCCGCCCCTCCTCACAATCCGTGGCTATTATGCTTCACGACCACCCAGCACCCCACCCAGGGGCTTGAGGCTGTGTTATTGTACATCGCGACCCAGTGTCCACCCTCTGTCACAACTCGGTCTTGCAAATTAACAGCAGACAGAAATTTTAACCCTGAAAAGGAGAACGGGTCTGGGGGAAACCAAACGTATGGCAAGCCTAATATTGGTTCCACCGTGTGTTAACATGCAAGGGGCTGATATACGAAGGGTCCTGCTTTTATGGTAACAAGTTGAAGCAGAAGGCCTCCTAAATCCCACCCCCACCCCACCCCCAGTCTTACAAAGAGTATATCATTTAATTAGAGGGACTGAAACAAGAGAGAATTTATGAAAATCTTCCAGAGCCAAGATGCTCCTGGACTCATTTTGTACATTGGCATCTGTTCCTGTCACAGAAATGCATTCCATGAACAAAAATATGCCTGCTCACCATCATTCGGCAGCATGAATTATGACTGCATAATTTTACAGATGGGGGAAAATCCATCCCCATTTTTATTTGCATGTTGCAGGAGGAGCAATATCAGAATAAGAGATTAGGAGGAAACCAAGAGAGTTAAATGCATCCTCCTCTTTTTTTTTTACAACTCTAGCCACACCAAAATATGCACACTTTGTGTCTCATTGAAAGTCACTGTTGCCTAATATACACTTGCATTCAAGGTTGCTACTTAAAGACATGGAAGTTGTTGCATGTGCAACAAACTATTCTGGTGAAGAAGTTGCCCATGTGGTTCTAGCCATGATGTTCACAACACTATCACAAGCCCTTTGAGATTTGGGAACCTACAGTAAAATATCAACTGGAACCACGTGTGCTATGCACATGCATTCACATTTCCAGGTGCATAGGAACACAGAACACATGATGCTGCTGTGTGTCCATTTAGCTCAGTATTTTCTGTACTGAGTGGCAACAGCTCTCCAGGCCTTCAGACAAGGTGTTTCCCAGCTCTTCCTAGAGATGTCAGGAACTTGGGACCTTCTGTATGCAAAGCACTGAACTACAGCCAATGCCCTTTAGCCATAGGTGACTATCATACCCATGGCTGAATGTGGTGCTGTGTACGACTTGAACCTGAAGAGTTCTGGGCTCAGAGCACATCTCTACACTTAGATCACTGGGTAGCTTTTAGGCACATTGCTTGATCTTAACCCCAGCATTCTCAAAGATTGCTGGGCTATGAGAAGTAATAAATTTCCATTACATGCTACAGAAGCATAGAAATGAAGACCATGTGTAACATCTCATCGAATTGTGATGCTCTGTCAATAGGGGATGCCGGTATCCTTTACAGGAATGGACATCCAGTAACCCTATCTATGCGCACATCCCAGTAATCTTTCCAAAGCCTGCTGATATCTGCTACCAATCCATGTTTGGATCCTGAATCTCCCTTCCATTTGCAAAAGGGTCCTTGAGTTAGTGGAGATTTCTGCTGGCAGAAGTGGGATGGCAGTTTTCACTGACTGATTCTCCCCTGACAAGTCCACGTGCCACCTCCAATTCTGTTCTGAAATGTCTCCCCAACCCTCCAGGTTTGCAGAGGCTGAAGGGGCAGAAGAAGCAAAGATCAGTTCCTTCCTCTCTGGAAAATTATTCAACAACTTTGGAACCTGGCCATTGACTTCAAACCTGATCTTTCTTCAAGCCTTCCTCCCTTTGGGATAGCTTATCTGGCCATTGCTCTCTTTCAGCCCAAGGGCAGCATTTCCTCGTGGGTCTGGGAGGAACATGCGGGCAGGGCTAGAGGAAATAAGCAAATGGAGCAGTAGGTTTAACTCTTACCCTTGCTTGGTAGGTTATATTCCACCCATTTAAAAAGTTTCTACACGCAACCTTCCAGTCTGTACTTGAGGAAGAACTTGAGGAGAGTGCACAACAGGGCTAGTCAGGAGTGTGGCATCCTTACAGAGGTCTCGAAGGTCACATGTGGTCTCCAAGGCTGAGGTCCCCTCCTTCCCTTGCTCTACTCTATTTGGAAGCAACTTGGAAAAAAGAAAAAAGAAGGTCGGCGGTTTGAATCCCCGCGACGGGGTGAGCTCCTGTTGCTCGGTCCCTGCTCCTGCCAACAGCATGTCAAAATGCAAGTAGATAAATAGATACCGCTCTGGTGGGAAGGTAAACGGCGTTTCCGTGCGCTGCTCTGGTTCGCTAGAAGTGGCTTAGTCATGCTGGCCACATGACCCGGAAGCTGTACGCCGGCTCCCTCGGCCAGTAACACGAGATGAGCGCTGCAACCCCAGAGTCGTCCATGACTGGACCTAACGGTCAGGGGTCCCTTTACCTTTACCTTTAGGAAAAAAGAAATTTCCTGTAGCTGTCATATAGGAAGCTATGTCACTGGCCTTAATCTCATATGTTTTCCTTTTTTCTTCCTTCTTACTCTGCTAATAGCCTACCCTTTGGAGTATCTGCCAATTGAGCTGTTTGCATTACACAGATGTTATATACTTAGAGGAATTGTGGGATCATGGAGGCTTTGCCTCTGAAACAGAACACCAGATAAAAAAAAGTTAAAGCAGTTTTATTCACAGTAGGATTGTAAAAACTCTCTTCCCTGAAGACCATGCTGATAATTTAGGCTAAGGAAGGCAAGAACAGTGACTCCAACCTGTAATCAATTGATTGGCAGTGCTAAGAGTTCTATATCAGGCCAAATCTGAAAAGCAAAAAGGCAAGAGAGAAATATATGGAAAGGAGAGAGAGAGAAAGAGGTTTATTATTCCCGTGCAGGCTATGGATTTATACACAAAAATCTATACAAGTCTAATGGAAATGCCAATAGGAACAACACAATGAAGGGAATGGCAAAGCGCTGAGACAAAATGAGAAGGAAAAAGAGGATTAATTGTAATCTGTAGTGTGGACAAATATATATTTAATATCTCTCATTTTGCATTTCTGCTTCTAAACACTGTGGGATTTCCTACTATTTCTGAGACTAATAGGCTGGTGCTATCCATGTTTACAAAGAAAATCCATTTGATTTTAGTGGGTCTGAGTCCCAAAGCAGCATGCACAGGATTACAGTATCCTAAGGCTGCAATTCTGTGCATACTTACTTGGGAGAAAGCCCTCCTGAACAACAACAACACCACTTTATTTCTTGTACCCCGCCTATTGAGTGGGTTGCCCCAGCCACTCTGGGCAGCTTCCAACAGAAAATAACACAACAAAACACCAGACATTGAAAGCTTCCCAATACAGGACTGCCTTCAGATGTCTACGGAAAGCCGTATAAACAGGGCCTACTTATAAGAAAGCATGCATAGGACTGTGCTGTAAATTTTGCATACTGGGGAGTATCATTTGGTGGTAAACTATCTAAGGTTCTGAGGTGTCATCTTATTTGAGTTAATGCTTTCAGGGGGAAGAGAATAGGGTCACCAACTGACCAGAACAAAATGGTCTAGCCTTTCTTTTGGATTTCAGGCCACTGCCAGAAAAGCAAGGGGGTAAGGAACGTGTGTGGTTTTTCCCTTAACATTTTGTTTTTAGTCATTCCCCCCACCCATCTTCCGCACACACTCAAGAAAATGTGCACCTCAGAATGGGGAAAGGAAAGACGACAGCTGCCAGCCAATCAGAGAAAAGGAGATCCCGTAAGTTCCCCTTGTAAATATAGCCAAAATGCCTCCCACCCACCCCCCAATCCTGCAAAAGGGGCCACAAAAATGGAAGAAACATTTTGGCCATGCCTGATTTTGGCATCCAGTTTAACAGGAATGCTGTCACTGAATTCAAGGTTTGGTCAATTGAAGCCTTGATTTTTGAAAGGATTTCCCTATGCAGAGTGCAGCCAGTTTCAAGGGCAGTGAAATCAATGGAATTTGCATTACACTTCACCTTCACAGGCCAGGTTTGGCAGAAACATGAAACACACTATCTTTGGACAGTCTGTTATATATATATATATATAAATATAAAATAAAATAAAAATCCTTCCAGTAGCACCTTTCGTGGTATGCACACGAAAGCTCATACCAAGAACAATCTTGGTTGGTCTCTAAGGTGCTACTGGAAGGAATTTTTGATTTTTTGATTTTATATTTTGTTTTGACTATGGCAGACCAACACGGCTACCTACCTGTAACTGTTATATATAAGAGGAGGAAAAACATCTACCTTGTATCTCATACCACCTGGGAAATCTCCCTGTGCTGTTCACCACTTACCTCTAACCAATGAAAGCAGATGAGAAGGTGAAGCACAGTAGAAACCTCATCCTATAGTAGAAATGGCCAAGAAGAATGTAAGGGTAGGTCTGCATAGTCCCACTTTGGTATTGGGTTCCAACTGTGTTAGGCAGGGTGACTGTTAGATACTTGAAGGACTTGGAGCGGAGGCCCATTACCACTGGGCCTACCTCTGGGGACCCTTGGGTGCCTGGGCACGTACAAAATTTCTGTTGTAGGTGCCTGGCCACCACGTTGTGCATGCGCTGCTCAGCCTCGGCCCGCTGCCACCCTCTGCCTTACCTCCTCTGCCTCTCCAGCGCCACGCTAACAAAGAAGAGTTTGGATTTGATATCCCGCTTTATCATTACCCGAAAGAGTCTCAAAGCTGCTCACATTCGCCTTTCCCTTCCTCCCCCACAACAAACACTCTGTGGGGTGAGTGGGGCTGAGAGACTTCAGAGAAGTGTGACTAGCCCAAGGTCACCCAGCAGCTGCATGTGGAGGAGCGGGGAAGCGAACCTGGTTCACCAGATTACGAGTCCACCGCTCTTAACCACTACACCACCCGCAGCTGAGGCAGAGACCCAGCTCATTCGCCACTGCCACAACACCAAATACCAGCAGCAGCGTGCACATGCGCAACATGATGCCATGACGTTATGTTGCATGCATACGCTGCTGGGCATCCACAGTCTGGGGCCCTAGTTGGCCCCTGTCCATGGCACAAATTTTCATAAAGTTGCATATGCTAATTTACATGTATGCATGGCAGGTGCTTGGAATCTCAACAGTACTCTGCTTTGTACTCTACTTTAAAAATGCTGAAGGGAAGGGACAGGAGATTTAGGGCCTGGCCAATAGACCTGGGACTTGAGTCCTATGTCCAGCTACCTTAATCTTCAATAGCCTATACAACACTGAGTAACTGATTCAAAAGTAGAAAAGTGGAAACCATTGGGCCAAGACTTCTAAAAGCAGAGGGTAACTCACTTATTTTAGTTACATGTAGGTAGCAGTGTTGGTCTGCCATAGTCAAAACAAAATAAAATAAAAAAATTCCTTCCAGTAGCACCTTAGAGACCAACTAAGTTTGTTCTTGGTATGAGCTTTCGTGTGCATGTATCTGAAGAAGTGTGCATGCACACGAAAGCTCATACCAAGAACAAACTTAGTTGGTCTCTAAGGTGCTACTGGAAGGAATTTTTTATTTTATTGTATTTTCATTTATTTTACTTTAAATACCAACAACGTGAATTATAAATAAGTGCCAAATCCATAATGCACTCTGAAGACAGGAGAGACAATAAATAATGCTATTCAATGTTTTCAGAGAATGGCCGTTTACCTGGTCAGAAGGTTGTGGCCCGGTGTGGCAACCTCCCCAGCTGACCATCACCCCAAGTTCAAATTGCCCTGTCAGAGGCAAGTTGAGGTGTGGATAAAGGCCAACTGCTCATGAGGAGGGTAACTGCACCCCAAGATATTGTTGGACTAAATCCCAGCACGGGCAGTTATCCGGGATGCTGGGAGTTGCAGTTTAACAACATCCACAACCCCTTTTTAAACAAATGCAAGTGAAGCATTTATGAACCTGCCCACAAGAGTGGGAAGAACATTCTTGGAGTTGCAGGCAGGAAACTAACCACATATTTTCTCTTAACATCCAAGGGAGTTATGGAAGGCTTAGCAATTTGTTATCAGTTCTTACACCAGATTCTTCTGCAGCATCTATTTCCCTATTCAGGAGACCACAGGATAAACCAGTTCCTTTTAAAATATACCCAGCTGGGAGCACAGATGTCTTTTGACCTTTTTCATGTGGGAAGCCTCTTGCATTAAGTTTTTCAAAGGTGACGTTTTCTCTGCTTTGCACTTCTTTCCTCAAATGAGAAGAATTAAATCAGTATAACCTCTTACATGGCCTAGAAACCACAGTTTAAAACTGACTTTTCAACATTAATCCATCCCAGAGCAGGTTCAGCAACTGAACATCCTCTTAACCACATAAATTTAAGATTAGCTAATATGTTTTTGAAAGTGAGTTACACTCATGTTGACACATTCACCGGGAGAAAACGCAGGCCTTGATTCTTATGACTGATGAAAATCCTCTGCAATCCCATTCAGCAAATTTTGCCTGGTGACCTATCACAGAGAGGTGTGTGCTTTGATCTAACATATGCTGGGGTGGGGGAAAGCAAATGGAAAGACACAGTGGTGTGTGTGTGTGTGTGTGTGTGTGTGTGTGTGTGAGTTTGTGTGTGTGTGTGTGTGTGTGTGCGTGCGTACTTTTCTATCTTCAGTAGAAAAATTCCAGGTGACAGCAAGAAGAAAAAAGTACATACACACAAAATAGTATCCTGACCAGATGTGAAAGCCAGTAGTGACTAACTCCTGATGTTATCCCAAATCCTATATTCTAATAGCAAGTAAGGATGGGGCTAAGCTAAAGGGGGACCTGCAGGCACTGCCAGTTATCAACAAAATCCTGTGCAGGACTCTCTGAAAGCACCAAAATCAGCTGATTCCTAGCGCTTGCAGACACCTGTGTGTGGCTTTGTCAGCTGATCATTGGAGCATCAAAGAGCCACATGCCACACAAGGTAAAAACAGGTCACCTGTGATGTCAGGTGTCCCAGCTAACATGATGGAAACTGTAGTTGGACAGCTGAAAGAGTACTGGTTAGCTACTCCTGATCTATGGCCATCTTTTTCTTTAAAATTTCCAAACCCATACAAAAAGTTTGGACTCAATGAGCTCAGAGGGAAAGAAGTAGAAGCTAATAATTAAGAAGGGAGAATAATGTAGAGACCCAGGTTATGATGGAATGTGAAAAGGTAGGTAAATCTCAGCAGGAAGCTCCCTAGTCAGAGCCTCATGGTTGTCTGCATCAGCGAAGGCAAACACCAATCCGGCTTGGTCCTCAATCTAGACATACCAGTAACTACCACATTTAAACTACATTGGGCTTTTCCCTTTTTTAACAGGAAGATTGTTGTGGACCCACCAAAGTCTGGGTGGGCGGGGAGGGTCTGAATAATATATATTAACTGATTCCAGGGGACTTTTTAAATGACTGGTTTGATGACTGATTATGAGAGGAGGAGATGGCTAAATTGCCAAGATCAGCATTTGAATCTTTGATTTGATTGATATTGATTTGATTATCAATAATAGTGCCAGGTCTACTCCTAAGTACTTCCCCTGACTTGATCCTTCTCACCTTGATAGCTGACAGAGAAGATACTTAAACACACTTTTTATCTAAAGTAGCCCTTTAGCAGAAAACTATTTTGCCCCTTTTATTGAACAAAGAGTTGACCTTTAACCAACAGATGCAACACCATTCTCTTTTGTTCCAAAAGTATTTCCGCTGATGCTGGAACAAAAGCTCGGTTAATAATTCATAAGATCAGACATCCTGATTCTTGTAATTTCTTCTGACTCATCATGCTAAAAGAACTCATGCATATACATCTGGTGCGACACAACAAGCGTATTGATATCAGACAGAGTATAAAAGTTATGCCTCAGAGATTCACAGCTATAGGCTTTCACAGTTGTTTGCCCCCATTGGCTTTTAACAAGCATGAAAAGCAAGTTAATGCAAGTGTCAAATAGGGGCCCAAGTCTGTTGCAATTAAGCTGGGTGTAAAGCTCTTTAAAGGAGCAAAGTGGAAGAAAATGGGGGTTTGTTGATAGTTCCCATCATTGTTCCTGCAAATATTTTACAATTTCCATTAATTTATGGATGAGGTTCAAAAGAACACCAACTATTTCCACGGCTTACATAATGATCCTATAATTCCATAATTCTAATTCATACCTCTAGAATATTGACATTTCCTCTACAACATGATATAAAATTCTCCATCCAGACTTTCGTAACACCAAGCAAGCTTTGCTTGTTCTGAAACATCATTTGCATTATCTTCTTAGATTGTTTGTCTCAGAATCCAGGAAATAAGGCAGCCAGGTTGTCTTTTTATGGAGTCTAATAAGAAAGAGTAAGGGAGAACTCCTTTTTAAAAATGCAATAGCATATACTGTAGTAGAACTTCCAATCTTCTCAAAAGTTCTGATAGCATAATTTAAATTCCAGTTATCTCATTCCACATCCTATGTCATCATGATGATTTTGACTGGCAAAGTGTGTGCTACATAAATGCATTACAGTCGTACCTTGGATCTTGAACGCCTTGGCTCCCGAACAAATTGGCTCCCGAACAATTGAAACCCAGAAGTGACTGTCCCGGTTTTCTAATGATTTTGGAAGCCAAACGTCTGACAGGGCTTCTGCAGCTTCCGATTGGCTGCACGAGCTTCCTGCAGCCAATTAGAAGCCGCGCTTTGGTTTTTGAACGTTTGGAAGTCAAACAGACTTCCAGAGCGGATTCCATTCGACTTCCAAGGTACAACTGTATTACATTGAATGTAACTGACTTTTTAAGCTAAAATAGAAAATGGGGGAGAGAAAATCATTTTGGGGGAGGGGCTTTAACTCTTTCCTACCTGCTCCATCCAGATGAAAATGACACCCTCAAAGCTGCTACTTGCATTGGAAGAAAAGCTCTCATGGATGCTAATGGGAGTTTCATGCCCAATATAATAGCAGCTGTGGGTGGGGGTGGGTTTTCACTGAGTTGTTTTTGTTAAAATTGTTGCTAGAAATTGTATATCATCCTTCACCCAAAGATGGTGTGGTTCACAACATAAAATCCATACCACCTACTTTCAGCAGCCAGAAACATCATAACCAGACACTGGAGAGACCTGTCAGGAGTAAGCATGGACCAGTGGTACCCAATAGTACGGGAAACAGCCTTACTAGAAAAATTAACGAATAAGCTGAAACTGACATGGGGACAAACAGAAGAAGATGCCTTCACCCCGGTATGGCTCCCCTTTGTAAAAACGATACATGTAAAAAATACGAGAGAGAGAGAGAGAGAGACTGCACATACTTTTGTGAATCAAGAAATCTTTAATAAAAAATACTTCAAAAAAGAGCAAAAACAAAAACAACCAATAACCCCTCCCCTACACACAAACACATTTTAAAGGACATAAAATGTTGATCAATCAAAGGCCTAGTTAAAGAGAAACATTTTCAATTGGCACCTAAAGATATGTAATGAAGGTGCTAGGCAAGCCTCCTTGGGGGAAAGCATTCCACAGACAGGGAGCCACTATAGAGAAGGCCCTGTTCTCGTGTTTCACCCCCCAGTCCTCGTGTAGAGGAGGCACACAAAGACGGGCTTCAGAATATGATCTCGGGGTTCTGCATTCTTAGCAGGAAGGAAAGAGTACATTCCTCCCTGCTTGCAATGATTCTCATCCATTGCCCCACATCTGGCTTTTTAAAAAGTTACACTTAACTACAACAATGCATTTAACATAATCGATTGGCTCTGAGTTTCTTTATCTGCCATTTTATGCTGAAACTCAATTTTGAGAGAAACCAAAGTTGATAAAGTTTAGTCAACCCTATTTGGTTTGTCTATGCCTGTTATTTAGCAATGCAACCAAACGCTATTTAATAGCTTTTTACAATCATCTCTCTGTTTTTATGGCTGATATGATATTGCTTGGTTCCCATCACAGAGGGTTAATTTTCCTTACACTGTCTGCATTTATATCCCAGCTTTTTTGCATCAGAGAATCCAAGACAGTGGTTCCCAAGGCAGTCATCTGTCAGCTTCACCAATCCCCAAAGCTTTAAGTTTTAAAAAGAGATGGGACCTTGGGATATTCTCTAGCTATCATTTGCATATTACTCATTCCGATGTTGAAATGCATCAGCCAGAAGCTGTTCCCATCTGTCCATAGCATTTCCGTGCATGGATTGGAAGGAAGACTGTGTCGCTTGTCCCTGGATGTACCCAGGTGCCTGTGCATTGATGTGGAGGTTTGCAAAGGGGGTTTCTCCCTGCCTTTGTGGTTGTCAACACCAACAGGTGGCCACCAAGAGAGTACAGGGAATTAGGTGTGATGTCAAGAGCGGTTTGAATCCCCACGATGGGGTGATCTCCCATTGCTCTCCCCAGCTTGCCAGCCTAGCAGTTCGAAAGCACACCAGTGCAAGTAGATAAATAGGTACCTCTGTGGTGGGAAGGTAAATGGTGTTTCCATGTGCTCTGGCTTTCATCACGGTGTCCCATTGCACCAAGAAGCAGTTTAGTCCTGCTGGCCACATGACCCAGAAAGCTGTCTGTGGACAAACACTGGCTCCCTTGGCCTGAAGCAAGATTAGCGCCGCACTCCATAGTCACCTTTGACTGGATTTAACCATCCAGGGGTCCTTTACCTTTTACCTTTACGTGAATCTAGTCCTACACATGAATGGAGGGCTTAAGTGATCCGATTGTTTTACTAGGCATATGCATATATTAGTGAAAATAGCAAAAAAAATCCATTCTATTAGGGAAGCTGTTTGAAAAAAATGTGTACATTAACGAAAAGTTTGGAAGACTGGAGAAGCACCAACGAAAGAACAATGGCAAGAAAAATTGATGAATTATGCAGAATTAGCCAAGTTAACAGACAAACTACATGAAAAGGACAAAAGTGACTTTAAAAAAAGAGTGGAACCTTTCACAACTTACCTACAGAAACAACAAAAAGAGACGAACTCATTGGCAGGTTTTGAATAAATATTCACAATTTTATTCAAGTAAAATATGAAGAAAGACGATACAATAACACTTAAAGTTATTTAACATGCAGAAGAGAACAAATAATGTAAGAAACCAGAAGGAGAAGATGAGGGAAGTCAATGGGAGGAGGGATTGTAAAATGTAAAATTGGATAATTGTACAGTCATACCTCATGTTACGGCTGCAGCGGGTTACATCTTTTTGGGTTGCACTCTGCGCTGAACCCGGAAGTACCGGAATGGGTTTCTTTTGGGTTTCGGCACTCGCGCATGCACAGAAGCACTAAATTCCGTAACCCGAGCATCCACTATATTTGCAATTTGCTGTAACTAAAGAATTCTAATTAAAAAAAAATTATACAAAAACCAAAATACAAATGTGCACTAAAATGCACATTTTTGTGAGGATTCCCCCACCCCACCCCCAAAGTAAATTGCAAAGTGATGCAATAATATGGTGAATTGAATTCATGTTTGGGGAAATGTGAAGGTGAGAGAAACCAAAATTGGCAGACTCATCCATTCCTATTGTAAGCCAGAGGACTATGAAACATCAACAGAAGTCTGGAGTAACAATGATGCACCTGTGACAACACAGGGCTTAGACCACGCATAGACCTCTGCACTAAAACAGACATGCAATGATGTAAGCATTATCTGACATCATGGTTTTCTCTCCCCTGCTTCCTTATACTGGGAATAGTTGATCCAAGTTTTTATTATTATTTTTTATACAGACTCCATTCTCTGGATTGAGGTGGAAGCAACAGAAAGACACACACCGGGGAGGGAGGGGAATATGATTGTGCCTCTTCTTGAATGAGTACAAATGCAGCAATGAAGAATATTTGCTTTGAAGCTGCAGAGTGAATGGGCTAGCCCCACACTATCATTTCCTCAAGTAGTATGTGCTCTGCTGGAGTACTTCTCTAAACCTTCTTAATTACTAAAGCTTGCATTTTGATCCTTCATAAATACCACCTAAAATCAATTCGTTGTCAGGCAACAGCTGCAGCATTCATCATGGCTCATTCCCTAGAAAATGGTTAATTCTAAGATATGCTAATAGCCTCAGCTTTTCAATGGAAAGATTTAATAATCAACATTTTAATTTGCCATATAGATAGATATATATTTGACTATATAATACGCCTGCATTTAAGACAGGTTAGCCTGACAAGGGCATCTCTTTTGATCCAGCTGAAGGAGCCAAGAAGATTGTATATCCTCGTTAATTCCATAATTGGCATCTGGAATCTGTTCAAAAATTCCGATTTACTTTGTAACAGAGGATTAGGGTTGCATTTGGAGTTCTTTATGGTCCACAGAAGCTTGTGAAATTCAAATGTAAAAACTGTCAGTTAAACATTGTCAAGAAAAGTCCTACCTTATGCTAATCCACAGAAACAGGAGCGAGTGCTAGAGGGTATGAATATCCCACGATGTGTTTTGGTAGCTAACAACTTATGGGAGCATTAACATTCTCAGGCAGGGGTGATTGGTGAGCTTCTGAAGTAGTAACTTAGGAGCTATCAGGCTTCAGTTTTGAACAGACTTCCAATACGGGTTTAAAAAAAAAAAAAAAACCAGAAGCCTCTAGTATTTATGAATTATTAATGTTGCCTTTCTGGGTTTTTCTTTTCTATTTTTTCTTTCTTTCTTTTTTAGGTTTGGCTTTTGTGCGTGTGCTCAGCTGAGTAATTCAATAGAATGATAGAGACATGAATAGATATGCTAACTAGCGTGAGGGCTAACCTTTAAAGTTCGTTAAAGCTGCCAGAGAGCTTTCACTGAAATATTTGTAATTTTTATCTGAGCCGGAATATATAAATATTTTTTTGTACGCTTGGCAAGGGAGGGACGAAGCCCCCAAGGAATCAGCTTTTAAGATTTGAAAACAAGAAGAAGATGAAGCAGGGAAGGATAGGTTTAGGAAGGGTGTCAATTTTACAGTCTTGCGTTTACAGGCCTTGTCACCACAAGATATTCATGTTGTGCCAGTTACCACTCTCGATTCTCGTTACAATCATTGTCATCCAAACATGGTGACAAAATTTGAATATCTTCTACATGCTCTCTATGCAATATAGTGTGATCAGAAAGCAAATAATTTGGTAGGTGGGAGGGGACAAAATGTGGCCTCAGTGTGTGGGCTACCGATAGCACAAGAGTTACCAGTATGTTCAGGCTAAAGATGGAAGTTAAAGATAGCAAATGCAGTTTTGACCTATTGCAAACAGGGGAACACAAGTAATCACTTTTAGATCTCCTTAAAAGTTTTCTTTTCTACTTTTCCTTATGCTGACATCCCAGAAACCAACAAATAACACATGATCCTAATTGCTTCTGATTATGTTAACTGAAAAAGATGATCATATGACAGCTGGAGTCCATACCCTCCAACATTTCTCTGATGAAAATAGGGACATCCCATTCCACAATGGTAATTTTACTATTTATACCCCACACATGTTACTGGGTTGCCCCAGCCACTCTGGGCAGCTTCCAACATATATGAAAACAAAATAAAACATTATATATCTTTTTTAAAAACCTTCCCTATACGGGATTGCCTTCAGATGGCTCAGGAGTCAGATAACTCCATACCCTCCAACATTTCTCCAATGAAAATAGGGACGTCATAAGGAAAAGCAGGACATTCCGGGATCAAATCAGAAACTGGGACGGCTTCTCTAAATCAGGGATGTCCTTGGAAAATGGGGACACTTGGATGGTTTGGGAGTCCTGTCTATATTTGATACACCCACCCAAAACATATAGGAACATGATTTGTGCCTAAAAGAAGCCTTCTAAATGGAGATCTTTATCCCATGTTGTATGTGCTGTTGTTGTTTTGAACTGTGAGTGGATATGTATGTTTGTGTGCGTGTGCATGCTTTTAATTATTTTGATATATACAACTGCTAGTTTTTATATAAGTAACTGTGTATATATATATATATATATATATATATATATATATATAATAAAATAAAACAAAATAATAATAGCAATAATAATGCATTCTGTTTAAGACAAAATCAATGAGAGTTAAATGGAAAGTAAAGCAACAAACATAAGTTTTATCTCTGTGCAGTAAGCCAGTTTCTCACACAACCCTATCTTCTATCCGCACAATCAAAAGGCACTACCAGAGTTTAAGGTGTTAGCAGACCTTGCAGCTTGAATGAATTGAATTGAAAGGATTGCTTACAGTTGTGGGAGTTCAAAGGCTTTATTCATGCAAGATGTTTTAAAGGATGAGTGGAAATAAGAGAGAAATAACAGATACTTGCCTGCAGAAAACAGCAAACAAAAAGTGGCTCTGCTTTTTAGTGGTGGAGTTAACTAAGGGGAGTTACAAGCATGTGCTGTCCAGATTGCTACCAAAACAGTACCCAGGTGATTTAAAGCAACACGTGCATTAACTAGAAGCTTAAGAGAAGGAAATGTATTTACTTTCCTGCCAAAAAGAGCATATTCCAGCCCACAAAAGGAAGCACCCAAAAAGGGTATGAAGTAGATGTGGGGTGTGGCCTGCAGAGGATCCCAAGAGCTGGACCACCAAGTGAAGGTTCCCCACTGCCTAAACAGGCCAAGAAGAGTATGACATAGGCTCTTAAAATATCTCCAAGAGATTCGGTTAGAGTTAGACCTAAGGCCTCATTGGCCAAGCTGGCTCCTGGTTAGGTTGAATTATTTGGGATACCTATTCAGATAGTAGGTGGCTTTTAGATTCAGTCAAACACTTCCAAGGATGCGTTAGTCTCAATTTTTGGACGGTCCAAACTTTTCTGCCACATTTGTTTTTGTCAGTGTGACTCATACAACACGTTGGCAACAAATATTCACACAGTTGTTTCAGAAATAGTTTTACATCATTTATCAGATTTGTGAGTAAGAGACACAAAAGTAAGCACATATATGGCATTAAAACATAACTAATATTTTATTCAGATTTGTTACATTTGTAGCAGAAGATGCTTAGCTATTGTATTGTATTGTATTGTATTGTATTGTATTGTATTGTATTGTATTGTATTTTGTTTGTTTAATTTATATCCCACTCTTCCTCCCAAAGGCACAGAAATGTACATGTGCACACACATACACACTCATAGATACTCACACATATACATATATTCAGACATTCTGTACAAGCCCACAAATTAGAAGAAAATACTTTAAGAAATTAGCATCAGTTAATGTTGTATATTATCTGTTTTAAGAAACACGATAGGTTCAACAACAGACACTGCCTTCTATGATGGCAATTTCTGTTAAAGAGCCATGGTAAAAGAAAACATCTCAGTAATTTATACAATTTTCAATTTCTATATTAGCTTTTTCACACTCACTTTGCATAAGGCAACCGGGAATTGAAAGTACAGAGATTAATTTAGGTAACAATTACCACAATTCACAATTGCATTAGCACCTATTAAGCTTCATTGTTCTGTGGAAATTTTAATGATATATCCCTGAGTGAATAAAAGCAGAAGATGATTAGAAGTAAAATTGTTTCTATGTATGCTGACAGGACCGCTGAGCATAATAATACATTTCTGAGACAACCTGTTTGGAGTTTACTCCATAATTTTATGTAAATTCCAAATAACTTCATTTTTTCCAGGTTAAATGCTAATGTGTTATTTTAACACATGGGGAGTACTAATGGACATGTATTGCCATTGATGGAGCTAGTGTCACATCAGAGTCCTGAATATCTCAAAATGACAGATTTCCCCCTTTGCTCAATGTTTCAGTCTTGAGCCAGCTACAATGTTTACCATTTTAAATAGCTGGAATCTAAAAACGGAACCAAGCCTATCTGAGACTAAAAAGCTACTTGAGATTTCACTTTTTTTAAAAAATAAATAAATCAATAATAATAAAAATGAAATCCAACACATTTAGACATGCTTAAATCCATGAATTTAAATGGAGTTAAGCCTGTCTAACTCTGTGGTGTGTTTTGGTCTAAGATTGCACAATGGTTTACAACAGCTTGGTGTGTTTATTGTATTTATTATTAGTGAGGTGCTGAAATATATTCTGTATTTTTCCTTGAGCATTCTGTATCCATTAGGAAGAAGAAGGTCGCTTTCAAAATTCACGAAAAGGAAGAGAAATATTTGGTGACAATCTGGTGGGTGGTGTGCAGGGTTCTTGTGGTTACCTTCAGCAGTGGATAGCAGGATGGAGCGGTGGCATTTTACCTGACCTCCTAGCCGCAGAGCCACTGCTGCTTTCCAGGAGGGAGAGTAGGAAAGACAAGGTGATGGGTTGCTGCTGCTGTGCAAACACAGTGGTGCTAATACGGTGTCTCTGCTGGCACTTTTGCACAATGCTGGTGATATAAATAAAAAACTGCTCCTTTTCCCTTATGGGGTACCCAAGAGCCCATATAGAGTCCTTTTTGTAGGTTCTCTATCAGTAGGAGAAATAACAGAGACCAACCAGAGAATACTGAGAAGCAAAGAAGCTAGTAAACCTGATCTTTATTAACTGTTGCAACAGGGTGCTCCCCTCACACGCAGGAGAGAGGAGGAGGAGACCCCGAGCCATGCGTGCAAGCCCGTATATAGACATTTTAAATTGCCTGCCCTGGAGTCCAAGACCACCCCCCAGAAACATCATACATACATCACAGAAGGGGTGTAGCCCAAGACCACCACCCCAGGACCATCATACCTACATCACAGAAAAGGCGGTCTACAACAGAAATCTGAGTGCATAGTTTATTTCCTGTCTGGCAAGTTACCTGATTACATTTTTTGGGTTTTGGCCACTCTTTTGTTATTTGTTGTTGTTGTTCAGTCGTTCAGTCGTGTCCGACTCTTCGTGACCCCATGGACCAGAGCACGCCAGGCACGCCTATCCTTCACTGCCTCTCGCAGTTTGGCCAAACTCATGTTAGTAGCTTCGAGAACACTGTCCAACCATCTCATCCTCTGTCGTCCTCTTCTCCTTGTGCCCTCCATCTTTCCCAACATCAGGGTCTTTTCTAGGGAGTCTTCTCTTCTCATGAGGTGGCCAAAGTACTGGAGCCTCAACTTCAGGATCTGTCCTTCTAGTGAGCACTCAGGGCTGATTTCCTTCAGAATGGATAGGTTTGATCTTCTTGCAGTCCATGGGACTCTCAAGAGTCTCCTCCAGCACCATAATTCAAAAGCATCAATTCTACGGCGATCAGCCTTCTTTATGGTCCAGCTCTCACTTCCATACATTACTACTGGGAAAACCATAGCTTTAACTATACGGACCTTTGTCGGCAAGGTGATGTCTTTGCTTTTTAAGATGCTGTCTAGGTTTGTCATTGCTTTTCTCCCAAGAAGCAGGCGTCTTCTAATTTCGTGACTGCTGTCACCATCTGCAGTGATCGTGGAACCCAAAAAAGTGAAATCTCTCACTGCCTCCATTTCTTCCCCTTCTATTTGCCAGGAGGTGATGGGACCAGTGGCCATGATCTTAGTTTTTTTGATGTTGAGCTTCAGACCATATTTTGCGCTCTCCTCTTTCACCCTCATTAAAAGGTTCTTTAATTCCTCCTCACTTTCTGCCATCAAGGTAGTGTCATCAGCATATCTGAGGTTGTTGATATTTTTTCCGGCAATCTTAATTCCGGTTTGGGATTCATCCAGTCCAGCCTTTCGCATGATGAATTCTGCATATAAATTAAATAAGCAGGGAGACAATATACAGCCTTGTCGTACTCCTTTCCCAATTTTGAACCAATCAGTTGTTCCATATCCAGTTCTAACTGTAGCTTCTTGTCCCACATAGAGATTTCTCAGGAGACAAATGAGGTGATCCGGCACTCCCATTTCTTTAAGAACTTGCCATAGTTTGTTGTGGTCGACACAGTCAAATGCTTTTGTGTAGTCAATGAAGCAGAAGTAGATGTTTTTCTGGAACTTTCTAGCTTTCTCCATAATCCAGCGCATGTTTGCAATTTGGTCTCTGGTTCCTCTGCCCCTTCGAAATCCAGCTTGCACTTCTGGGAGTTCTCGGTCCACATACTGCTTAAGCCTGCCTTGTAGAATTTTAAGCATAACCTTGCTAGCGTGTGAAATGAGTGCAATTGCGCGGTAGTTGGAGCATTCTTTGGCACTGCCCTTCTTTGGGATTGGGATGTAGACTGATCTTCTCCAATCCTCTGGCCACTGCTGAGTTTTCCAAACTTGCTGGCATATTGAGTGTAGCACCTTTTGTTATTATAGCTACTTAATTCCTGAATCTAGGTCACAGATCACAGGCTCACACCCTGTTCATATCTTGAATGTGCCCTTAAGACAGGATTTGTGAGGAAAGAGACAATTGGGAGGTTTCCCACTTTGACCTTACAATTCTTCTAACACTGATATCCCTGCCTCCTTGTCCTTCTCACTCTTCCTCCCAGTAAGCTGCAGTGACCAGGGCTGGCCCAATACATTTTGGCACCTGAGGCAAACCACAAAATGCTGCCCGTCCCCTGCCAAGGGGTATGAGTAGAAGAGCTACATTGGGAACAAGCAGTGGCAGCAGCAGAGGGTGGTGCATACTTTGGAGGTGAGGTATGCTACCCCTGTGGATCCTGCCACCTGAGGTAGTTGCCTCACCTTGCCTCGTGGATGGGCCGGCCCTGGCAGTGACTCTGCCGACGGGGGGGGGGGGTCAGGTAAATTCTACCACCCTATTCTGCCATCTGCTATTGTTTACATTGCTTTCAAGTCAAGAGGTGTTTGTGAGAGTTCTTTCCTTCACTCTAAAAATAATCTTACTGAGGTCTGCACTCTGCAGCCTTCAGCTAAAGCCCTGCAGAAGACCATCATGAAGAGTCATGTCCTGCTGTGGAGAATGGAGACTGATTGCTCTAACCAGAGGCTGGAGCCCATTGCTTGCAGAACATCATTGGAAATTTGGGCCATATGTGGTGCACTATAACCTTCTCCTCTCTGGACATAAGGCCACAAAGAATAGGCCACTAGCAACATGGGGTGGAACAAGCATATGTATGTATGGCCAGGGGTTTCTTCAGCCAGAACTCACCAGAACTGTATTCCAGCACCTCTCAGCTGGGCCCCAGAAGTGGGGGAAGAGACCCTCCCCAGAGCACAAAGGGGATATCCTCTACGGACTCCAGAGAGGCATAGGAGAGCTGGAGGCACAGCAGGGCTTTGCTGAGGCTCTTCAGCCTCCCAACTAACAGCTGATGTGCAGAAAAGATGCGCCTCAGCTGAGCAATGCTCTGGCTCACAGGAGGCGGGTGGGGGAGCTCATTAAGCTGCTCCGCTGAGGCGTGGGTTGTCTCAGTTCTGTTGTTTGAACAAAACTTCACCTTCCTGGAATCCTCCATGTGCCCTTGAAATGTGCAATGTATGCATCATTCTGATCATCAGCTGGGCAGGGTATAAATAAAAATATTATTATTATCAGCATTATTCCATTTTCTCCCCATCTCCCGCATTAAAATACACAGAAGCAGATAAATGGGATGACTCTTTGCAGCAAATAGACAAAAGATTCCTGTCCTGCTTTACCTCTCCCACCAGCCCATTTTATTCTAGAAGTTTAGATGTAGCACAAATATATAAGAAAGTGCAGGAAAATAAGTTACGAAATTAAAATAAAAGGGCCTCCTTGTGATTTCAAAAACGATCTCTGAGCTAAGTACGATAAAGAAGAAGGCAGATGCTGCTGAAATGGTAGAAACCACAAATAACATTTTTGAATTATTTCCCAAATAGGTCATCACAGCAAGAAAACAGCAGCACAATTGGAGATGCATAAATTGATCACCACATGTCTAAAACCCAGTGAATTTCTCTTATTTTTCCTGTTGATCCCACTTTAGAGAGCAGTTCAGCAAATTGCTGAGCCTGGGTCCTCATGATTTTCTCTCTCTCCAAGGTATCCCTTTCCACCAGACCTCATTTGTAAGCTTCAAATGGTCTGAAGCAGGAGTTAGTGGGCATGAGTTAGTAAAATGTGATCAAAATTGAAATAGCCAGGCCTATTCTGTGGAGAGGCCTGGATTACACTTTCAAGTTCAATGCTGTAGACATATTTTTATGTCATTATAAAAGCAACAAGACATTTGGCCCTATTTGACAGAACACAGAAAAATTGTAGTCTATCATAGAATCACAGAATCTTAGAGTTGGAGGGGACCCCAAGGGTCATCTAGTTCAACCCCCTGCAAATGCAGGAATCTCAGCTAAAGCATCCATGGCAGATGGCCACCCAACCTCTGCTTAAAACCCTTCAAGGAAGGAGAGTCCTCCACCCTTTGTGGGAGTCTGTTCCACTGCCAAACAGCTCTGACTGCCAGAAAGTTTTTCCAAGTGGTTAGTCGGAATCTCCTTTCTTGTAACAGGAAGTTTTTGCCTCTAGTCCTACCCTCCAGAGCAGGAGAAAACAAGCATGTTCCCTCTTCCACGAGACAGCCTTTCAGATATTTGAAGATGGCTATCATATCCCCTTTCAGTCTCCTCTTCCCCAGGCTAAGCATACTCAGCTCCGTCAAGCGTTCCTCGTAAGGCTTAGTTTCCAGACTCCTATTCATCTTGGTTGCCCTCCTCTGCACATGTTCCAGCTTGTCAATATCCTCCTTAAACCGTGGAGCTCAGAATTGGACACAGTATTCCAGGTGTGGTCTGACCAAGGCAGAATAGAGTGGTACTATTACTTCCCTTGATCTGGACACTATACTTCTGTTGATGCAGCCTACAATAGTGTTAGCCTTTTTTGCTGCTGCATCACACTATTGACTCATGTTAACCTTGTGGTTCACCAATACCCCTAGATCCTTTTCACATGTACTGCTAGTAAGCCAGGTGTCCCTCATCCTATATTTGTGCATCTGGTTCTTCCTGCCTAAGTGCATAACTTTACATTTGTCCCTATTGAAAATAATTTTGTTAGCTTGTGCCCAGTTCTCCAATCTGTTAAGGTCATTTTGAATTCTGATTCCGTCTTCTGCAACATTAGCTACCCTTCCCAGTTTGGTATCATCTGAAAATTTAATGAGCACCTCCTCAATTCCTTCATCCAAGTCATTTATAAAAGACATTGAACAACAACAGGCCCAGGACAGATCCCTGCAGCACCCCACTTGTCACTTTTTTTCCAGGATGATGAGGAACCATTAATGAGTACTCTTTGGGTTCTGTCAGTCAACCAGCCACATATCCACCTAACAGTTACCTCATTCAACCCACATTTCACCAGCTTCCTCATGAGAATATCATGGGGAACGTTGTCAAATGCCTTACTGAAATCAAGATACACTATGTCCAAAGCATTTCTCTGATCCACCATGTTTGTAATTCCATCAAAAATAGAAATCGGATTGGTCTGGCATGACTTATTTTTGAGAAACCCATGCTGAGTCTTAGTAATCACAGCATCTTTTTTTAAATGCTCACAGACCAACTGTTCTAGGACCTTCCCTAGTATTGATGTCAAGCTCTGTAGTTACCTGGGTCTTCCTTTCCCCCCTTTTTGAAAATGGGGACAATGTACCCATGTCTGAATAAGCATGAGATTGTAAATATATTCTTCTTAGTTATATGTTTATGAAGTTCTTTTGAATATAAAGAATCTGGACATTGTATAGCCTTTACAAAGAAGCTATCAATCACCTAGAAGAGTTATTTAGCTGCCCAGCTGTAAGCTACCCTGCTACTTTGCATATCATCAAAATTTATTGTAATATACATAATACATCAGTAATCAGTTATAAATAGAATGTAGGTGGGAACTTGCTTGAGATGAGCCATGGGTTTCCTCCTGATGTACTGAAGAAGATTAATCTTCAGGTCCGTCTCCCCATCCCCTGATAACAATATTAAATGAGCCTTTCTGGACAAAGCCAAGGGTCATCTAGCCCAGCATCCTATTCTCCAATGAAGTCAACTAGATTCCTCTGGTAAGCCCACAAGTAGGGCATGAATGAAAGCAATAGCCCTCCCCCATTGCTGCTTCCTAGTGATTGGTACTCAATGGCACACTGTCTCTGAACCTGCAGCCATTACTAAACTTCATGATTGTTTCTGCTTCCCATTGAAAGCCATCTAAGCTGCAAGCCATTGCTACATCTTGAGGCCCTGAATTCCATACAGAAGTTTTTTGTTTGTTTTTTTTGTCTGCCCCGAATCTACTACCATTCAAACTAATCTCAGTTCTAAAAGCAAGCAAACAATATAAAGCTCAAATCATTTATTCTGATCATTCTGGTAGACCTTTTCTGTGGATTTTTATAGGCTGGAACCACAGGTTTGCGGGGGGTATGTTAAGGTCCATTCAAACCTTGACATCCAATACGGCTGTGCCATGTATTTGCATAACACTAATATAAAATTGGCAGGGGTGTTTTTCAGTCTCTTTCCTGATAATTCTTTGCATAGAATTTGTCTTCTTTACAGCTTTTTTCACCAAACTATCCAACTAAAACAAAGGCCCTTGAGAGTAAGAAAAACAACAGGCAATGGTTCCTGTGACCTTGTCAGTTGTTTTTCTTTTTCATAAAACTATCCACCATAGCTTCAAGATCTTTGTATTGGTTAGCCGCTAGTTCAGAGCCAAACAGTGAATATGTAGAATTAGATTATTATTTTTTGTCACAATGTTGTATTTTGTTATTTTGCTGTCACCCAGATTCGATCTCTCTAGAGGTCTTCACAGTTTTTCTTGGTTTTCATTGGCAGGAATATCATCTACAAACTTGGCTACCTTCCTTCTCACTCCTTTCTCCAGTTAATAACCTGCTATATCCTGGAAAACTATGACATAATCAAGAAATGCCTCAAGTAAGAACTCTCCTCCTCATACTGTCCCATCATCTGTAATACAGTAGACCCACAACTTAGACCCATTTGATCTGTGTGCATTCAGCTTTATGCACTTAGCAAAAAAAAAATAAGGAGCAGAAAGGGGGTGGGCATTCAAGAAAGAAAATGTTTGGCAACTCCACCCACCATTGCACCCAATATGTTTTGAATGTTAACTCCCACGTAAATTGCTGGTCTACTTTATTTTTTTGCCTTTGAACTCACAATCAAAAGGACTAAAAATTCACAGTGCAATCATATGCATATCTATTAAGAAGCATGTGTTTTGACACCCCAACAAGGGATATTGTCATTAGGGATGTTGGAGAATTCCGATGCAAATGGAAACAGGCATGGAAATTGCTGGTGTTTGTTTGTTTATTCATCCCATGTCCACAATTGGTGTTTGCGGTTGTTTTTGCTTTCAGTCTGTGAATGATAAATAAGTGATTACATTTCCCCCTATTTGCATTGTGTTTTCCTTTGCACTGAAATGAATGGGGTGGAATAATGTAATGATACTGTAATATAATTATGATAATTACATAAATTAGATAATTTCAGCAGAGTGAACAATGAATGATTAACATAGGTCTTTGGTGGAAGTTGCACTGCAGAAGAACAGAAACAGCGTTATATGTGAAGAATACATGGTAGAACAGATAATGATGGTTTATTACATCCTTGTCTTAATAATAATAATAATAATAATAATAATAATAATAATAATTTATTTCTACTCCACCCTCCCCGGCCAGAACCGGGCTCAGGGCAGCTAACACCAATAAAATTACAATGAAATGTAAAAGAAAGAAAAAACAGTTAATTAAAATACGGGTTGAAATACAATTTAAAATGCAGCCTCATTTTACTAGTAGCCCATAAATCAAAACCATAAGGGGAGGGAAACATAAGGGTCAGACTGAGTCCAACCCAAAGGCCAGGCTGAACAGCTCCGTCTTGCAGGCCCTGCGGAAAGATGTCAAATCCCGCATGGTCCTAGTCTCTTGTGACAGAGCGTTCCACCACGTCGGGGGGCAGCCCTGGCCCTAGCTGAAACCAATCTAACCTCCTTGAGGCTCAGGACCTCCAAAGAGTTGTTATTTGTGGACCTTAAGGTCCTCCGCAGGGCATACCAGGAGAGGCGGTCCCATAGGTACAAGGGTCCTAGGCCGCATAGGCATTAAAGGTCAAAACCAGCACCTTAACCCCGACCCTGTACTCCACCAGGAGCCAGTGTAGCTGGTAAAGCACTGGGTGAATGTGGTCCTGTGGCAAGGACCCCATAAGGAGCCTTGCCGCAGCATTCTGCACCCGCTGGAGTTTCTGGGTCAGCTTCAAGGGCAGCCCCACGTAGAGCGAGTTACAATAATCAAGTCTGGAGGTGACCGTCGCATGGATCACTGTGGCCAGATCAGGGCGAGAAAGGTTAGGGACCAACTGCTTGATACGATGGAGATGGAAAAATGCCACCTTTGCTGTGGCTGCAACCTGCGCCTCAATGGAAAGGGAGGCGTCGAAGGTTACACCCAAACTCTTGACAGAAGGCGCTGGCACTAAATGAGCCCCTGCAAGAGATGGGAGTTGCCCCCCCCCCAACCCCATGTCATCCCGACCCAGCCAGAGGACCTCTGTCTTCGAAGGATTTAACTTCAGCCGGCTCCCATGAAGCCATCCAGCCACAGCCTCCAAGCATCTGGTCAGTGTGTCTGGGGCTGAGTCAGGGCGGCCGTCCATCAACAGATATTCTGGGTGTCATCAGCATATTGATGACAGCCCAACCCAAAACTGGACAATCTGGGCAAGGGGGTGCATAAAGATATTGAAAACACACACACACGTCTCTGTTTCTCTCTCTCTCTCTCTCTCTCTCTCTCTCTCTCTCTCTCTGTGTGTGTGTGTGTCCTAATAACAAGGACAGGGGCAAGGAAATAGGGAGCACGCCAAGACAATAGGGAAAGTTGAATCATTAATTTTCATAAGCAAAGGGTTTACATATATTTTAAGACCTACAAAGGTAAGTAGACATCTGTCTCAGCTAAAACAATTTTGTAAAATTTACTCAGAATCTGTAATTTCTGTTTTCACCAGCAGTGAATCTGCCAAGATAGAAAAAGCTCGGGGGGGGGGGGTCATCCTGAGAGACTTGTAATACATGTTTTAAACAAATACTGTATATAAATCTCCTCAGACATTCATCATTTGTAGAATGAAAACAGTGCAAAACAAAACATAATATTCTGATGATTTCAGTTACCTCCTTTGCCAGGCCCTAGAGACTAGACCAAGAATGATTATAATAACAAATGTTTTACAGGCAGTTGGTTCTGATAATGTGGGGTAAATATATTTTGTCTTCCCCAACAAAGAAATTGTTTTGAAATTGGTTACAAGCATTATCAAGATAAAAGGACCTAAAATGAGGCAAACAAGGGTAGTATCACTCATTTCCTTTTTAATGCACACTTATTTCATTATCATTTAACTCAGTGGGACTTACTTCTTCAGTAAATATACTTAGATCACAAGTTGTGAATCTCTTTGGACCTATTTGCATGTTTGCAAACCAAATAAACTGCCATGGGCACAACCCACATACCCCATACCACAACCTGTTCTATTAGGCCTCTGTGGGTGCATATGTATCCATGGGTGCCATGATGGCAACCCAGGTAAGCAAGAGAGTATATTTTGGTAAAGTTTGGTTAATAATGCCACAAGGTGGTGAGAGGAGACACTTTCCTGATATAAGTTGTTTTATAATAGTGGCCCTACCATAAAGCAGAGTGGGAAAGGGCCCTAGCTCAGTGGCAGAGAATATGCTTCGCATGTAGGAGGTCCCAAGTTCAACCCCTGGCATTCCTAGGTGGTGCTGAGAGAGAACCCTGCCTGAAACCATGGAGAGCTGCTGCCAGTGAAGAGAGTAGACAATACTGAGCTAGGTGAACCAATGGTCTGACTCAGTAGCATCCCATGCTCCTTGTGAGGCAGATACAGAGGGTAGGAAGCCAACAGAGCTAAGTTAGTCTTCTGCCCTGTCACACAGTAGAGGATGCTGTTCTGTCCCCAGTGCTGAAATGCTGTTGCCAGTCTGGTTAGCTTTTATGCTAACCAGAATTCTTGTCCATCGCCTCAGGCAGCTGAATGTCTTGAACCGGCTCTGTTGATGTAGCTGTTTCAGAAGGTATACTTCCCCATTCCCAGAAACTGTAACTACTGTTTAAATCCCTCTTATTTCAAAACTACATGTGGATTAGGCAAGAGAGCTGTTCAGAAGACAAACTGGAGGAGCGAGGACAGCATATGTACATCCACCAGTGTTATTTCCTCATTGGAGCAACAGATTGTTTTTTGAACTATTGCAAGGTCAGCTCAGAAAGTTTGTGCCCTCGTCCTTGTGGTTCCTTCAGACATTATTTTGGAGAGCCAGTGCTACCAGAAATTGCTGTGTGGACCTGTGTGTGAGAAGTGTGGTGTCAGATTTTTGGAAGCTTCTTTCTCAGCCTATCATGTATGCAAGGATTGAACAGGATCTGTTCTGTGCCTTGGGTCACTTGTATTTGAGAAACTGAACCGAACTGGGTGCACTGAACAATCGTGATTAGTGTCTTCTCTCTCTCTCTCTCTCTCTCTCTCTCTCTCTCTCTCTCTCTCTCTCTCCTGAAGCAGCAGCTGCATGGCTGCAGGTTCAGGTATAGCCTAAGGGTATAATTCTACTGAAAACGTATACTGCTTGACTGTCAGCTTAGTTCTCACAGCTTCTGCCATAGAACCTTGGGGGTGGTATGTGAGAACTATGCTTTACAGTTCCCAAAACCACTCTCAAGGATGAAATAGGGTTCCTTGTAGAGAGAAGTCAGTAGACACCTACAGAGGGGAATCATTACGTACCAACATTATACACTTTAAAAATAATCAGTCTACTCACTTTCTCTCTTCACCCACATGCTTCGGGGGCCACATACATGTTAAGGAGGCTGTGGCCTGGTGGTAACATATGTTGTTTGCTCCCCACCCACCCCACCCACCCCTGCTGCCAAAAGGCTCAAGGTTTAGTTCTTAGTGTTTTACAGTTAGAGTTGGCAGAACTGTAAAGGACCTCTATCTAAAACTAGCCTGACCACTTATGCATTACCAAAACACAGGGAATACCTCAACCCAAAGCCAACCTAAAAAAACAAGGGCAAAAGAGGGCATATATATTATTTGTTCATTTATACGTGTAGGTGCAAACTTATAAATCATAACAACACATCTCACCATAGTTGTGGGGACTGTGACAGGGTGGCCTGTGTGCCTGTGTAGTCAGCTGTCTGCTGGTGGGCAACTTCAAGGACATTGCTTCCACTTCTTATAGTTCTTTACTTAAAACCAGACTTGGACTAGACAGCCCTTAAGAACAGAGGATGGTCCTTTGACAACCTTCAAACAGAGAGGGCCACCTTTTGGAAAGCAACAATCAAACCACCATGGTCAAAGGCAGCAGGGAAGCAGTTTACTGCAGATCTGTTAATGAACAGCCACATCCTTGTGTTGTCAGCTATCAGCTATATAATTTTGATAGCACTATGAAGGACCTTATATAGTTAAAATAATTTCAGCAAAGTGTGACGGACAGCAGAGCCAGACCAGAGTCTGGTGATGCAGCTCCTCTGAAACTCCACCCGAGGGCTGGAGCCTCTCTCTGATTGGCTACAGAGTCAGTTGGAAACAGAGGGGGCGGGGCCAGCACTTTGAGGGGGATATAAAAGGAGCCGTTTCTGAGGGAGTTGGTTAGATAGGGTTTGGTTTTGAGATAGCGCTAAGGTTCAGCTTAAGAGATGGGGTTTGGCTGGAGTTGGGAGGCAGGGGGTGAGATAAGGAGAACTGGTTCTGAGTGAAGTTAAACATACACGCTGAGGAGACTATCCATAGCGAGGGGACAGAGCCTCGCAGCTTGGATAAGGAGACCAGGTTGAGGGTCTGGGAAAGGAATACAGACAGGAATGTTCTGGGAGGGCTGAGTCTGAGCCGGGAGAGGTAGATCCTGTGGGAATTCAGGCTCCCTGGGTCTCATTCTAGCCAGGAAGGGAGAGTTCTTCTAGGTACTGAAGACTCCTGACCCAGTGACAAGGCGTGAGGGGATCCCCTGGGTCTGTTGTACCATTTAGAATACCTAAGGGGTGGGATGGTTTAAGAGAGTGGGCAACTGAGGAGAAGTGCCCCTCGCTCATGAACCAAAGTATTAAGCTGTGAAGGAAGCTGTGTTGTAATAAAAGTATTTAAAGGAACCACCTGTCATAACTAAGTAACAGAAACTGAAGTATAACAACTGATTTTGAGTAAAGAGAGGTTAAGTGAAGCTGTCACTGTAACACTGTGTTTAAGCCTGAGACATCCTATAGTTAAAGTAAATAAGTTAACTTCTACCTGAAAGATTGCATTTCCAGATCCACTTTGTTTCATAACCTTCTTTTTGTTTAATGAACTTTTCTTCTTCTTCTTCTTCTTTGTTTTCTGCCCGAGACTATAATCATTAAGTCTTCCCTCACACAAGTCCACCACTAGATAACATGTGGTAAATTGTAGAATAATGTGTAATTGGTATACTGTGAGGTGGGTGCACTATATTTAATTGGGGGCAGTTAGTGGGAGCAGATCCGCCACATTATTAATTGGTGGTATTAAGTGGTGGGTCTGCTACACAAAGGATCTGAGATTAAGGAAATAACCAAATGAAAACCAAAAGAGAAGAAAGACAAACACTTTGCTGCAGGCATCCTTCCTGCGCAGAGTGCAAACCACAGTGAGAATATCAACCAAGGCTCTCTCAGGTTGCTCTGGCTGTATGTGATGACAGACAGGCTTTGAGGAACACAGTTCAATGAGTATGTGAAAAGAGAGGCTTAAAAAAAAAAAGATCCTCCCTTCTCAAATGGTGCTATATACTGTCTGCTGAAGGATTATGTTCCTTTTATCTTAACCTCATGCAGATGAAAAGTAACAAATGCATCATCTTCACACAGGGTTGGCAGACGTGTGTATGTTGTAGATGAGATCGGCTTCACCCGACTGAGGCTTGAAATACACCTGCAAAATATATAAGCCATCTGAATAAATATAGTAGGCCTTGTGGGCTGATTCAGTTACTTTTGAGGATCCTGATGAAAACCAGGAACTCCAGCCCTGTCACCTTTTCCAGAAAATCTCAGGGTCTCTGCATGCACTCTTAAAGAAAATCGGGAAAGACCAAGGCTGGACCTACATGGACCTTTTTAACGTTATTAGAATGTTATTAGATATATTGTTTTAAAACGTCACAGGGTATACTGGTAAAATAAAAAACATTCCTTACCTTGTTTTTGTACATCAAAACACAGTTTTCCCGCTGCCGGTTCCTGGTTGCTCGGCAGTGCTCTCCGGTTTCACTATTTCTTTGTCTGTCACACCTTATTATATATTGTATTCTTTATTCTTACTGCATTGTTTACAAAATAGAACTTATCCTCTCTCAACACATACAGGTGAAATTCGAAAAATTAGAATATCGTGGAAAGGTTCATTTCTTTCAGTAATTCAACTTAAAAGGAGAAACTAATATATGAGATAGACTCGTGACATGCAAAGCGAGATATGTCAAGCCTTTGTTACAATTGTGATGATTATGGCGTACAGCTGATGAGAACCCCAAATTAACAATTTCAACTTTGGGGTTTTCATCAGCTGTACGCCATAATCATCACAATTATAACAAGCAAAGGCTTGACATATCTCGCTTTGCATTTCATGAGTCTATCTCATATATTAAACTCTGTAGCTAATGAAAACAATTGCTTACATAAATGGACTTTTCCACAATATTCTATTTTTTTGAGTTTCACCTGTAAATAAGCCAAATGGCTTAAAGGCTGTTAGAATGTCTTATTTGTGTCTATTAAGAGCTTTAAAAAATGCTCCTAATCATCTGAAAGACAAGTTTCTCTATATTCACAATACATGTAAACATTCTTGTGAAGCAGCAATATAATGGCCACATGGATATATTATTTTGTTGCATAATGGATCACAATCCTATACAAGTTTGCTTGTATTGCTCCCCCCCCCCTTCTGTACACCACATGGTGGTACATCATACCAGCGTGAGTTTTATGAGAACTGGATCAGGCCAAAGGGCTATCTAATCCAGAATCCCAAGACCATTGCGGTCAACCAGATGTCTATGGACAAAGCCCTTTGATGCTGTTTGCCCTCCATGAGCTGGTGTTCTGTGGCATTCTTCTCTCTGATCCTGGGTACAATCATCATGACTAGTAGCCATTATCTAGGCTAGCCTTATTCTCCATGAATTCACCTAACCCTCCTTTTAAAGCCATTTCTGTAACGGTGGCGTTCCCTCTTTGCAGTAAAACTCCAGCACACGCAGCGTGATATTTACAGTCTTTATTACATAGAACAAAGAACAGCTGCAGTTCAAAATCACGCGTCCGAACCTGTCGAGTCAGATTCGGGGAGTGGATTCCTTCGATTTCGGTGCCAACAAAGTAGGCGTGGAAACCTTGCGATATGTCTTTGCTCTTTAAGTTTCATTTCCCTCCTTGCCTGTGCTGCTGTGAAAGGCCCCCCCCCCTTTTTCTGAGTCTGAACTTCCTCCTACCGGCTCTGGTGGGTCGTAGGGCTCTTCAGCATCCCTGACCCCCTGCTCTTCCTGACTACGCTCCACCCCCTGTTCTGTTTCGTGCATCAATTCCCTGTCTTTCTCTTCTGACAGTTCCTGCTCAGAACCCTCCCCTGCTACAGACGAAACTGCCCGTTCTGGCTCTTCCCTGACAATTTGGTGGTATTCACTACATATTGTGGTACCAAATTCCATACTTTAGCAGTGAACTTTCTTTAACAGTTCTGAATCTCCCACCATTCCATTCCAACAGAGACAAATGAAAAGTAGGGAGAGTCGAGGCCTTGAAGTTGCTCATCAATAGTTAGCACCCGGACAGCAGACTGAGCAGGGAGACGAACTTCTCTGCTACGATTCAATGTGTTGCATTTCCTTTTAAACTGCAGCTCTTATTTCAAATGACTGAAAAACATACAATACTCACACACAAACAGATTATTAGTGCTTTAGGGTATTCTTCATATATTGAGAAAAGCTTCATTGGTGCCAGCACAAAATGGGTTGATGACAGTGCTGCAGGACTTGTATAAGACTGAGACAAAATATGTGACAGATAAGAATAAGTAACTATGTCCCACAGCAACCTCCTCGTACACTAAGATATTCTGTTAAGGCCCTTTTCAAGTCCCCCAGAGCTGAGGTAAATGGGTGAAGACAAGGCCCTCATGCTACTGTTTTCTGAGTCTCCATCTAGGGATGGAGGAAAAGTCATTCAATCTGCTTTTTCCAGTGGACTGTCCCAATCTGACCCTCTCACATTTGCTTTCAGATCAGAACACAATTTTCAACCAGATTGAACATTTATTTGGCTTTGTGGTGTATTTTTCATGCACACATTTTTCATGTGGTGTACTTTAAAATGCACACATTTTTTATGGAAAATGCATTGCAAAACACTGAAAAATAAGTATTTTCTACATAAAACTGTGGATTTCTAATAGTGTGTCCAGTTTAAATGTGTTATTTTTTTAATTTAAAAAATCTGCACAAAATGAGATGGAACAGACCCGTGATCAAATGCCAGTGAAACAAAAGTGGAAAAGAATTAAGCGGATTAGTCCATACATGCTACCAAGCAAAGTGCTATATATTTTCCTGGGCTTTAAACACCTAGTGTATTTTTATTTTGACTACATTTCATTTTAGTGCTTCCCATTATTGTTGTCAAGTGTTATATCAATTACTGTTTCTTCATTGTTTGATGACTTTCAGCCTGAATGGTGGTACAAATGTATTTTAATTCATTAATAGTAGCGCAAAGCATTTTTGATCCCCTCCTTTCATGACTAAGCTGCCAATACAGCTGCTAATGCGGGGGTGTGGAGTGGGGAGTTCAGGTCAAGGGTGATGATTCAGTCTTCCAGGCCTCTCAAAACTCCCTCCATGCCTATCTTCACTCTTCAAGTGTTTCTGCCTGGTTGGTAATGTCTCTTGCAGGTGTGCATGGAGAGGAGTGTGTAGGGGTGTGAAGAAACAAGACTCCTGTACAAAGGTTAAATTTACATTTGTTGCTCTGCCAACTTCTGCTCCTGGCTCCACCCACCAATGGCAGGTGGTCCTCAGAAGGTTGCCCAGAAGGAAATGTGGCCTTCAGACTGAAAAAGTCTAAAGCAGGCATGTCCAACAGGTAGATCGTTGGCTCCCCCCAAAGAAGCTGAACAACTGTGGCTCCCTTTAGAAAGCTCAACATTTTACCTCCTCCCTGAAAAAATTCAACAACTTTGACCTGAACCCCAAAAAAGGGGGTAGATCACTGCCAGCTTTCAACTCTGTGAGTAGATCGCAGTCTCTTGGGAGTTGGCCACCCCTGGTCTAAAGCATCCACATCCAATTCCGTAATTATAATGTTGGTATTATTTATACCCCACACATCTTACTGGGTTGCCCCAGCCACTCTGGCAGCTTCCAACATAATAAATCATTAAACATTTAAAAACTTCCGTATACAGGATTGCCTTCAGATGACTCGAGGGTCGGATAACTCCATACCCTTCAATATTTCTCCAGTGAAAATAGGAATATCCTAAGGAAAAGTGAGACATTCCAGGATCAAATCAGAAGCTGGGGTGGCTTCTCTAAATCAGGGAAGTCCCTGGAAAATAGGGGCACTGGGGGGGTCTGGTTTCCACAACCAAGGGATCACTGCCAAAAATACCTTTTCTCTCACCTTCCATGTCTCATTTAGTGGGGGCATTGAGAGAAGGGCCTGAGCCAATGATCTCAAGGTGCAGTCCTAGGTCCTTTCTTTCTTTTTTTAATAGAATTTTTATTATTTTCTTTAGTCAAAAAACAAAAACAAAAAATATATAATATAACAATATTACAATAACAAATCAATTGCATTTGCTCTGCTGAGCTCATGACTTCCCTCCCTCCCTTCAACTGGTTTCTCATTTCCTAATAAATTATATGTGCATTTCAGCTGCCAGTTTCTGTCCTTCATATATTTCAAGTCCTTTTATTATTCATGGTCAGATAGTATTTTACATTATGTTGCAGGATTCATATCAGTCCTGCTAGTGTCTTCACATTCTTACAATGATCTTTCAAATACTCAATAAATTTACTCCAATCTCTTTGGAATTTCTGGTCACCTTGGTTCCAGATCCTCACGGTCATTTTGGCCAACTCCGCATAATCCATCATCTTCATCTGCCACTCCTCAATCGTTGTAATTCCTGTAATTTCCACCTTTGGGGCTAACAAAGTTCTTGCTGCAGTGGTAGCATATACAAATAGTCTTTGATCTACTTTTGCTATCTCTTCTCCCATCAAACCAAGCAAAAATGCTTCTGGGTTTTGGGGAAAAGAATATCTTATCATCTTTTTTAGTTTTTTAATTGAAGATCAATTCCCAAAATGATTTTACCTTATCATAAGTCCACCACATATGGTAAAAATCTCCATCTTTTTCATTACACTTCCAACATAATTTATTTTTCATCCTGTACATTTTGGCCAATTTCACTGGGGTCAAATACCACATATACCTCATTTTCATTACATTTTCTTTTAAGGCCATACATGCTGTAAATTTTAAGTTCTGGTTCCATAATTTTAACCAAGAATCATACTGAATATTATGCCCAAAATCAATAGCCCATTTCGTCAAGGTACAGTCCTAGCTTCATGTAGGAAGAGGGAATACTGTATTTTTCGCTCCATAAGACACACTCCCCCCCAAAAAAATAAAGTAAGGAGAAATGTCTGTGCGCACCCTTGCCCAAGCTTCCATTGTTGAATGTTCTGCAGACAGAGGCTGTTGGTTTCCCCAGCGACATGTGACTGGCAGATTAGATCTGTCTGGAAACTAGAAATGGCTCCCTTTCCTTTACTAAAGAAGCTGCAGAACTGTGAGTAGAACCCCATAAAAACAGGATTTTTTCCCCCTTTGCAAAGTAACCTCAACAACTTTGAGCTCATCCTCAAAAAACCCGGGGCTTTCCCCCTTTGCAAAAGAAGCTGCACAGCTTTGAGCTGATCCTCAAAAAACCAGGGCTTTTCTCCTTTGCAAAAGAAGCTGTACAACTGTGAGCTGATCCTCAAAAAAATGGGGGTTTGCCCCTTTCCTCCTCTAAAAACTAGGTGTGTCTTATGGAGAGAAAAATATGGCATTTCAGGTAATTTCAGTATTTCAGGAAATACATATTTTATAAATAAGACAAGCAGACAGAGGGAAAGGTAACTTTCTGGATTTAATTTGTTTTCATCTATTTTATCCTCCCAACCGATTCACACACAATAAATAAATAAATAAATGTTCATTTAAATTCTGGACAGACAATATCTCTCAGAAAACTCTGAATATGCATATAGTGTGGCTGTGAAAAGATTCAAAGGCTGATGTAAGAAAATTCACACTGTTCAATATGGGATCCTGGGGAGGAAGTATTCAAATAAAGGACTGAAGGACAATGCTGCCTGTCCTGAATCGAAAACAATCACAATTTTCGGTTGTATAAAGCAGCCTGGTCTCCAAGAGAGATTGTGAAATGTTTGTTATCTGCAGCCTAAGTGATACTGCTATTATGTAATGCATTATTCAAAAATCATCAAAGTTACAAGGTTTGTGTTAACTTCTACTTAGACTGCCCTGAGAGAATCAGAAAAAGACAAACATATTTTGTCTCTTTGTCATTAGGAGATCCCTAGTCTCCACTCAGAATTACAATTCCTAGAGTGGTTTAGCGATCAATTCCTTTGCCCAGGGAATTCTGGGAATTGTTATGGGGGGGATAGTGGTCTTCTAACAGCTCTGCACGCTTACTAAACTACAGTTCCCAAGAAACCATGACTCTTTAAAGCAGGGGTCAGCAGACTTTTTCAGCAGGGGGCCGGTCCACTGTCCCTCAGACCTTGTGGGGGGCCGGACTATATTTTGGAGAGGGGAAAAAAGAACGAATTTCTATGTCCCCAAAATAACCCAGAGATGCATTTTAAATAAAAGGACACATTCTACTCATGTAAAAACACACTGATTCCTGGACCGTCTGTGGGCTGGATTTAGAAAGCTATTGGGCCAGATTTGGCCCCCGGGCCGTAGTTCGCCTACCCATGCTTTAAAGTGGTATGGTATAAATGTATAGTGCAGGGGGGAGTCTATGTGAGGCCCCAGGGTTCTGTTAGGCTTCTGAAACAAATCCCACTTTTTCTTGCCTTCGGTCTATATTGTTCTGTGAGGTAAACAGGGAGATTTGCTGCGCCTGTAGGTACTATTCTACCTTAGTGCTCAAGAAACCGAAATAAAACAAAATAAAAAAAATCAGCCTGCTCTGATTTCTTTTGCCTTGTAAAAAATATATATATATATAAGATCACGCATCTTTAACAAGTCAATCCAATGTTTGTTCCAACCTAGGAGGAGTCCGTTTGTCTGCAAGAGGCATTTTTAAAACTTAAAAAAAAAGAAAAGAAAAAAGGTTCCAGCATTCTCAATCTGTCAGAGGCTGGAGAGCATAAAATTCATCACCCAGATAGTTTGAAATATGATAATAAAGAAATAAGCAGAAAAGGGATAAATTCATCAAAGTGCAAGAAATATTCGAGAGGAGAAAAAGGAATTTCCTGAGGTAACTGTCCTTGACCTGGCTCTTTAATCGAGTGAAATTTCATCACTTTATCTAATATCATGCTTCATGCTTCAGGCTCCTGGCAATTCTATTTTAGTGTGGTCTAATGGGCAGCTGACACATCCACTCAGCACCAGACTGCATAATATGTGCTGACACACTGTGTGGTGAGCACCCTATTGAGAGCTGTTTATTTGTGCCTGGCAAGGAAAAAATTCATCCAGTAAAAGTCTCTTCATAACCATTTCAGTTTCAGCTTTCATGGCCTCCATGGGCTTCACATTTCAAGAGGTTCTGAAATGCTTGTCGGGGAGGGAGGGAGGGAGGGAGACAGTTGCTTATTTGGGTGGCTGTTCCATTATCTGACTTTAGGTGAGAGGTTGTGAAAGCACTGGTTATGGTTGTCTGAAACCTGTATCTAGATAGGGTAATGAAGAGTGTCATCCTAACTGCTTTGCAGGCAGCTCTCCCCAGAACCCTTGATTCAATTTGATATTCTGAGGTTAACGCATTGCATTGGGACTGAAAATAGGAAGGCGCACGAAACACTTTTATATTTATTCAGTTCAGTAAGCATGGCAAACTCATCAACAGCTATTTGTACACTGTGGGCATGGTGGGACTTTGATGTACTGATTTATGCTTGCTATTTTCATCCTGCAGTATTAGTTTAGAGTAGAAATGCCCTCTTTTTATATATAATAAAGAGTAAAAAGTAAAAAGTAATAATAATAATAATAATAATAATAATAAACCAGTATGTGAAGGGGGATGGGAAGGATAGGAAACATGGCTCTCGGCCTAACAGAGGACATTATCATAAGCCCAAGAACATAAAGGCATGGGACAATAAATGATAAATGATTTCTGCCCTCCCGCCTTTAGGCAGCAATCAATGTTTTCCCTAAAGGGAAACGAATTATTTCTTGTACATGTATGCCCATAGCTTTATACTAACATATTTACAAATGTATTCCAAGCTCAAAAAGAATAAATGTGCATATGATTAATATACACAATAGATCTGTTCTGTATATTAATCTGTTCCAAGGTTTGTAAACCACATTTGCAGTGTCCCTACAGGGATACGTCCCTCCAAAGGTGTTTGCTCCTTAAAGCGTCATTTCCTAGATTTCGAAAAGCACCAAACTGAAAGTACAGGAAGCCCCCTGTGAAGGAGCCTGGAAGAAAGAAATGTTGATCGTTTTCATTAATCAAGTCCTGATCATTTTTTTCTAAACACTGGGGGTGATAGCCAGTGTTGATTCATACACAGAGCAGACCCACTTAATTTGTTTCAGTAAGTCTACTCTACGGCTGCATTCAGTCGTGGGGTTTGTTGCATTATTTTTACTGGGCTTAGTCCCAGGCAATCTTAAGGACCATCTTCTCCCATAGAACTTGCCCAGGCTCTGAGATCTTTGGCAGATGCTCTTCTCTCAGTCCTGCCAACCTCACAGGGATGCTTGGTGGGGATGCATGACAGGGCCTTCTTGGTGGCTGCTCCCAGACTTTGGAACTCCCTTCGTAGAGAAGCTAGACTAGGGTTGCCACCTGTCTTTTAAAATACACATTTGTTCTGTTTTGAGGGCACAGAATCCCCTGCTCAGTTCTGGATGCCTTTTGTTACGTTTTTGAAGTCATAAAAATAAAATAAAAATAAAGTATGTGCTCTCACCCTTGTCTTGCACAGCCTAGCTTGCTAGGCCCCTCAGAAGTTGAGCCCACCCTCCAAAGCTGGCTGATGGACACTCCAGGCTAGCCAATAGAGCCCACCAGCCAGCAGGCTCTTCTGGGTTGGGTGGAGCTCTTACCAATGGCTCCAAGAGAACCAGCAAGACCTTTTGTGGAGCAGCAGCCTCTGCTTGCAAAGCTCAGCCTCACTTTGCCTCTTGCTGTGTGTTTAAGGGTCTCTTGGCTTATTTCAACCTCTAGAATGGATAGGGTGGAGGCTGCCAACAAGGGCTTCTTACATTTAGAGTTCTGTTGCTGAAATTGCCCGGATGAAGGGTGGTAGAAAAATTTAATAAATAATAATCCATCCATCTCTAGGCATTAAAGCACCATAACCTTCATATATTGGAGCCCTCAGGGGGATGAGGGGTCATGTGAACCCTGTTAGGATGTCGGAGGCAAAGCTCTGTGAGGAAGAGAAGCAGAATTTCTTGCTATCTCTTCCTTCCTTCCTTCCTTCCTTCCTTCCTTCCTTTCTTCTTTTTTGGCCGGCTTTCTACATTTACAATCCCTCTGGCAGGCAGAAATTCAGCAGGTGGGGTGCATTTCCTTTCAATGTTGTTGTTGGAATGTTTGCAGTTACTGAGAGCTTCCATTTGGTCATTGTAATGGATTGCTTTGAAGTCATTTCTGTATCAGGCAAAGCAATTTTTAGCCCCCCAATCCCCTCCACCCCTGCCCGACCTGCACCTTATTTTGCCTGACCAGCGATGGCTACCCTAAGCTAGACGGGCTCCCTCCTTGTTGTCCCTCCACTGACAGGCGGAAACTGTTTTATTCCAATTTTGGAACTGACTGTGTTTTTAAGAAACAGACTTTAATAGTACTGTGTTGTTTTTATTATCTGTATTTTAATAGATTTGTTTTTCATTTTGTTTTAGTTGTATTAGAGTTTAATTACTTTTTAATGGTTAGCTTTTGTATGTTTTGTATTTTATCTGTGTTTCTTTAATTTGTGAAAGCCGCCTTGCGTCCCAGTCTGGGGGAAAGGTGGGAGACTGATAATAATAATAATAATAATAATAATAATAATAATAATGACGATGATGATGATGATGATGTTTGTAATGCTAACTCTTCTGTCCCAGTTTATAGCATTCCATTTACACTGCAATACCTTGTTGCATTATGGAATTGGATTTTTAAATTGAAATATCTCCATGTCATTCTAAGTTTCAAATAGTGGGAAAGAACTTTATGCCTGGGTAGCACCCTAAATTTCATCACAAAACCACAACAAAAAAATTACATCACAAAACTGCCACAATTTTCCAACTTAATGGGGCTGCAAACAGATTTTTTTTTCTGAAAACACAGAAATAGGCACTAAACGACTCCTAGTTGCTTCTCAATTAAGGTCATTTAGCATACATTTAAGATTTGATTGAATTGTCACAGCCCGCACTTTTACATTCAATTGTCATTTAACTCCAGGCTTTGCATATTTTCCTCCTTACAGAATGGAGGATAGTGCCAGTGGTATTACAAGCAAAATGGTCCTTTGATTCCACTTCCCTCCATAGATGCAGACCTCTCCTGTCTCAGGAGCTCTCATCTCCTCCCATCCCCTTCCTCTCTGACTTCATCATGCACTTGTGGGGGTGAAGCTTTGCTGCCACAAGTACAATCAAAATTTTCTTGCTTTGTAGGGCTGAAACTGTACTTTATGTAAAGAAAGCAAAATTTGGAGAAGGACACACATTCTTATTCTTATTCCTATTCCTATTATCTTATTCTTTTTCTACCTCGCCCATCTGGCTGGGTTTCCCAAGCTGCTCTGGGCTGGTTACAGTAAATATAAAAACATAGTAAAACCTCAAACATTGAAACACAGGACCGATCTTCATTTTCTGCAATTCACATACAGTGGTACCTCGGGTTAAGAACTTAATTCGTTCTGGAGGTCCGTTCTTAACCTGAAACCGTTCTTAACCTGAGCTACCACTTTAGCTAATGGGGCCTCCTGCTGCCACAGCGCCACTGCCGCGGCACAATTTCAGTTCTCATCCTGAAGCAAATTTCTTAACCCAAGGTACTATTTCTGGGTTAGCGGAGTCTGTAACCTGAAGCATCTGTAACCCGAGGTACCACTGTATTTGTCTTAGCAACTTTTTCCCTCCTAAAATGTAAGGGGAAATATCTGTGCATCTTATGGAGCGAATGGTGGTCCGTGGAGCTAAATTTCCGAGGGGCCAAAAGCAGATTGTGCTTTTTATTTTACAAAGAGAAAGGGGGGGGGGTGTTGAAATTACCCTGCTCAGCAGCTGATCAGCAAGAGATCGGGAGAGAGATAAGAGTCCCGGCTCCATTTCAGCCCCACCCTCCTTTGTTGAATGTGCTGCAGAGGGAGGTTGGTTGTTTCCCCGGGACATGTGACTGGCTGATTAGATTATCTGTCTGGAAACAGTAGGAACTGCTCCCTTTCCTTAAGATTTTTCAGAAATGTGAGTTGAACCCCATAAAAATGGGGCTTTTCCTCTTTGCTTTTCCTAAAAAAAAACCCAGGGCTTTTCCCTTTGCAAAAAAGCTGCAAAACTTTTAGCTGATCCTGAAAAAACCAGGACTTTTCCCTTTGCCAAAAAAGCTGCAAAACTTTTAGCTGATCCTCAAAAAAACAGGGCTTTTAGAGGAGGAAAACCAGAAAAATATTTTTTTCCCTGGTTTCCTCCTCTAAAAATGAGGTGCGCCCTATGGTCCAGTGCGTCCTATGGAGCGAAAAATACGGTACATTGTATATATTTTCCTTTTGGGGTCAATTCCATGTATTATTGAGCTACACATTATTAATGGATAGGGCCCAAGTTTTTCTATAGAGTACCAACAACTGTCTTTTAAACCAAAGGTCCTCAATTAAATAATTAACTGAGATTTTTTTTAAAGGGCTTGTTGACTTAATAAATACCGAATGAACATTAAAGACTTCTATGATCTAAGAGATTAACTGTTGTGTGTGGAACATCTGTTTGGCAGTTTTTAATTCTCTCTGCCTAATTAGAGATATTGAATATAACTTGCAGCAGTTTTTGCTACCCAAACAATTATGATTTTGCATGTAGTGGCTTCCATTTATCAAATGAATATGAATTAGTTTTATTTTTAAAGAACTTTCCAACCATCTGGTATGTGTGCTGAAAGACCGACAGTTTTTAAGTAGATCTCCCAAGATCACACAAGAACTTTTAATTTTATATCTTATTTTCAATGCAGCCACTCGGAAGTTGTCCTCCATCTGGTCATTTTCAACGCTTGGTAATATAAATTGGCAAGGCTGGCAATAGAAAACAGAATTGAGACATTTCTCCTCCCTGCCCTGAAATGGCTCTCATTGTGAAAAGCCACCAACCAACTGAACGATGCTACATACGATGACCAGGCAGCAATGGTGTCTTTGACCTCAGAACACCTCCCAGAGAGGGGGAAACAGGGCCAGGATCAGGGAACCTGTTGTTGCACACCTCCTATCATCCCTGGCCACTGGCTATGCTGGCTAGGGCAGGTGAGAGTTGGAATCGAACAACACCTGGATGGTCACACGATGCCCGACAGTTCTCTGAATTCCCTTACTGGTGTCTCTTCACAAAAACTCACTGCAAAAAGACAAGTCAGCTCCCAGTTTTGTGGGTTCCTGTTCATGTGGCCATAGCTGCGGGGGCTAACTAGTTTTTTTTTTTCGCCCCGAGTGAAGCCTCCAGAGGGGCCCCATTTAGGCTTCTGGCTCTGTGTGTGCGTGCCACACTGCGTCTTTGACCTGGGTGAAATAAAGCCTAGTTTCACCCATTCATTAAGGGTGCTTCCAGATGGGAGTTTATTGTAGACCTTGTGACCACAACGTGCTTGCAGCATCCATATGATGTTGTAATTATCAAAATGGCAGCTCATAACTTCTTTTGCATATTGAATCCAGTTGAACAGCAAAATATTCCCTAATTTTAGGCAAACTTAAACTGTGTGCTTGTGACTGAATGGTGTGTAATGGAAACTGGTGCTACATACTGCTGAGAAGAGGGTGCCTAATTTCTGCCATATATGTGACAGCCTGGTGCATAAACTGCATGTGTAATTCAGAGCTTTAAAATGTAATACTCCCCTTTCTTTAGATTCTATAGAAATAAGTGCCCTGATTGTTCATGAGAGTGAATGTCAAGGTTAAAAATCAATGGGCAGTAGATATATATACATATATATATATATCAGTGGGAGCTCTCAGATCTGTTGTGACAGGATATATTCAGCATCTGGCAGTATCAGCCCCACTATTTGCAAAGGACAATTAAACAAAATAGTCAGGGAGTTGTATTTGTTCACCAAAGAAAAAAGAAGAAAAAGAGGGAGTGGAGGAGGAGGCCCGGGCAGTTGCCACTTAATGCATGATAACACTGTTGTTCCACTATGCTGAGAATAATAAGAGTAAATCTATTTAGCAGATTTTTGAGTAGCAGTTAGAAATGATGGCATTAATAGAATCAGGACAACGTGGCTGATTTGGCAGCTACAAGAGCAGAGCAATTTTAAAATATGGAGAGTGGATTGACGAACCTGTCTCCAGCTTCTCAAGCAGACAAGTGCTTATGCGATTTAGACAACACAAGAATGAAGCTGTCGATATCCAGGGCACATTTAACTTTTGTCCTTTGCAAAATTGATTACTAAAGATGTGGAAGCAATTTGTGTTGAATGAAAGCATTTGGACATGGGTCATGGATCTGAGTGTCCTAGTCAAGTAGTTATTTCCTGAGTGTCCGTGATGGAATTTCTCATCCTTTCTTTTGTTGAAGCATCAAAGACTGTGGATGGTTAGTTGCACGAGTCTACTGGAGACCTGATGAATTGATCCTACTAACAATTCTTGCCTCTGTGCATAAGTGTCCCTTCAAATAGTATTCTGGCCTCTGCTCATAAAGGTTGATACTGCTGTGGTCCAAACTGGGGTGAGGAGGTCCACCATAATGCATTGGCTCCGGCATCCAGATCATGTTTTGTTTACTATTCTACCTTACCTCACTTGTGATACACTTTGTTATCTGCAATTTGCATTCCTGTGTAATACAGTGTATCTACATCTACTTGGTGATTCTGACCCAATGTGAGTGTCCCCCGGAAACAACTGTGTGTGCATTCTCCAATAAGCAAATATGCTCCTGTCATAGTACTGATTTCACCTGAATCTGTTCCATCCACCCGTTTTGCAGTTACTAGAGATGCTATTATTTTCCATCAGCACACACTCTCTCTCTTGTTCCCCTCACTTGATGCTGGGGCTTGTCTCATAGTCCCATTGCATTAAGAAGGAGGATTATGGAAGGTACTGCTTTTAATAAATGCTCTGTTGAACTATTTCTGGCCTTCTGGAACCATCTGCAATGTCCCTTCGATGCTCGTTGCATCTAGACAATTTGAGCTATTGCTGTATCTTCTAGGCGTGCCTAAAATCTGATTTAACCTCAAAATGCTACTGATAAAAATGTGAATCCTCGTGAACAAGGAAATTGCAGTTATTGTCCTTTCAATAAAGCACCAGTAAAATCTGAGTGAAGACATGACCCTAAGAATGGGATTTCGAAAAGCTATGAAACAATTTAAGTGTTCTACTCTACTGTTCCTTTGATAGCAGCTAAGTCCAATTAGACATATTGAAAATCTCATCCCACATATTGCTGTGTTGGATTGTTAAGAGGGTTATAGGAAACTATGCCTGCTTCCCAGAGACTTCATGGCTTAATTAATGGCTGCTTTCAAAGCGCACCAAGAACCTTTAATAAAAATGCTAGAGAAGTAAAAAGTGTTATTACTTCCCATTTGTATTGTAAATGAATACAAATGCTATTGTGGAAGCTGACATTTTCACTGATACTTTCTGAATTGCTCCAAAAACCAGTCCTTTGCTCTATTAAATATTTAGCAGAACTGTGTCTCCCCACCCCTTAGTATATGCACAAAAATGTAAAGATCCTATGGCTGGATCTTAGTCATTCGTGTTGATCCTTTATCATGCAAGCAGAAACATAGGCCACAATGTGCAGAAATGAAATTTGCTAACCCCTGCTCTTCCCTAAGTTGACATTACTGTTGTTTACTTGAGGAGGTTACTTTTATGAAAGTTTGTATCAGTTAAAAATTACTTTGCATGCCAAAACCACTTTGACTACACTCTCTGATCTCAAAAACTCAATTTAAATGGCTTGGTGCAGTAAATATAGTTCAGTAGTGTTTTAGGTTATAAGACCAGTTATCTGTTTCTCTGTTGTTCTCAGCAGATGCCTCTACAGGTCAGAAAGGAGAATGTCATTGGGCTGGAATAGCTCAACCCTAACTTGCTGCACTTCTGAGTGATGCAAGACCAGCCAACCACACCCAAGTAGGGCCAGCCAAATCTCCCAGCTGATCATTTTGAAGACCCTATGTATCAGTCTGGGGTGCCCTTCACCATATCACACCCTCCAAGGAAAGATGTCAGACCAGACCAACTGGATGGCAGGCAAAGGCTTCCTGATGATTTGGAAGTCATGTCAGGCCTGTAGAAGTAGGGCCTTCCCCTTCCATAAACGAAGGTCATTGCAGTCCCAGACACAGTGCCTCCCCTCCCCAGCCTAATACTATGTGAGGTGTGACAGTACAAACAAAAGCGGACAACTAAAGGTAAAGGGACCCCTGACCATTAGGTCCACTTGTGGATGACTCTGGGGTTGCAGTGCTCATCTCGCTTTATTGGCCGAGGGAGCCGGCATACAGCTTCCGGGTCATGTGGCCAGCATGACAAAGCCGCTTCTGGCGAACCAGAGCAGCGCACGGAAACGCCATTTACCTTCCCACCGGAGTGGTACCTTTTTATCTACTTGCACTTTTGGCATGCTTTTGAACTGCTAGGTTGGCAGGAGCAGGGACCGAGCAACAGGAGCTCACCCCGTTGTGGGGATTCAAACCGCCGACCTTCTGATCGGCAAGCCCTAGGCTCTGTGGTTTAACCCACAGTTCCACCCGTGTCCCTATCTATCTGGACAGCTATCTGTGTTAAAAATGGCCACAACTTTATTGATTACAGATGTAGGTGGAACTTTGGCTCAGGCATTGGGTGTATATCAATTCCAGCCTCCCGTCAGAGGGCTGGAACTGCTTCAGGGCCATGCCACAGTTTATGGCCTCCCCAAGATGTAAATCTACTGAGGTGGCCATCCTAAGGCCATTGGTGGAAACTATTGCCTATTTGCCCTACGCTTGTTTTCTGGACAGGGACTTCCACCGTGAATATGCCGCTGATACAGTATTGGGTGATGCACACTTGAAGACTAGGATTCTACCCAACTTGACTGAGGTAACATATCAGATGCCACAGGGATGATGGGAATTGCAGCCCAAAACATCTGGAGGGGACCAGCCTGCAAAGGCTGGTTTAAATGGTCCAATCACACAAATGAGGGCTAATCTTAGGGATCTTTTCTAAAAAACTGTCGCCCACCCAAGAGGAGGGAAATGACAATTGTATGTGCAATACTCATTGATCATCCCTCACTTTTGTGGTTGGGTTATTTAAATGTTACCTTCACTGTGCTTGAGTCATTTAAAGCTCTTCCAACCACAAATCAGGATGTGGTTGTTCCTGCACACAAATGAGGATTGTGTGCAGGAACACAGGCTACACATGCATGCACATGTCACACAGATGACTTTTACAGCATTTTGAGGGGAAGTCTGAGTCAATCAGACAGTTCATTTCTTAAATGTTCATAAAGAAAAATCTGCCTCTCTCACCCTAGGGAAGGAATTATTACTGCAATCTACCATCTGAGCAAGAACATACTTCCCTAGCCAATTAACCTCAACTCAATTCCATTATTAATTTCCAGATCCACAGACATTATTTTTCACTGAAAGATTTTGATAAGACTTATGTCCAAGTTTTTGTGATCCCATCTGTGGCAAATATTCCCAGGAGGCCTTTCCTTCTTCAAACTACTTATGTTTTAATTTTATTTCTGATTGTCACAAAGATAATCTTAATCCTGGCCAATTCATTAAAGATAATTTTGTACAATCTCCTCTGATTTTATACACCTATTTGTAGTCAAAAGTGCTGGAGTGGGATTCAGAAGTCACTATGGCATGAATTAAAGATAAAACAGATTCCTTGTCTCTCTTATCAGCAAGACAATACATATAAAACTGAATAAGAGAGTGGCAGATTACGCTAAACTATACGAGCCAATGTGGAGCTGTAGATATGGAGATATATGTGTTAGATTTGGACCAGAGTGCCTCAGATTCAAATCTGCTTGGCCATGAAGCTCACTTGAATTTGTCAAGTAACTATGTCCCACTGTCCCAGCCTATCCTATCTCACTGTTGTCAAGATAAAATGAGATCATTGTGTATGGGTCGCCCTGAGCTCTTCCTAGAAAAACTGGAATGCAATATTGATAAATAAGTTGTTGTTGGCACTGCTGAAGTGGATCATGGAGCTTCTCTGTTAGGACTCATTTATGATTAGCTCTATGGCAAGTTTCCTTCAGCAATCTGTGAGACCCATTTCCCAAAAAAGATTATTTATTTGTAACAATTAATGGCACCAACTTCCAGATCTCATACCAACCTGCAGGTATCCATACTAATGGGACTACAAATCTGTGGAATCAGGGCATGTCCAGATTAAGGTTACCAGATTTATTTCAATGAATCCAGGGACGCAATCAATCAATCAATCAATTTTTTAAAAAAGAAGAAAAAGATATTTAAAAAAATAAAGAAGTAATATCTTCTCTTCTGTGGTCTCCTCTGTTGTGCCGCCTTCCTCTGGGTCCTGGCATTTCTTGGAGCGCTAGCCATGCTTCCTCCCTCCCCCTCCCTCCTTGCCCTGCGATCCCCTACAGGCTTACTTGGAAGTAAGCGTTAGCAGAAACCCCCTCCTACTGCTGCTGCCCTGCCCACCTGTCTGGGCATCTCCTGTGCAGGCATTGTCTGGTGGCCGCCCATCCGCACCATGGCGTGCCCAGTCAGCGGGTCCAGAGCAGAGCCAGCAGCAAGCGAGCAGGACCATGGGGGAAGGATCTAGCATAATAGAAATTCAAAAAAACCACACCTGTCATGCCTAAAATATAGAATAAAGGCCAAAAAAATGGCACACGTATTACGTGTCACCAGCAACAGAACTGAAGACTTTGAACAACAACCAATAGAAAGGCTCATCGCAGGGCAGCGTCACAGACTGTACGCTGAACAAGAAACCTCCTTCACCTCAGTCAGCCATTTTCAGACAGCAGGGACAACCCCCCATTAATATCCCTAGCCTCAGCCTCTGCCAAGGGCCTTACCGCCAAAAAAAAACAGTTAAGAGGAAGGCCTAAACTCTTCTTAGTAGTTTCAGCTCCAGGCAGGAAAAGGTTTTTAGGCCCGGGCCATACCATTCCTTATGGCGGGGGGGGGGATTTGGATGAGAAAGCTCAGCAACTATGCTTCACTCCCTATCCTGTCTCCACACACAATCCTTTCTGCACTGCTGTATCGCTTTATAAACGAAACTCCAGTTATAAGAGGAGGGAAAAAGCGCCGCACACAAATGTATAAGGAGCCTACCAGTTCCCCACCACCCCTCCTTGCATCGTTATGGTCCCTTCTGACCCCAGGCTCAAGGCCAGAGCGGACTGTACCATGTATCAGGTTTCCGGAGGGGGGGGAGGAGATAGTAAAAGTTCAATGGGAGAAGCTGTGGGGAGGAAGGCGAAAACGGGGGAAAGACAAACAGGAGGCAGGCGGAAGTTCAAAGGGAGAAGCTGTGGGGAGGAAGGCAAAAACAAGAAATATGGAGAGGAGGCAGGCGGGAGTTCAAAGGGAGAAGCTGTGGGGAGGAAAGCAAAAACCAGGAAATACAGAGAGGAGGCAGGCGGGAGTTCAACAGGAGAAGCTGTGGGGAGGAAGGTGAAAGCGGGGGGGGGGGGGGAGAGAGACAGAGAGGTGCCAGGCAAGAGTTCAACGGGAGAAGCTGTGGGGAGGCATGCGCTTTCTCTTTTACATCTTCCTTTTCCATTTCACAAAATGAGCCACAGCAACGCATGGTCGGGTCAGCTAGTATGGTATATTATTCAAACCGAGGTAAAATTTTAGATCCAACCTCAGTGCATTGCTATAATCTGGAGAAGCATTAAGTTAAAACAATTGGTTGGATCCAGATGAAGATTTTTATTTATTTATCTTTAGCTTTCTTTCTGAACTGCCAATTTGTTGGGGGGGGGGATACCATGTTGGCATACAATAAAATAATTAAAACATGATAATAATATAAAATTATAAAATACAGAACAAATGACCTTCACATAACTCTAACTGAAAACAATAGAACTTCATAGAACCATAGAATCTTAGAGATGGAAGGGACCCCAAAGTCATCTAGTCCAACCCCCTGCAATGCAGGAATCTCAGCTAGAGCATCCATGACAGGTGTCCATCCAACCTCGGCTTTAAAACCTTCAAGGAAGGAGAATCCAACTTAAGGGATGGATAACTGGTCCCATTGACTTCAGTGAGACTTAAGGGCAACTGAGTCTGGGTCTCATCCAATGTATTCCGCATGGGATAAAACCCTTGGGAAGGGCCCTCCAAATAGCAGGAAATGGTGCTGGAACCTGCTTCAGTTAGCCCTCCAGAATCTGGTAATTACTTCCAGCTGACTCACATATTGGGAAACTTCAAGCAAACAGATGTTTTCCCTAACCATCATAGTTAACATCCGTTGGCAACACTATTTTCCATGAATTTGGGCTTAAGTGTGCCTAACTCTGTGTGGGGATTGTGGCCACTTGCATTTGTTGTCCCTCCCTGTAACACAGAAAGCCAACCACAGCCTATATAGTCTATCCATGTTGTAGCAATTTAGGAAAAGACTTTAATTGTAAAGCCATGCACTTCCCCTCCACAGTGCACATAACTCAGTTAAGCGACAGAAAACATATCTGAACTCCTGGCAGGGATGCCTGTGCCCCCTTCCATCAGGAAATATATACTTTACTGTATGCAGTGGAGAAACACATAGCTTAGAAAAAGCAATTGCATGTGTATGTTTTCCAAAAAGGTAGACAACCTGCCTTGACCTGGAGGAGATCTACAGCCAAAGGTAAGAACATATGGGGTGGGTGGGAGGGGTGGCTAATACCCCAGAGGACAGGATCACACTTCAAAATGACCTTAACAGACTAGAGAACTGGGCCAAAGCAAACAAGATGAATTTTAACAAGGAGAAATGTAAAGTACTACACTTGGGCAAAAAAAATGAAAGGCACAAATACAGCATGGGTGACATCTGGCTTGAGAGCAGTACATGTGAAAAGGATCTAGGAGTCTTGGTAGACCACCAACTTGACATGAGTCAACAGTGTGATGCAGCGGCTAAAAAAGCCAATGCAATTCTGGGCTGCATCAATAGGAGTATAGCATCTAGATCAAGGGAAGTAATAGTACCACTATATTCCGCTCTGGTCAGACCTCACCTGGAATACTGTGTCCAGTTCTGGGCACCACAGTTCAAGAAGGATACTGACAAGCTGGAAGGTGTCCAGAAGAGGGCAACCAAAATGGTCAAAGGCCTTGAAAACAATGCCTTATGAGGAACGGCTTAGGGAGCTGGGTATGTTTAGCCTGGAGAAGAGAAGGTTAAGGGGTGATATGATAGCCATGTGTTCAAATTTATAAAAGGATGTCATATAGAGGAGGGAGAAAGGTTGTTTTCTGCTGCTCCAGAGAAGCGGACACGGGGCAATGGATTCAAACTACAAGAAAGAAGATTCCACCTAAACATTAGGAAGAACTTCCTGACAGTAAGAGCTGTTTGACAGTGGAATTTGCTGCCAAGGAGTGTGGTGGAGTCTACTTCTTTGGAGGTCTTTAATCGGAGGCTTGACAGCCATCTGTCAGGAATGCTTTGATGGTGTTTCCTGCTTGGCAGGGGGTTGGACTGGATGGCCCTTGTGGTCTCTTCCAACTCTATGATTCTACATGAAGCTGCCTTACACTGAGTACTATTTTTGTGATTATAAACTGCTTTAAACTGTTTTTAAGATTGTGTTTTAAATGTTGTAATCTGTCCTGGGGCTTTAGATGGTGAAGGGCAGGTAATCAATAAAAAAACAATACCAGTAGTCTAGCTAGTTCAGTATTGTCTACAATGGATTTCAAGCAGGAGTCTTTCGCAGCCCTACCCAGAGATGCTGAGAAGTGAACTTCAAGGTCTCTCCCCCCCCCCCACCCCGCAATCTATTCCAGAGAGTGGGAGGCAACCCCCCCCCCAAAAAAAACAGATTTGGGGAGGCTGCGGAGGCTGTGAGGGGAAAGGAAAATGCTACTTGAGCAACATGGTGGCTCACCCTCAGAGTTTAGATAATTTTTAAAAAAATATATAATAAAATCCCCACTGAATGTATAAAGCCTAAAAGGAAGGACACACAGTTTGGAAGAGTTTCATTTAAAAGCCAAGAACCTTCTTACATTGACAGATTATTCTACCTTGTCTAAACACTCAGTCCTCATTTAGTCTCTTCCATGATAATATAATAACAATAAACACAGAGTGCAATCAGCAGCAGTGGCATTTCACACCACCCATTAGTTAAGAGGCTTGAGAGAGGAAGCACCATTTTCCAAATTGCAAATGTTTGGATGGGCTGTCAAAAAGCCTCTCGGTAAATGCTCTTCCATCCAACAAAAACAAACCCTGTGCAAACAAATCAAGTGGTGCAGAAATCCTTTGCACAAGATGATAGGCGAGGCCTCCATGCTGACACTGTACGCAAGCCAAGTTTTCATGTAGTTGGATGGCTGACCTCCAACTCCTGACATATTCATTATATTCCAGCATGTTGGGCGCAGATTGCATTGAAGTGATGACAGCTACAAGACAGCCAACGAGGAATATGGGCATTCTGGCAACAGGTGCCCTTTCGCTTGTACTGGGGAAAGTTAATCTAGTTTATCATCAAAGTATATTACGTTCAAGGAGTGTCATGTTTTGAAAATTTTAGTGACAGATCAAATGGAGGGAGCACATTTCCACAGAATGTGACTTTCTCCCCCACATTTGAAACCTTTCAGACTACTCTAGTGTTTACGCTTGATCTAGGTCATTTAAGAAGTTATCCTGCTGTTTCAAGTCATACATTACCAGTTCCAAATTTCAGGTTGTGTCTTCTGTCAAAGAGAAAGAGATGTATGTTTATAAGACGTTCCATAAGGTGAAACTTCTGTCTGGCTGTACAGTGAGTCAGTTATGAGATTGCATAGTGCCCTGTATGCATGTATCCCCAAGCACATTCCTCAGGATACCAAGTTTGAAAGGATCTTACACCTCAAAATTTCGCTTAGCACATCTGAAAATGTTTCCTAGGAATAGGGCATCAATGGAGGTGACCTATGTGTACCTGGGAGTCCAGACTCAGCACATGAGATCGGTGAAGGAGTGTGTTTATGCAACTGGAGCTGGAAAAAATTGAGCGCACCTCCCCAGTTATTCTTCAGGAAATGGCGGGAAATAATTGAATGGCTTTATTACCCTGATTAGTGGCGAAGAAGCAGTCTGAATACCTTCCTTAGAGATCCTTAAGAGACAGAGAGAAATGGATTGCAAGATAAAATGATGCAAGGGACTGAACAATAACACGAATAACAGTTGCAAACATTCATGAAGGAAAGTTCTTAATTATACTGAAATTGATGTAAATTGGAATTATATTGAATTTTCATATGCAGCCTGTTTAGCATGTGAGATATTTCTATCTGGCACAAGACTCTTGCTGACTGAAACGCCACCATGCCACAACTTCTCAGCACACTAGTTGGATAACTGCAGTCCATTCCAGGTCTTGCATTACCATCTGCCCAACCAAGAACAAAATGGGGCCAGCCATAATAACAGATTGCTGGCACACTTGAGGAGTTCTGTTTGGGTGGATCATTGTTTCAAGGCAGAAGAGTAAATCAAGCTCAATCCAATTTGAACTGAGTACATCTGAAAACACTCTTACTACCTCCCTCGTAAAAAATAATAATTGTAAGTTTAATGTGGATTAAGAAAATGGTACAATTGCAGCTGACAATTCAGCAAAGCACTTAGTAAGAAAGCTAACTGTATTCATCCACATCCCCTGCCCAATTGACTACAATGGCAATCAGAGGCGTAGCAAGCCCAAGTGGTACCCGGTGGGGGGGTTTTGTCACCCCTCCCCACATCCACCCACACCCCTTCAAGTCACAGTGGTTAGAGCCACAGAAGCACAGCTCTGCCCAGCCAGGGCTCCACCCAGCAGCCTGGCACATTTAACCAGGGCACTGCAGCAAAGCATTGTGGGGGAGTGCAAAATGCTCACTGTGACTTGAAGGGGTGTGGGTGGATGGTACCCCAGGTCCAGGTGGACTGAGTAAAGCAAGCACAGCTTGCACTGCTGTGGTGAGTCCTAAGCCCAAAGCCACTGGATTTGTTCTGGCTTGTGTTTGAGGCTCTAGGTGGAGGTGCCAAATGTCACCCCTTGAAGATGGCACCTTTGTACCCCCTCAGAGGGCAGTGCCCTGGTGAAATGTGCCCGGCTGCTGGGTGGAGCCCTGGCTGGGCAGAGCTGTGCTTCTGTGGCTCTAACCAGCAGGAAGGAAGAAGCAAAGTGTGTGCTGTGTAAGCCAGCTGGTGCACTGAGCAACTTATGAGTTGTGGGGTGGGCATGCTGAGAGTCACCTCCCCTCCCCTGGAACCCAGGACGGACCGCGCCCCCCCCCCAGCGACGCCCCTGATGGCAATAATGTTTTGCTAAGAATTAGAATGATGTTTAAATAGCTTGCTGAACCTGGTCTTCCTTAAGAATTCAACTGTGTTAAGTGGGAGAGTGCAACTCATTACAAAGCACACATTAATGAAGAAACAGTAGGAAGCTTTTACTTGGCTTGGTTTCCTAGGCATTAACAGGGCCTGCTTTTTGAAAGATGCTGATGATGAATCACCAGAAGGGAAAGCAGCATTCACCACCAAGCTTCAAGCTTTCCAAGGAACAATTTTGCTGGCATACTTTTGAAGCTAAAACGTATTCAGGGGAACTAACTTTTCTACTAACAATGCCTTTAAGGTATTTTCAACAAGATTGAAAAACTCTTTCTCACCCCGCCCCCGCCCCTAAACTGATCAGAGAAACTTGCTTATTTGGCAGTACTGTATATAAATATTGTAAAGAAATAAAATTAATAAATGAGATTATGGTGGCATGAAGAATAGGATAGCCACCTATGCCGATTTAAAAGGATCCTTCCTTCACATGTATATTTTTCTGGCTAGAAATTTATCTTTGGAATAGCTTTACACACATTTCTGTTCCAAGAAAGAAAATATATATTTCCAACCCTCGCATTTTTAAAAAGTGGCTTTAATAAAGAAAAAGATACATTTCAGGCTTCGGGAAATTGAATAGCAATGAATGTCATCAAAAGCAAAGCCGAGAAACAAACATTTAAAAAAAATGGGAGGAAGAGAAGATGAAGCCAAGCAAAACAGCAACTTGAAGGAAATATCTTATTTGAGCACTTAGCATGTTTGAGTAAAATGAAACAGAGGATTCTCTAAACTGAAGCCAAGTTCACTTGGGGACTGACTCCAAAAACAGCCGATTGGTGACCTATGAAACTCACTGTTCAAATGCACTGCAACATGACTTCCAGTCTTACCATGCTTCCAGAGATTTTCCTAGATTTGAGGGGGGATGCAGACCAGGTGCCTTCCAAGGGAACTTCCAGCTCTGATTGCTCTGAGGGCCCCTTTCTCTGGCCGCTCTGCTTACCTCTCACCTTAAATGCACATCATCATCATCTTTATTGGTGTCATCTTCGTCTTCCTCCCAAAGGAGTCCCGGGCAGCAATTCCGATTCAGAAACACAGGCTGGGAAGGACCTCTATTTAAAAGGCTTGTTGAAAGAAGAATGTCTTCAGTAGGTGCTTAAAAGGCAACAGATGATGTCTGTATGATGTTTTATGGGAAGGAATTCCAAAGGGTAGGTGCCATGACAATAAAGGCCCCCTTCCTATATTATGTGGAATGGACCTCCTGGTGAATTGACTGGGTGTATAAAGCATAAGGGGGTCTAGGATTCATAGCTGTCAACTTTTCCCTTTTCTTGCAAGGAATCCTATTCGGAATAAGGGCGTTTCCCTTTTAAAAAAGGAAAAAGTTGACAGCTATGCTAAGGTTCTTTTGCTGCTTTTTAACCTTTAAAGGAAGGCTGCTTTGCCATTTTCTAACCTTTAAAAGAAGGGACTTGAGCTACTCACCAGAAGTGGTTTTAGGGTAGCATGACCAGTTTGGCTGCACTGGGCACCTTGCTACAGGGGTCACCACAACAATGCTGTAGGACGAAGCACCGATTTTAGCGTCTCACAGGACGCTGCCAAAATTTGAGAGCCTCAAGTCCACCCCTGTGCTCACGGTGCCCCATCTTCACTCAGTCACTTCACTTACACACTTTCTAGAAGGTCTTCAGAGCAACATGGCACAATACAGCATCACATGACTGAAGCCAGGAAATGAGACAAGCCAGCTACACTTGCTGTAGTGGCTGCAGGGTGACATAATGCTCAATTGCATCTCATTGCTCCGAAGACCTTTTGGAAAGTATAAGCACTAGTGGAAAGAGAAGGCATAGAGGGACTCACACGGCCTCTTCTTTAAAGGTTAAAAACCAGTAAATAACATGCATTCACCTTGTGCATTTAAGGTAAGGTAAGAGACAACCCTCCATCCTTCCCTTCTCTGTCAGTGGCCAAGTCCCTTCAGCCTGATGCATACAGCACAACTGTATGCTTTGATCCCACAATATTCCTAAGAGGTCGGTCACTATTACCCTAATTTTCCAGATGGTGAAAAGTTGGAGATATAGCAACACCTGAGGCTACAAAATGGTACTGGTGGGACTATGGACAGGGAGAAGACTGATAAAAGGAAAGTCTGTCATCTAGCTCAACTAAAAGCAATTTTCCTTGTACCCAGGAGTTACTCCTTCATGGAACTAATGTGGTATATAAGCATGGCACACGTGAATCCCTGTTATGGCAACTTTTGGAGTTTGGAACATACAGTTTAGAGCTTCTGAGATTGCAGCACATACATCCTGTCCATTTGTCTGAAAGCAATGAGTGAACTGACACTAAGAAGATGTCTGTGCTATACCTTCAAGCTGTAGTAATCCCCTTCTGAGCATGCTCCAGTTGCTTTATTCCCAAGAAATCTCCTAGCCCTTTGACCTTTGGACTCATAAACCTTCAAAGCAGTGTATTCACCTTGTCCAGTGGCTGCTTTTGATCAACTGCAGAGACGTCTAGTCTGGATCAGTGATCAAACAGAGAATCTGTGTTTTTACACATGCTTTCTGAGCTCTATAGTAAGTACCTCCCTAGGTCTCATAGCAGGATGTAGTCAACTACAAGCAGAGCAACAAACTGTTTACACTTAGCAGAGTGGCAGCTTTACCACATTAGAAGCTGAGAGAGTTCTTGAGAATGGATTGCAGAGCATGAACAACATTGGAACTCTTTTTCACACAGTCTTAGAACTGCCCAAGGAAAATGAATAGCGCTTCAGTTTAGGCTTAAAATAAAAACATGTGCTATTTTTGTCAGACACTGTGTAAAATGGTTGTAGCTGTTTGTGGTGCTGCTATAGTTGCCCTGACATTGACAGACATTTGTCATAGTAAGACAACTGGAGCAGACAATATATAATCTAGCACTGTTTGCAATAGGAGAACAAAACAAAAGAAGTTGAAACTTGTGCAAGCTGAAGCCGTGCCTTGCTCAGGAGACTATTTGCTTTAAGATCCTGTTGAGAATTCAGGCAAAGGATGCATATGCTTGCTTATTTTGTAATGGCCATTGGTTTAAGTACATAAACTGAATTGTAGAGTATTCAGTGAAATAATGCCATAGTTCTCTTACTACTGTTCCTAGAAGTGTATGAACTGCAGAACTGATGTACAATAACTCATTAGATATAGCATGTCCCTGCTTAATTTACTTCCTGCTGGTAATTGCCCATCTAGTGAGATTTAAATGATGCCACATTGAATAATCTCTGCCTCACTATGTATAGGCATGATCACATCCAGTTGGAAGATGTTAATGTTCGGGGACAGAACTTTCTGTTGTAAGTTGAATGGGTTTTGATAACAAACTACAATGTGAGCATACTTCGTTACAAAAATTGGGACAATTCATGAGGATCTTACAAAATTGTTATCAAGTGGGAGCAGGCAGACAAGGGGAAGAAGACATGCCAACTTAATGTGACAACAATCCCCATGCCACCGGTGAACTAGGACGCATTTATTTTTACTTATGGGAAGTGCATAATACTATGGAGATCAGGTGTGGGGAACCGTTTTTTTTCCTCAAGGACTCAGAACCTTCCAGGGACCACATTCCAATGGAAGGTAGGGCCAGAGCCAAGTGTGTATGGAGCAACGGATATGATTTTTACCTTTGTGTCTTGGCGAAGCAAAAACCAGTTATTTCTATATTCCCCACACATATTTCTCCATCCGCCATCTTGGCAAGCTAGAGGCATTATCACAATTTAAAGACACATTTCAGGCAGGCAAAAGCCCCTGGGAAGGTAAGCAGCAGGCCAGTTGGAGGTATGGCCAAGAGAGAGTCCTAAGGAATGAGGTTTCCCATTCCTGATGTTGGTGCTTTTGTGACTGTTAAATTATATATGATTTAACATAATGCATTCTTCAGCAAAACCCAAGCTAAGGAAGCTATGCATCATAATACCATTTTTATTGGGGTGAGGAGACACTATGAAGAGAAACGAAGTAATGTGATTACTTGCAGAGAAGTATTACTAGGTTTGCACATAGGTATTTGTCAGCCAAGAAACTTCTGTTCAGGGCTTAAAGCTTGCCTTTCCTATCACACTACCCATTTGTTACAGCACTAGGGTTCAACAGATAGGAAGTTTGCTGGTTGTCACTGGCAATGTGCATCTATCTTAGACAAATACCCAACTGAAGCAGGCTGATTAGGAAGTATGCAAACCTCCTCCAGAGCAAAAAGGGTCTTTTTTTTAATCGGTCCAAAGAGAGGTGGGTTGCTCTCAGACTAGAGAGGAAAATGGGAGGGTGTTGAAAACCTTTAACTGTTATTTAGTTCACTTCCCTCTAACTTCAGTGTTCCAAATGTGAAGGTCTGTGTAAATGTCAGGTTCTGTCTGTGTTCTTTGGTGTGACGATGCTGAGTGAAACTGGGTTGTGCACAGATAGATAAAGAGCATGCATGATGTTCTAGTGTGCACATTCACTACATCAGTGTACACTTTCAGATTTCAATTAAATATCCATTAAGGTTGAAGCAGAAGTATGTCTAAGCTTGTGTTACCCAAGGCAGTTTCTGGACCCTAGGGATACAGAGATCAGTCTATTTTTGGTCCCTGCCAGTTTTGCATGTATTCATTCATAAATCTGTTCTACCTTGTTTCTGCTTTAGTTTAAAAAAATTTAAAAATAGAAAGTGCACAAAAACAGGTTTAAGTTTTTATTTTATCAGAAAATACACATTTTCATCAATATTTTATCTCAAAGTAGTTATTTCTAAACATATTTTATCCTAAAATACTTATCTTGCAATTACTTTGTGTCCTGCTTCCTCTTGTCCCGCTGCTTTTCCCTGGGGAAACTGTTCTTCAGTGTTCAATTGGAGCAAATGGCAATTCGAGTTTTCTCTGGATTGAAGTTTGCTCCAATTTGGCCCTTACTCAAGGCAGAAGTGACTCCCCCCCCCCCACAAGACATGGAGCACAAAACCCAACTGGTGTCACATTTGGTAGGCTTCATCCCCTCATGTACAGGTAGGTTGCCGTATCTACAAATTTCTACAAAAAGAGAGAATTATACCTCTTTGTTGATTTCCCAATATAGTCTAGTAAGCAGACATGAGAAGTTTCATAAGTGAGGTTCCACTTTGGATCTTGTCCAATGCAGCCTGAAATGAAGTTGGCCCCTATCCAAAGCAGGTTTGAAGAAAAAAAAACAAACCTCTGACACAACTACTTTCCCTCATTTGTACTGGTAAGACTATCATCAGCATTTCATCTATTTTGGATGGTCAGAGGTGAGCAGTATTTCTTATGTAGATAAAATGGCACCATCTACATTCCTGAGGGAGAACACAAGGAGATCCCTGCTGAATTAGGCCAGTGGCCCATCTAAATGCAGCATCCTGTTCTCACAGTGGCCAACTAGATGCCTGTGGGAAGCTCACAAGCAGGACTTGAGCACAACAGCATCCCCACTCCTGCGGTTCTCAGCAACTAGTATTCAGAAGCATACTGTCTGACAGCGGAGGTAGGTCAAAGCCATTAGGGTTAGTAGCCATTGTAATGTCAGCAAGCTTGAAGGAACCCCGAGGTTTCCAAAGGTTAAAGAAAAAAATCAATTCAATGGGGGAGGACCTAAAACACACACCAGTGAGGACTGAGCCTATTCAGTGGCCAAAGAATACAGGCTGACTGTTTGGGTGGGTGAAGAGGGCTTCACCCTGGTGGGAAGAGGGCTCTCCACGTTGCACTTTGTTGCAGGTTCCACTTGTTTTCTTCTGTTATTTTGGTTACAGTCTTGGGTTAACAATAGAGGCATCAGATATACTTGAGCTACCACTTCCTCCTTCTCCTTGAAGGTACCAATCAGGAAAAAAAGTTTCAAATCTGAATTAGAGTGCCCTAATAATGTAGTCAAAGAATAATAATCAATGAGCTAACACATTTTATGTCAGAAAACTGACTTTTATTTCTTGAGGTGCACAACAGTATTCACTATGGACTTTCAGATCTAGCTTATTATTTTCATTGTTATTGCTTGCTGTGAACTTTAGAACGAATTAAGATCATGAACGAAAAGCTTGTTATTGCCATAATATTTAACTGCATCATAAAGCTATTATACTTCCAAACTAAAAGCGCTGTTGATGATGTGGCAAGCTTTCATATTTTCCTGTGGACATGAATGGGCACAATGCTCTTTTTGTTCCATTAGGATTAATGGCTCTATGTCTTTGGGATAGGGTTTTCTGTTAAAGGAATGTACTTCTGCTTCATGAAGTCTACCCATCCATTGTCTGTAACTGGTTTGTTTACATTACAGTTGGCTCAAATTCCACATTTTATTATAGCCCAAAGTCCAGTGCTTGACCTCCCCAGGTGGAGTGGCATAGCCTTTCTGCTCCTTCGTCTGTTCAAACAGGCCTTAACAGCAGGCCTTTGAGAATGGCTGCCATTGTTCAGAACGTAATCTGTCTTGTATAGCCTCTTTCTAGGGTCTGAAATTCAATGTTACCTACTTTAGCCTTCACTTTAATTGGCCTGTTTACACTCTTTACTTTCTGCTTAGTGATTTGCATGTATGCAATAAAGAAAGGTTCTCTTATGTGCTGCAGCATTCATCATCAAGTACTTCAATTGCAAGGAGGTCAACGGTACTCCTTTCGTCTTTTATTTGACAAAATGGAGTGGGGTATTATAACAGTTTTCAAGCTAAGATCTATCTATACTGCCTTGAGTAGCTTAACATCAGAAAACTAACCAATTCAATCAGTATCTTTTAAAAAAAGCAACAGCAAAAAAGGGACCATTTTAAATATTGTGAAGTTCGGAGAGAAATTTGATTCATTTCACATTTAAAGGTGAACCTACCTAATATGCACTTTTTGAAACAATACACAAACAGGCATCCTTCAAAATTCACACTTTTGCCATGAGGTTCTCCAGCCAAGTAATGTATACAAAAATGCATAAAATGGGATAAAGTGAGCACAAAAATGCAATGTCTTAAGGGAAATTGTTCTGTGAAAATATAAAATTCACACTAAAATGCAGATGGATTTCATGAGGACTTTTTTTCTTATAAAAAATCACAAAATGCTGTGGAAATGTGGAAAACTGAACTTAAGATTGAAAAAATGAGAAGGGAAACAAAAAATGACAGTTTTCCCCATCCCTAAAGTGAACCCAAGAAGTATTATCCAACACTGACAAGTGTCATTCTTACTGTCCTTTCGCTTCCACTCACCATTCACAAAAGAGTAGTTCTTAAATTATGTGATTTATTGTTCTCTTCCAGTGTCAATTTCTTCTATGCTTGTTTGATTTCTTGATGATGCATTAACAGAATGTCCTTTTTCTGCTTCTTACTATGTGCTATTAGCAGTCATGCAACATGTACTCTTTGAAATCTGGCCTTTTCAGAGGAATTAAATGTGCCTCTTGCTCCCACTCACCCCCCCCCCAACTGCATTTGTCATGGCCTTTTCTCATATTTATGTACCCAGGAAGAGATTCAAATTAAAGGGGACATTTAGAATATGTTCCCATGATGTTTTAATCAGAAATTCCTCGGTGTTGTAAAGGTGATCTCATCTAGCTTCCATCTTGATTATATTGGGTCATCTACCAGAACTTCACTTCCCAATGAAGGACCCTTTACTCTCTGTGGGACTTTGTGGGTTACGTTTTCTAGGGCTGATTCAGACAAATATAACGAATGGAAATATTAAATTTATAATCCATATACATGACTGGCAGGGGTTGAGACCAAGTGAATTAGAGCAAAAATCTCAGGCCGCGTAATAGTCCATGGAAGTTTTTACAATCCCAACTATCATGCCATGACTAGCGAAGGTTAGAGCACTACATTCCCTTATTTCATTCCCTTTTAATATATTCCCTTTACTGGCTGGGTAATAAATAATAATTTCCATTATGTTGCTAATAGACATTAATCATGTTTACTGAGAATCCAGTTACAGGTGGGTAGCCGTGTTGGTCTGCCATAGTCAAAACAAAATAAAATAAAAAATTCCTTCCAGTAGCACCTTAGAGACCAACCAAGTTTGTTCTTGGTATGAGCTTTCACAAAAGCTCATACCAAGAACTACTGAGAATCCAGAGCAAGAAGCTAAGGATGCAGTTCTAAGACAGGGAAGAGAGAGGGAGAGCTAAAGGTGAAGATAATTGTCTCATCCAACGTGGCCAGGCCAGTGTGCTCCTCTCTCCTTTTCCATGTATTTCCCCTCTTTTCCATTTTCCTTCCTAACAGCAACACTCTGTTGTCAGGACTGGGGAGGATTGTGTGGCACAGCAAGGAGAGATTGGGTCTCTCTCTCTCTCTCTCTCTCTCTCTCTCTCTCTCTCTCTCTCTCTCTTTCTGCCCATCATTTGCAAGGGAGATCACACACTACCATATGATAGGAATGCCCTCCCAGAGACCATAGGATTGCAGGATATGAAGAGAGGACAGGGTCCGACTACATATTATACTAAATGGATCTTAGTCCATATGCAAACAGGAGCTATGGTTGGGCTTGGGACTTAAGTGGGTGAGGAAGGTGGCCTGCAGCAGCAGTCCCACTGAAATCTCCGCCCTGGCCAACTCAGTGCTGCTATTTGCTTGAGGAGGAAAACTCCCATTAGTGGCAATTGGGGACCGACCCTCCAATGAAAAGCAGCAGGTTGGGTTGAGTGACAATTTCCATCTGGTGAGGGGAATGGTTAAACTCCCTCTGTTCACCTTTTGATGTCCCAAGTCTAATTGACCTCCCTTCCTGGTCAACTCATTGACCGCATCTTCAGCAGTGTATTAAGCTGAATCTGTGCACAGAACCTTCCAAAATGCCACATAATTTGTATCTGTTCAAATTTGCCACCCCTTCAAATTTGGTGGCTTACAACATAGACAAATAACCAAGATAAAATGATAAAAATCAGAAATATGCTTGGTTGTATCCATAGCTGATGGAAATATTATAATAAAAATATTATTATTTATTATATTTATTTGTCACTTACTACTGAGCCACCATCCTGATTAGCAGCACATGCCCAACCATGACTATTGAGAGATAAGTCCTGTTGAATTCAATGGGCCAGTGGGGTTAGGATTCCATCTTCAGTTTCCATTTGTCCCACATTGCCAAGGAAGTTCCACATCTGTCAATCATTTTCACAAGAGCTTTGCTGCCTCTAGCAGAAACTGCTTATCATTGGACTAATGTAGTTATCAAGTTCAAGAACTGCTTAGGTTGTAGAATCAGAATCCTGTGTGACAGGTACGTTATGAAGTATATTTTCCCTTCATGTCTCACCCCAAAGAGCAAGCTACCTCTTTCATCCGACAGAAATAGGAACACTGTCGATAAATATGGAAGCAAAGCAATGAGCACCACAACCCTAGCACAGGGCATTCTAAACAGTCAAGAGATTGAAATAAATTTAAAAATTGTCCAGTAGCACCTTTGTTGTTTAGTCGTTCAGTCATGTCGGACTCTTCGTGACCCCATGGACCAGAGCACGCCAGGCACTCCTGTCTTCCACAGACTCATGTTGGTAAGCTTTGAGAACACTGTCCAACCAATTGTCCATGGAGTTTTCTTGGCAGGGATACTGGAGTGGCTTGCCAGTTCCTGCTCCAGGTGGATCACATTTAGTCAAAACTCTCCACTATGACCTGTCCGTTTTGGGTGGCCCTGCATGGCTTACCTCAACATCTCTGAGTTGTTCAAGCCCCTTCGCCACAACAAGGCAGTGATCCATGAAGGAGCACCTTAGAGACCAACTAAGTTTGTTCCTGGTATAAGTTTCATGTGAAAGAAGTGTGCATGCACACGAAAGCTTATACCCAGAGAAAACTTAGTTGGTCTCTAAGGTGCAACTGGACAATTTTTTATTTTTATTTTTTAATTTATTTCGACTCCGTCAGACCAACACAGCTACCTACCTGAATCTAATTTCAAGAGCTTGATGGCTCATTACATTTAATAACACCAAGAATCTGGCTCTTGGATACATGATAAGAACTGGACAGTATTGAACTCTTCTATCTATACCACTAAAAGAATAAGCATGATAATGCATAAATTGTTTTTAAAATACTGTCGGGATTCCCACACAACACAGGGGGGAAACTGTGAAAGGTTTGGCTGGGTACATTATGAGAACTGGACTCTATTTCGAGGTCTTCTATGTAGAGACTTCTGTAAAAATGTAAAACCTTTAAGCAGTCAACATTTTCCCTGCCTCACAAATGTTCATGATCAAGCTTTTTTTTCCACAACAAGGGGGGAGGGAATAACGTGCCTGCTCTATGTTATTTAAACAATATTTTACGTATAGGTAAGTATTGTGCCAAATTTCAGCCTTGAGTAAATTAATTTTTATTATGAACTTTTACATCCTGGAGAACAGTAGTAAATAGAAAGGGAACATTGCCAAAGCATTAACGACATTGGTGTTAACAGGCATTGCTATAAATACATCCTTAAAGTCTGTGGCAATTAGCAGCTGACCGGAAAGATTAATATGGGGGGGCCTTACCCACCTTTATGGGATGTAAATTAACTCTCTTATCGATCTTGTATAAGCATGGCAATGTGTTAACTGTTAAAAATACTGTAGGGTATAGGAAATTAATTAGGGCGGGAGCCTCAGAAGTCATGCTAAGTAAGGATTTGTAAGCATTTTTAAAGTGAAACTTGTTGCCAGCCACAAAAGTGTGATCCTAATAAAACCTTAGGCTGACATGGTAAGACAGAAGCGGGACCCTGCAGCTGAAAAAAAAATATTTGTTTTTAATGGCAGGCTGTGATAAAATATGAACACTTAATGGCTTCCACCTGTCTTGGTTTAATTTTTATTTTCTTTTTTACTGTATGTGTAGTCTAATTATTAGGCTTCTAGTATTTGGGTATATTTGAATGTCGAGAATGGCAAGCTGAAGCTGGAAACTTCCTTCTTGTCCTTGGATGGGATTCCTGCTGCATAGAAACAGCTGGCAGAGCATCTTTGCAAATTGATTTGCAGTTCTGATTAACAACGAAAGGGTGCATTTGAACTGGCCGAAGATCTTCTGTTGAATCTCAATATGTTTTACAAGTTGAACCAATACAGTCAGAAGCAAGCATCGCTGAGTTCAATGGAGCTTATATTCAGGAGACCATGCCTAGGATTCCAATTATGCCAATTCCAATGAATTGAGTGTGTGAGTCTGTGTGTGTGTGTGTGTGTGTGTGTGTAACAATGGATCAGTAAAGCTGCCATCAACTGGCGCTGTCATAATAAGCTGCTGCATGTCAAAATTACACCACCCAGAATAGCTGTGAAGCATATTTCATAGAGTGGGACGCAAAGGCACCACGGCACACAGCAACTGTGTCCAAAAATAAAACTCAGCCTCTACCCATGGCAACATACAGTTCCATGCAGGTAGGCTCAAGACAAAAAGACAATATTTTACTAAAGGACAAAGAAGTTGCTTTCTTTCTCAGATTTGTTGCTGTAAAACTACAGGAACATGTTTTCATATGTAGCGGGGCTGCTAGGTGGATCAGCAGCAGGAGAAGCAAATCATTATTGCAAAATTATAAGCATCAGCCGTGCAATGGAAGTTGCTTTCATGCTTCTGCATTATGATATTAATAAGTGTAATGTTTTTGAGAAGATGTAATAAGTTCATTTGTTGCTAGTAGTAGGCAAGATGCAGCTAACAACCACAAGAGCCTAAACTTTTTGGAATGGCACGACAGAGTTTAGGATTTACTGGTAGCAGAGGCAATTGCTCGCCAATTAGTGTTGCAAGATGTAACATGACTCCAACTTTCTGTGTGCCTGGATACTATTCTCTCTATCGTTGGTATCTGCCCCAATAGATATATATATATTTGTTGTTTAGTCGTTTAGTCATGCCCGACTCTTCGTGACCCCATGGACCAGAGCACGCCAGGCACTCCTGTCTTCCACTGCCTCCCACAGTTTGGTCAAACTCATGTTGGTAGCTTCGAGGACACTGTCCAGCCACCTTGTCCTCTGTCGTCCCCTTCTCATTGTGCCCCCCTCAATCTTTCCCAACATCAGTGTCTTTTCCAGGGTGTCTTCTCTTCTCATGAGGTGGCCAAAGTATTGGAGCCTCAGCTTCAGGATCTGTCCTTCCAGTGAGCACTCAGGTCTGTTTTCCTTAAGAATGGATAGGTTTGATCTTCTTGCAGTCCATGGGACTCTCATATATGCATACATACATGATTTTATTTGTATGCCGCCATTCCACAGTTCAAACCACTCAAGGTGGTTTACAACATTAAAAAAACACATAACTACAACATAAAAATAGTTATAAATAAAAAAATAAAGCATTAAAAATACTGAACGATTTCCACATAAATCACAATATCTAAAGAAAGATACAACAACCCCCAACATTGACTACATACAACCTCCCACAACAAAACCCAGCAAACAACGCCCCCAACTGAAGAGTCCACTCAGCTTCTGTAGCTGGAGTCAGTCTGGGCCACGCCCCCTCAGGCCAGGTGGGAAAAGCCAGCAAGGCAGGGAGCAGGGTCTTCTAGGATGCAGAGCCAAGATGGTCTCCAGTAGTACTGCATGCATGCCTACATATCATTTGAAGCTCTATAACTGGAAGTACACCATAATCTATGAGTAGCCATAAGCAGTTGGAATAACTACACTTTGATCCATGGTGCACTGAAGATATTGTGGACTTCAACTCCCACCATCTTTGGTCTTCTGTATGAACTTCCACCATGCTAGGTCTTCCATTTGAAGCCCCATGTTTAAAAACACAGATACAAAAGAGAGCTACTCACCTCTCCTTCCCTCAATTTTTTGAACCCCTCCAATCCTATTGTTTTCTTTATGGAATGTGGAGAGTGATATTTTTTAACATGGCTGCCAGATAGGTCAGCTATCTTCCACAGGAAGATGAAGAACAGAGGGCAAAGACTTTTGAAACTGCGTATGAGCTATTAATGTATGGTTGAGTTAAGCTGTTCTGCTAAAACAAATGTTTTTATTTAAAAAATCAGCATGTCCTATGAGTCCGTGAAACTATTGAGTGAGGATTGTAATATTAGTACTCATGGGATCTAAGATGGTTAAATACTCTAAAAGGATTACTAGCATTAGTACTTATTTTTCTTGGCACACTGGAATTCCGACAGTTCACACCATGAAAGTGCTTACACATAAACTGTGGACGGTTTTTAAAAAGAAAGGCTTATGCTAATAATATTTGTGATTTCTGAGCCTATTGCTGGTAGCAACCATTGAAAAAAATGACATCATCTTTGACCCCAGCAATATGGGTGACAAATGTAAGAGGATTAGGAACTGTTTTCTACTGGGCTTTCATGCAAGTTCTTAGCTTGTCAGAAATGATTGCCTTATAAGCAAAGTGGTAAATATTAAAAAGTCTTAAGACGCTGGCGATTTTAAGAACTGTTGTTAAATGTTGTGCAGCCATGTATCTGGAAGCCAGTGCCACAGAAGAGCATTCCAGGGTGTTAGGTGACTATAACGTTTATACTTTCCAAAACATTTTAAGCAGCTAAAATTGTTGCCCTGGTGCCACAGCTTCTTGTTCTGCCCATTTTCACAAGGAATAGAAGCATAATAATACTGCATCATGTTACTCTGCATAATCATAGACTGAGTGTGAAAAGTGTACAAAAGACACATGGCACTTCTCCCCCCCCCCCAATAATGTGTGATTCCCTCTGGCATTTTGACATTACCCGCCCCCTCTAAGCCAAGGATGTGAAAAGGGAATGGGGAAATGCATGATCTGAAATCGTAATAAAATAATAATAATAATAATAATAATAATAATAATAATAATAATAATAATTTAGTATTTGTTTACTTTCTTGGGCTCCATGATCACTGCAGATGGTGACAGCAGTCACGAAATTAAAAGACGCCTGCTTCTTGGGAGGAGAGCAATGACAAACCTAGACAGCATCTTAAAAAGCAGAGACATCACCTTGCCGACAAAGGTCCGTATAGTTAAAGCTATGGTTTTCCCAGTAGTAATGTATGGAAGTGAGAGCTGGACCATAAAGAAGACTGATCGCCGAAGAATTGATGCTTTTGAATTATGGTGCTGGAGGAGACTCTTGAGAGTCCCATGGACTGCAAAAAGATCAAACCTATCGATCCTTAAAGAAATCAGCCCTGAGTGCTCACTGGAAGGACAGATCCTGAAGTTGAGGCTCCAGTACTTTGGCCACCTCTTGAGAAGAGAAGACTCCCTGGAAAAGACCCTGATGTTGGGAAAGATGGAGGACACAAGGAGAAGGGGACGACAGAGGACGAGATGGTTGGACAGTGTTCTCGAAGCGACTGGCATGAGTTTGGCCAAACTGCAGGAGGCAGTGAAAGATAGGCATGCCTGGCGTGCTCTGGTCCATGGGGTCACGAAGAGTCGGACACGACTGAACGACTGAACAAAAACAACCCCGCCCATCCAGCTGGGTTTCCCCAGCCACTCTGGGCAGCTTCTAACAAAGATTAAAATACATTAAAAGTAAATGTAACTGTATCTATTGCAAGAAGAGAAAGGATCACATAGCCCATAAATAGGTGGCAACATCCTTACTATAGGCTATATCCAGCCAAGCCATACTCAGTGAAGACTCATAAAAATCAATGAACATAAGTTACTTAAGTCTGTCCATTTCAGCAGTTCTGATCTGAGACCTACTAATGTTGGATATCACCCTAAGTCTTAAAACTATTTCACCGTACTTTCTGGCATATAAAAACATTAAAAACATGCTAAAGAATATGGAGTTATATGCTTTGAATTTTTTTTTTTTAAAAAAAAAACTTTTAACAGAGGTGGGTGTTTTTACTTCAGGGGAAAAAAACATGTACTAATAAGTTATTTGCTTTTAAAAGAAAGAAGAAAAGGCTCAAATCATTATTTTGCTTACCACTCTTTTTTTGGGGGGGGGGGGGAGGCAGGGGGAATAGGACCTGTCCTGGGAATATAGTTAATATTTTGCTGCATTTTCTCTCTCTAAGTATTATTTTCCATTTTATTTATTATTTATTAAATCAGAATATTGCCTTTCATCCGAAGCTCTCAGGGTGGTTCACAGCATAAAAACACAAAATACGTAATAAAAGCCAGAACAAAAACCAAGCAAACCAATAACCCTGCCCCCCCTCATGATATGATAAAACATAGAAGGGTCACAGATGAGCCATCAGGGTGGGTGGGTTGTTGTTGTTGTTGTTTTTCTGAAGCCAAAGCGCATTACTGAGAAACTGTCAGATTACATACCCGATTGATTTTCAGTTCTAAAATCACCTCTGATATGACATTGCCATTCTGATCCAAGTCAAACAATTGGCAATCAAGTCTGAGTCCAGTTCCCCTTTCCTACCTGTTGACACTTTTTAAAACAGGTGCAGCCCTGTTGGCAATTTGATCCTAAACATCTGACTCCGCAAACTTTCAATCTAGTGAATTAGAATTTTTTTTTCCTAAATATTCTCTAACTAGCAGGGTGGAAGTGATTGGGCTCAAGCAGTACAACAAATGCTTTCCCAAAAAGCCTTTTAGTTAATCCACATATGTTTCAAATTTAGGGAGCTGTGGTGGTGTTGTCTGCATCACATGATGGCTGTATTCTAGTGTGCATTACTTTCAGCAGGCTTCATTGCATTTAATTTTGTGTTGCATTGCAGACAAGCAGAGGCGTAGCAAGCCCAAGTGGTACCCGTTGCAGATTTTTTTTCTCACTCCCACCACATGTGCCCACACCCCTTCAAGTCACAGTGAGCATTTTGCGTATCCCCCCATGCAAATACATGAGGTGCCGCAAAGCATTGTGGGGGGAAATGCAAAATGCTCGCTGTGACTTGAAGGGGTGTGGGTGGGTGGTACCCCAGGTCCAGGTGGACTGAGTAAAGCAAGCACAGCTAATGCTTTTGCAATGCTGTGGTGAGTTTTAAGCCCAAAGCCACTGGATTTGCTCTGGCTTGTGCTTGAGGCTCTAGGTGGAGGTGCCAAATGTCACCCTTGAAAATGGTACCTTTGTGCCCCCTGAGAGTGCAGTGCCATGGTGAAATGTGTCAGGCTGCTGGGTGGAGCCCTTGCTTGGCAGAGCTGTGTTTCTGTGGCTCTAACCAGCAAGAAGGAAGAAGCAAAGTGTATGTTGTGTAAGCCAGCTGCAGCACTGAGCAACTTATGAGTCACTCCCCCCTCCCCTGGAACACAGGGCAGACCACCTCCCGCCCCCCAGCAATGCCCCTGCAGACAAGGAGACACCTTTTGAAATTGCTTTCACTTTTACAGCTACATTCATTCATGAGGTACACAATCTGTAATAAGGTGCCACATCACACACATTTCTACTGGCCAGGAGTCGGCTTCACCTGCTGAGGAGGAGCAGAAGGCGAAGTGACCCCACCTGCTGCTTCTTGCTCCTGAGGAGAACCAGCTGGCTGCAGCTTTCTTAAGCAGGCTTTCCAGCCTCAGCCAGTTCCTGAAAAGACCTTGATGCTTCTTGTGGTCTTGGACACTCAGGTTTCTTGGTGCCCGGAACGTCGACGTGAACTGAGATACTCCTGACCTTAGGACTGGACTGAATTCCTTGCCAATTGCCACCCTCCAACTAACAATATTTAATTTGTGTAATTATAAAAGTATTTAAATGCCACCTAAAATATCATGACTGTGTGCAGCAATATAAAACATAAAAACAATCTAAAACAATCTAAAAACCATTAAAAGCTGTACAGAACAATAATTAAGGTGACTGGTGGCTACAATACTGGCAAATGCTGAACTTGCTCATCTTAGCATTCATGCTTTGTATGGAGATGGTCCTCCGTAGCACACCCCCCACCCCGTTCCAAAGGTCTTAGGTAGCAGGGCTCTGTCCGAGATCTTGATGAGCTGCTACCAGCCAGAGTAGACCCCTGTACGTAGCTACATGGGCTAATGGTTGGACACAGTGTGAGGAAGCTTCATGAACGAGCTCATGGACAGTGGGGAAGATCCTGAAAAGATTGAGCAGACAGAAGCATGCTTTGTCCAAGTCTGTGGCAAGTAAAGGATCGTGTTGGAAAAGGAAATTGTTACAGAGCAAAGAATAATCTCAACACTGGTTAATTTTAAGATGCAGTATAGCCAATTTAATATGATGACAGCTTCAACCTAATTTTCTTGCTCTTCCCGTTTGAAAAGGATAAATTGAGGCACTTTTTCTTAGCATAGTTTTAAATAATTGATTATTGTTTACCAGTGTCAGGTTTCTTTTTGATGTTTGTCACATTGTTTTTCAGACTGAAAGTGTTCAGTTTTATAGGAGGATTGTTTTGTCTTTCCTAAATTGACATCTTTCAATTATTCATATAAGGCAAATCCTAAACTGACTGCAGTTGATTGAGGGGGGGGGGGTCTGTTGCTATTATAACCATCCACTAGGAGCTCTTAACCAGAAGTTGTCTGTAGGCATGGAACTTCGTTAACATATTCATTAACAGTGGTAGGGAACCTCTAGCTCATGGACCTAAATAGGCCCACCATAACTTCCTATTTGGCCTGCAAAGCCACTTGGAACAAGTCACAGTCACCTGGACTATCACCTCATGCACCTTCTACATTCCTCAAGTGAAAACAGGGAAATTTCTCACTCCCCTCAACTGACCCTCCTTGATCCCTCGTTTTTTAGCCCACCTCCTACCGCAGAGCATTTCCTATCAGAAGCAGGGCAAGGGTCACCACCACTACACCAATGGGACACAGCACACACACCCTCCACCGTCCTGAGATGAGACGAACAATGTGTCCACTTAGAGAGAGACACCATCAAAAACATCCCCACAATAGCATACGCATTTCTCCGAAACAAACCAAAGAAAATCCCCACAACACTGAACAGGTTCACACAAGGGAAAAGTAGGCAAACTATCCTCAACCCTATCCCCACTAACCCCCCACCCACTATTACAACACGCAGCACAATACCTCCAGATAGAAACCTGGCAAGCCAAAGGCCTGCACTGTCTAAAAGACTTATACAAAAACAACAAAGCCATACCAACACAAGAAATACAAGACAAACTAGGGGGCACCCAAATGCCTCGGCTAACACACCATCAACTACACGCTTTTTTAAACAATCCAAGAGTAAAATCAGCAGCCACTAGGCTCTTGACCACCTTCAAAAACCTTCTCCTGACAGCAGAAGGAAATGGCAAAGGGATGGTATCCATAATATACAAAATACTGCTCCAAAATCCCACAAATCCCCTTGATGCAATCAAAAGAACAATGGGAGCATGACATAGGCTATGAAATTAACCCCACCCAATGGACTAGAATGTGGTCAAAACCTCCCTTTAAGTCCATATCAGCCAAAAGAAGGGAACTCACTCTGAAACTCACCTACTTAACACCATGGAAACTGGTGCTGATACACCCAGGAACCTCACCAAGATGTTGTAGAGGCTGCACCTCCACAGGCACATACCTCCACATGTGGTGGGAATGCCCTAAATCCAACCCTTCTGGACATCAGTCCTACAAGAGAGGTGCAAAATAACTAAACAGGTATTAGAACTCACCCCAGAACTGGCCCTACTGAACATCTTCCAAGATCATAAAGACACTCACATTATACAGAACATATAACCCACGTACTCCCAGCAGACAGAAGCCTCATAGTCAGATGCTGAAGAGACCTGTCAGGAGTAAACATGGACCAATGGTCTCAAATTGTATGGGAAATGGCCTTACTAGAAAAGCTAACCAATACAGTAGTACCTCAGGTTACATACGCTTCAGCTTAAGAACTCCACTAACCCAGAAATAACGTTTCAGGTTAAGAACTTTGCTTCAGGATAAGAACAGAAATCGTGCTAAAGTGGTGCTTCAGATTAAGAATAGTTTCAGGTTAAGAACGGACCTCCGGAACAAATTAAGTACTTAACCAGAGGTACCACTGGAAACTGAAACTGACAAGGGGACAAACAGAAGAGGACACCTTCACCCCAGTATGGTTCCCCATACATACACAGCCCAATGACAAGAAGAATGACCCAACAAGTCCTACCCCCCTCACAAATGCAAACAAACCCCACTGCAGCCACCCACAAACAAACAACCACACCCAGGGCCCCCAATACCTCTCACTACCAAGGAAGTGTAATAAACAAATAGAAAGAGAACCTACCCAGTTGACGCTGACACAAAACCACGCAGAGACACTCTACAAAGGAATATAAGCCTCACCACCCCACCCCACCCCTCCTCTTCCTCCCCAACCTTATTCTGTACTCAACACTAATGTCTCACAACAAATGTAACTGGTTTGTAAAAAGGACTGTACAACCTGAAAAAAGAGACAAGGCATGTACTTTTGTAAACCAATAAAATCTTTAATAAAAAAATATATTTTAAGGGGGAAGAGTGCTATGCTTTTACATGCCAGCATTGCAGGGGGTTGGACTAGATGAGCCTTGTGGTCCCTTCCAGTTCTAGAGTTCTAGGATTTCTATATTTGATTTCTTCCTATATGTTCAAATAGAATTGAAGTAGATTCAGATTCTGATGCAGATTTGATAACCTGTGTAAGGAAAGCACCATGGGTCTAACATACATTGAGTAGCATCAAGTGAATCAATTTGTACACTCTTAATTTGTTGCAAAAAGTCCACTGACTACTTAATGTGTGACTATGGTGCTATGTGTTGAATTGTAAATATTTATTTAGGGGGAAAATGTATAGTAACCAGAAGTATATCTTCTCCCTCTAAGTATGAACTTCTGGGGAGTAGCATGAGATGTGCAGACCAACAGCAGACTTATCCCATGGGATTGCAAAATGTGGACTCATTGTACTGATTGTATTGTGACGATTGGTTCCAAGCAGCATGGCTATACTTCAGGTGAAGACCTTGCCCTACCTAAACATTTATAAAAATGAAGTTATTCCCATGATGAACAGGAAGCATGGGCACAGATGAAAAATGGGAAGATGGATGCTTATTCTCACCAATTCAAAATGGCCCAGCATATAGTCATCACTAAGAGAAAGTAAGTGACTTTCAAGAGATAGGCATCTGAACGGATGGAAGAAAAGCAGCTTGTACTCAATTTGTGTTAATGTCTGCCATCCGCATCTATTGTTTGGTGTCGCCATTGATTAAGTGCTGTGAAGTGGAGAACTTGCAAAGTGCTTCAGAATCAACTGGGATGAAGTACAACAGTTAATGGATCTGAAGCCTGCATATGCCACATCTGGTGAAGAGCTGTAGACTTATAAAAAATGACAGATTGCACAAAAGAAATGAAATATAGTGCAAGGGTAAAGAGCTTGAAAGAGAACGCTGACAACTCAAAGTTAAAGAAAATGTACATTGACAAGAAAAATCTCAGGTTTCTACATAGCCAAAAGGGTAAAGGGGGAGGGGCGCCTCTCAACACAACAAAACAAAGGCTGTGGCACAAAGACTGAATAAAAAGAGGGTATTTCAGCAAGCATGGAAGACCAGGTGCTGCAATAGCATCAACACAGAAATGAAGGTAGCCGTGGCCCAAAAGGCTGGGGCTTGCTTAAACTCCCAGGTCTGATATTTGGACATTTATTGACAGGTGTCCTTTCCCAATGCTCAGATAAGACTATGTTACAAAATGCAAAAGGTAAGACTTTTTTATCCTACTGGTAATCTATAAAGACTTTCTCTCTCTCTCTCTCTCTCTCTCTCTCTCTCTCTCTCTCTACATATATATATATATATATATATATATATATATATATATATATATATATATGTTCTGTAGTTGGGAGAGGAGGGAGGAACAGTTGGTCTTGGAAAGTATTTAAGGCAGACTATTAAAACCGCAATACCTTGTTTTTCGAAGGCCTTCCCTACTATGCAAGAAGAAGTGCACTTGATTACACCCATAAAAGACATAAACAGTCTCAGCAGTCTCTTAACCCAAATTAAACTGAGCTGAAATGCTTGATTGGAGGAGGGAGAATAAGAGATTGTGCAGCTCAGTCCAATTAATGCCCACAATGTGCTAGAAATTGTGCACAACAGAGAAGTGGCATGGTATCAAGCCATGCTGGGACAGTGGGCAGCCCTCCTGCCATGGTGCAAACGGCAGACAGAGTGCTAAATTGCAGCAGGCCATCACTCTGAACCTTCAGCAGGGCAAAGACAAAACAAACCTCCCTGAATTTATACCGGACTTGGCCAGTTCAGAGGTCTGCTATAACCCATCTATCATAGGCAGTGCTGTTAAAACCCTCACCTGATTTACTGTAGGAATGTGCATTTGGTTTGGACAAATCCTGAACCAAATCAGACAGATTCAGAGGAATTTGAGGCTCTTCTGAGATGAATTGAGTCATCCTTCAAGGTCTCTCAAACAAAACTGAGTTGTTTCTGAAACCTTGAAACTTTGGATTTCCCAGAGAAATCAAAACCCTCTCCGTTACATCATTACATTCTGCCAAGATCTCTGTGTAAGTTATGTAATTGTCAGCTGTAGGGCAAGTGCGTGTGCCTTGTCCAAAATGGCCCCATGGGTGAAACAGGGAAGCCTACCAGACCTAATTAGTCTCACAAGCTGGAGGTTCCTCACTGCTGGTTTATAGGGTTGCAGCCTAAACCTCCTTGTTAAATAGGGACTTCTTTGAATTGAATGAGAAGCTGCTGCTATGAGCTCACTTCTCATCCACGTACTGAGAAGACATCAAAGGGGAAGGAATAAGGCAGGGTTTCATGGCTGGGTCGAAGGGCTGTATTGGAGAAGGGGTTATAGGTAGCGACCACCAAGGAAGAGAACATGCTGTGCTGATCCAAAAGAAAAAGAAAAAGAAAAGAACAAAGAAGTGAAAGAAGTAGATTGGGGTGGCAAAGTAACGTTGGAGAGAAAGGTAAAGACACTTTCCAGCAAAACGAGATGCATGGAGAAATGAAGAGAACAAAGGACATCTGAGGACCATGCAGACATCCCAAAACCTGAATAAAAGAGTAGGAGAAAGCATGTTGCAATCAATTGATCCGAGATGGTTTTTCAAGTAATTTCATCATTAGGTGTTCCTGGATACCTGGTACACCCAGGGGCCTTTCTCACCCTAATAGTTAAGAAACAGATGGGTTGAGAAAAGTAGTGCATGCCAGTCTGATCCGCGGTTGCACAGGAAGTGATGTCAGGAAGGTAATGGTATGCATGTATCAGCTGTATTTATTAGTCATGTAGAATGCAACTGTTTTCTGCTTTGACTGCTATGCAAACGGATCACTCCACTCATTAATCAGCAGCACATAATCATGCCTAATTTGGCTTGAGTGTAACATGCTGATGAAATCCCTTTGGTCTAGGGATGGACAAACCTGTCAGTTTTGGTTTCTCATTTTTCCAATCCAAAATTCAGATCACAAATTTGCATCACTTTGCAGATTCATTTATTTTAAATCTTCACATTTTCCAGCATTTTAGTCTGCATTTCTCCTACTACAAAATGTTTATGCAATTATACATATTTTTGCATGCCACTTTCCCTGTGCTGTATTTGTGTTATTTTCTCCAATATATATGCATTTTTGATTCCCTCTAATATGCACATTTGTATACTTTCTCATGTTGTAGAGCTGTACTGCAAAATCCAGAGAACTGCCAATTTCAAAGTATACCTGCATTTCAGTTTGCACATTATTACATGAAATTGGAGTGAACTTGCAGGAGATCTTGGGGTCCTCAATAGGCCCCGATGGTGAAGGTGGTTCTGTTAGATTATGAACCACTTGCAAGAGTCTCCTGGTGCTGTTTTCTGTAGATGAAATAGCAGCAGTGAAGAAGGTCCTCTTCGTCGTTGCTATTGCCACTTGGTAGGCTTGACGTTGAGCTCTAATCCATGTTCAGTCCTATTCAGAATGAGTTTTCCACCACCGGTGCTCCAGCCACCTCAGTGATTGTTTATCGCCCTCTGCTCTAAGGAAACCCACGGGGCTGTCTGGGCTCCATGCAATCGGAGAGGGCGCTTCAGAGCCAGACAGTCAATAGCCCTGGTTAACTCCGCATTCATGTCAGCTGAGAAGCCATCATCATGGGATAAGACATACCCTACCACTCTCTGGAAACCATTTGGATCCATTAAATGGCAGGGGAAGACCATGTGACCTGGGCTGCTGCGTGTAAGAGAAACCTAACTGACAAGCAGCAGCAGGAACAGGCCCATCTGCCATGTCCAACCAAGTCTCTGTTACAAATGCCAGATCAATTCCTCCATCCATGATCAGGTCATGGATGGCAGTGGTCTTGTGAATCTAAATATTCTTCACTCTTGGCCAACTATAATTTCATAAAGGGATATGCAGTCTAATTAAAACACCTGGCAAATAAAGGAACACAAAAATATGATACACCAAGTTCTGTTTTGTGTGTATGAAGGAATCCTTTGAACACGTACTTCATTTTTGGGTGACTGACATATCAAAATTCAAAAGGCTCATTTCAACACACTTAATGGTTTGTTGAGATGCATGAGAAGGGTCACAAAAGAGCTGTGGGTGAAAGCTGTGAGGTGGTCAGGCTTGTGAATTGAAAGGAGAAGGTGCTTTAAAAATATTATTAAAAGTTCCAAGCCTTTTACACGGAGTGTTGTAATTTGTGTGAACTTAGTACTGCAACATCTGTTTCAAAACTTCCATTAAGTGATGTTTGCTGGCAAGCAGTAGAAGGAAAGAGTTAGCAAAGCTGCAAATATTACTGAGCTAGGAATAGGGATTTGTCTGTTTTGCTCAGGAAAATAAAATTCTGTCATTTCTGCAAATCCATACTGAAATGACATTTTTATTTTGATTGAGTGACAAATAACTTCTTATGACTTTAAAGCAGAAAATTATGTGTATTCTCCTGGGTTATAAAATGCTCTCAGTGAGCATTCAAGAATAACAAATGTGCTGCACAGTTTCATGTCACATCTAAATCTATAGCAAACAAAGAAAAGAAAGCATGGCAGGGAAGGAAATTTGAAACATTTGATAATTTAAGTGAATATGGGTATTGAGTGTAAAGAAGGGCAATTGAAAATGTAGGATTGTGAGCTTCCAGAATCACAGGGTGAAATTAAGAATGTAGGGTTAAGCATACCAAATGTTAGGGTGGAATACAGGCATAACTACCCTTCAATATACTGTGGTTGGGGAATATTCCATCTTATCTGAACAACCTTGCAAAGTAGGCTAGACTGAGATATACTGCTTGGGTAAGACCATAGTTCAGTTGCAGAGCATGTGGCCAAAGGTCCCTGGCATCACCAGATAAAAAGACTATCCATCTGAAATCTTGGAGATCCACTGCCAGTCAGGGTAGATAGTCTTGAGATAGATGGGCACATCTGACCTGGTATAAGGTCACTTCTTGTGTCACTCAGATTGAACACAAGTATTCTCCTTGGTCCCAAGCATGATACTCTGTCCACTATCACCACACTGGTTCCAAATGCATGCATTTCAACTGTGCGTATTTAAGCATAGGAAAGATATAAATGTGAGTGCCACAAAAGAAGAAAACTGCGCACACAACTACATCTGGCTTTGGAAAGTGAAGATCTGCAAGTTCAAATTATTCCATAACCAATAGTGGTACAGCCTCGTTTCACTGGCTGCACTCAAGCACTGAACGGTGACCCTTCAGTCTATTCCTTTGTGCCTAGCAGTGCATGTGGGATTATCTGTGAACTTCAGAGGGTTAAGCTCCAAACTCGCATGCCACCATCACCTCGTGCCAAGCAATGGTAACTGTTGCTCTTGCAGTCACTGACAAAGCAGCCTGGGTTAGCCCACAAATCATTTGTCATTTCGTTTGCTTGGACTGACTATATATTTGTTGTAAATTCTGTAGTTTCTGGGAGCAAGGAAGTTAAGTTTTAATAAATTAATTGCAGTAGGATGTCATGAGCTGTCCCACTACAGTGACTCTTTGTGTCAAATCCACCTGTAAGATACATCAATTCCAAACACATTTTTTTTTGGGGGGGGGGGACACACAGCTCTGTCCATAGGAGACAGGCAGACGATGGTGGATTGTAACAAAAAAATGCTCAGTCTGGCAGGAGAAAATAGCATCTGTTTCACATCTCTATTTCTCATTCTTATTTTAACAGTCATAAACACTTCCTAAAGCTGAAAAAGAACAGGGCTGCAATTCAGACAAGGTAAGATTTCTTGCAAAGTGCATTTGGATACACATACCCAATCAAAACAAAACACATTTCATGCTGAACATGGCTTGTTGGGTTTTTTTTTCTCCCTTTGAAGCCCACAACAGTGCTGATGGATTTGCTAATTCTTTGGCTGTTCTAGCCCTGGAAAGTCTGATGAGAAAGTAAGTTCCAGGCTCTTCTAATAAATAGCTGTCATCTGTGTTATATACCTGGAAGGATCACATTAGTAAGGGAATGTTTCAAGGGAAGAAAGTCAAATCATAATAAACAAACATATGGGAACCTCTACATATCAGCAATGTAGGCAACAATGGAGCCCCAAAGGTAAGATATACAGCATATGTGTATGTGTGAATATATTGATACATATATACAGTGGCGGAGTTTCATGCTCCGGCACCGGGGGGGGGGTGGAGAGCAGGCAGGGCGCACTGCCTGCGGGGGCATGGCACCCAGCGCAGGTGGGGGGCAACCGCGATGGCATCCTGCCAGGATTGCGCTGCCATGGGCAGTGCACTCCCCCAGCATTCCTCTTCCTCCGTCAGTGCATACACACACACACACACACACACACACACACCAGGGGCTGCTGCCGCCTCTGCTCACATTGCTTGCCAACCACACCTATCCCTCACCCCTTTACCAACCCATTCCCCTACCCTTCATATTTTGGTCAAAACCGCAGAAGAACTTGGGGATTTGGAGCAAATTGTGGGTAGTGGCAGCGACAATGATGAGTGGCCCTTGCTTAGCCAGGCCACCCACTCTTTCACATTCTGGGTTTCCCTGTTTTGCATGCAAACAAGTGGGTGTGGTAGGTGGCAGCAGCGGCAACACCCAGAACATGGGAATGCCCACCTGGACCACTCACCTGCCTGCTTTCCCCACTCATGGCACTGGTCTGCCTGCTTTGCTTGCTTGCTTGCTCACTCACTCTGCCTGAGGTTGTCATGCTAGTTTTGTGTGGCTGCCTAGCAGCTGCCACACAAACTGCAGAGCGATGACACCTTACATATTTATGTATATAGGAAGATATATATCTGATAAGCTTGGTAACTGAAAAGCTAGGTGCAGTGAAGCCCCTCCGTATACTCTAAAATAACTGCCATGGGTCATCTTTTGGTTCTTGTGTGAGGATAAACTTGGATACTTGGAGACTCTCACAGAAGCTGAACAAATAATAAATATTTATTTTACAGAACCAAGTTGATAAAACAAAAGAGGAGTCGGGAGATTAATTTCTTTTGTGTGTAACTGTTAACTTATTAATACTTATACTAAATATAGCGGATGTTACAGGCTTCCAAACAAGGTAATAAACACGAAGCTCCTCTGAAAGTTCAGTTGCTTATTTTAAGTTAATACTCTTCAGCTAAAAGTTGCAGGTTGCCATCTAGACTAGATGGTAAATGCTCAGCTTATTTCTAGTTTTGTTACTTCAGTTTCTGAAACTTGATTGCATAGATGTTACAGTATAATTCTTTGGTTCTTAAACAAGCTTAGCACACAGCTTAATACTCTGGATCCTAACCAAGGTGGTATGTTCTGTCAGTTACCCAACTTTTTAACAAACACACTCCTGGGGGCGGGGTGTCACGGGCTGCGCATGCGTGGAAATGTCACGCATGCTCACTCCATCTGACCAGGCCCCATGCCCCACCGCCTGCTCGGCGGGTTGCCTGTTCGCCGCGAGAGCAGTGGCACCAACTCGGATGCACTGCACATGCCTGGAATTTCCGGGCATGCGCAGTGCATCCGGCCTGGTGCTGCTGCTCCCACGGCGACCGGGAGGGCTGCCCTGGCTTGTGGGCTCCCCTGTCCATGCTGCTTTATGGACAGGGCAGCCCCACGAGCCGCTGTTCGCTCGGCGGTTCGCTCGGTTGCTGCAGGAGCAGCAGCGCCGACTCAGATGCACTGTGCATGCCCAGAACTCCTGCAGCAACCTTATGAGCCACGGACGGGGTGCCGGGCAGCGGGGCTCGGCTTGGGGAGTGGCGGGAGGGGCTGCCAAGTGTCACCCCCCTCCCCTGGAACCCGGGGTGCCCCGCCCCCATCGCCCCCACCTTCCTACACCACTGCTTGCAATTATGCTTAAGGTTTCTGGCAAACAAGTGTGGGAACCAGGTTACAGGTAGGTAGCCGTGTTGGTCTGCCATAGTCAAAACAAAATAAAAAATAAAAAAATTCCTTCCAGTAGCACCTTAGAGACCCCTACACTGTTTGCATAAGTAGGAATTGGCTTGTCACTATAACTTCGCTCATGCCATCGGCCAGATTTGCATAAAAACGGGAGAGGAGGTTGCTTTTTTCAGGGACAGGAAGAAGCAGTTCGTAATGACCTGGGAAAGTATCAGGGCAGTAGTTTTGGTGCTGGATTCTTGCCAGGCTTCTAATGAGATATAGGAATGAATGAGGCCTGTAAGGGCTCAGTTCCTGCATCTTTTTATATCCATATCCCATCTTTCTGCAAAGGAGTTTGAGGTGACATGCACACTTTCCTCCTTCCCCATTTTATCATAGAACTATCATCCACGAATCCCTGCCTCCTGTTCCAGGCAAGGGCACCACACGTCCCCTCAAGTCACAAAGGCAGGCAAATGTGTGTGAAACAGGTGCGCGCGCACACACACACACACACACACCCCTATTCCATTGTAAGCGGAGGTGCTACCTATATTTTCTTGTCAGCAACAGCTTCACCCTGTCCAAAGAGCGAGTTCTTTCACCCAATGCTTCTGTTTTTAAGCATGATCTGAGCAGGCTCTCGTTTACCATGTCATTCATAGAGCATTGCTTTAATAGGCATTCGTATCCCTGTCGTTTCCCACTAAATTAACAGTTCCCACTATCATTGGCACTTTCTTATTGGAAATGAGTTCAGCATCTGACTTTCAGCATGGCAACAGCACTCCCTCGCTCTCTGCAGCGCAAAGTGCTTTAAAAGCAAATAGTTCAAAGGGGTTTATATTAGAACTTGTATACCAAGTTCCCAGTTAGTACAGTCTGACATCTTGCTGTAACTTTACACTTCTCTCCGGTGTGGAGTTGAAGGCTAATGGAAGTTTAAGAGTATCATTCCAAGGCATTAGTGAGCCCACGGTTTTTTTCAAAACAGAGGGCATCGTGGTTTGCCAGGCTTAGAATGTCACCAGAACAAGCCTTGCTTCCAAAGAGAAATTCTAGGAGTGACATACCATCCGCCTCGAGCTTCGTCACTGCAAGAAATTAAACTAGACCGTGATAGACAAGATTAACTGACTTTGTAACTGAAATTCAATTCAACTGTGTGTCTCCCCTGGGGGGGGGGGGGTTGACCGCATGTCTGTACATGCATATTTTTATTGGGGAGGGGGTAGCATTTTAATGAACCCGTAGAGACTGAATATGCGCAGTCCTGCTCCCCTACCTGTATACTGGGATACCTGCACAAAGCTTTGATGTCACAGTCACTGCATTGCGAACATGCATGTACAAAGACACTGTTCAATTGCATTTATTTGTCTTCGGGTTGTTGGGCAGTAATCTCATCAGGTATTAACCCTATTCTTGGCACAAGGATCAAACAGAATTATTCAATGACTTAAAATGGGTTTAATTTTCCATTGGATTGTGCTCCATGTGTTTAGGAAAGGGTGGGCAAACTGTTTTCTGTTGCTAGCCACATTCCATCAGGGTTAATAATAATAATAATAGCAATATTATTATTTAATAATAATAATTTTATTATTTATACCCTGCCCATCTGGCTGGGTTTCCCCAGACACTCTGGGCAGCTTACAGCATATATAAAACATAATAAAATATCCAACATTAAAAAAACTTCTCAATACAGGACTGCCTTCAGGTGTCTTCTAAAAGTGATGTAGTTCTTAATCTCCTTGACATCTGAAGGGAGGGCGTTCCACAGGGAGGGTGCCACTACAAAGAAGGCCTTCTGCCTGGTTCACTGCAACCTCACATCTTGCAGTGGGTGAACCACCAGAAGACCCTTGGAGGAGAACCTTATTGTCTGGGCTGGACGATGGGGGTGGAGACGCTCCTTCAGGGTTAATGAGTGTGGGGCACCCACGGCCAGCCCAATGGGTGGAATTCAATGTAGCACTGATTGGGGTATGGATGGGTAGGTGGAAGGTCTGCTCACACAACTTTCCTCCTCTCCTCTGCCCCCTCTAATCTTGTTCTGTATTTCACCTCCCACAACCTTCTAGAACAGATTTAGGGAGTATAGGGTGCACAGGGGTGGAAAGCGATGAAGTCCCATTGTTCTGCACACACCTTTTGCTGAATTTTGCCCAATACATTTTGTTGCCTGAAGCAAAGGACTAGTTGGTGCCCTTTTGCCTTTACATGCACAAAAGCCAACTGCAGTTGACGGACGGTTTAAGCTTGCTTCTGCACTGTCAACAGGTCAACAATCACCCTAAGAAAAGAAAAAAATCACCCTAAGGTCCCAGAGCAGGTTCAAGCAATGCATTAAAATCACTTGAAAACAAATTACTATTACAAGAATAGAGAGTCCTAAAATAAGCAACTCAAGTGTCAAAGGCCTAGGTAAAGTTGAATGCCTTCAGCAGAAGATGAAAACTGCATTGTGAAACACCTCTGGGGGGAGGGAATTCCGCAACTTAGAAGCTATGACAGAAAATGTCATCTCCTGACCTACCCACCCCCTGCAAGCTTTTGAGGGCATAGGAAAACCCAAGAGCCCCCCCCCCTCTGCTGATGTTAACACCCAAGAGGATTTGTAGAGATATTTCGGTCTTGAGTCATTAGGGCTTTAAACCCTAACACAAGAACCTTGAATTGGGCATGGAAAAGTACTATTGCAGCTGTTATACAAGATCTAGATGGAACCCCAGACAGTAACCTGACCATTTTCTGCCAATTGAAGTTTCCAAGTCATCTTCAACAGCAGCCCCACAAGGAGCGCATTGCAGCAATCCAGTCTGCAAGTTACCAGATCATGGGGCACATCATTTCTGTCATAAGGGTCTGTAGGTGGCAAACCAGCCAGAGCCGGGAAAAGGCACTCCTGGCTCTCAAGGCCACCTGAGCCTCAGGTGACAGTGTTCCTCTAATCATGTACATAGTAAAGTCATACTCTGTTGCTCTAATCATGATAGAAAGAAAGTAACCATAATACTTTTTCTGTATGCACCTGGGATAAATTTATTTATGAATGCTCTGTGCCTCGAGATCAAATCAATACAGGTATACCAGTGGACCCAAATGGATTTGCTAAATGAGACTACGAACTGGGTATCATCAGTTAAGCTGAAAAATGGCCTAGGTGTATCTTTACTATCTGTCACAGTTGGATACTAGTAACCACCTGACACACACTCAGGTAACTCCCGAAAGTCAAAGGAAAGAAGTTGGAATAGATTGCATGAAGTTCATGCCCTCAGACCTGAAGGTATTGTATATCTATGCAACTGAAGGAGAGCAGATCAAAGCAGACATGTTGCCTCCTGATCACTTCCTCTCAGCATCAGTTTCAGGGGTTTGTTAAGTATCCACTTTCTCTTTTTAGATTAGCTTGTCTGCACCTCTCCATTCTTCTAGTTCAGAGCATGCACTGCAACATTCATTAGAATTGGGAGGAGGTCTGTTCTCCCAGTCCCTTTGGTCTCTGTTCTGTATATATTTGGGCCTCTCTCACAACCCTCAACTTTACCACATTTTGCACCTTTTTGATTACCACATTCTCAGCATTTTTGCTACAGCAAAATAATAATGTTGATGCATATTGCATCAATGGTGTTCCAGGAGATTTAATCAAACTAAACTAGGACTTATTTATTTTATTTTTTTAAAAAACACCATGATTACAAAGAGAGCAGTATTAGCCTTTTAAGGCACCACAAGAGCATTTGTTGATTTTACTTGGCAGTGGGGATGAAAGGAGGCCCCAATTTCCATCCCATCCTGTGCTCATGGCAATCAGGGCTTTTTGTCTATTCCACTGCAGTTCAGCTTCTGCTGAAAACTATGTTATTTGTCTCGCTATCTGCTGGTGCTAAAACTAACACAATTAATTACACAATTAATCTCAATGTAAAGAAAATATCAAAAACTATGGAGAATATAACATAATTTCTGTTCCAGACCCAAGACAAACATGCAAAATGTGGCAATTTTCAATCTCATTTCCAACATCCCTAAAAGGAATAGACGACTTTATTTGGGGGGGGGGGTAGGAAGATTGTGACTATCAAAAAGAAAGCAAGAGCTAGTTTGATACAGTGTGTGTGTGTGGGGGGGGGGTAGTGTGAGTTTGTGGGATTTGTGTGCCTACATCCAGGTTATTATCCCTACTTGGTCATGAAAGCAGTTGCATGTCACTGCTCAATGTTTCAGGGCCACTTTACACAACCAAGATTCATACGTCTTCAACCTGAAGGATGTGATCTTGCATTAATAGGGAATTTCACTCACAATTTCCTTGGACCACCCACAGGAATGATGTTGCACTGTGGAATAGTGAACCCAGAGATAACAGTGCTGCTTTTGTTTACATGAATGCTTATTTCAGGATCAGAGAGTGCTAGGTCAAGAACCTCTAACCTTGATAGGAATTACTGCACACTTTGACCTCACATTCACTCCTAATTGTGGAAAACGAATAAAGCTAATCTAATCCAGCTCAGAAAGATGGCACAGGGGAGAACATGAGGGCTGCATCATACATAACATTTTAAGGTGTGCACAAAAAACACTTTTATGTGTACACCTTAAAATGTAAGTATGACTGCAACAAGCGTGTTTGCATTCTTCGGGGAGCCAGGATTGCTTGCCCACCACCAGACGATGCTGTTTTGTGGCCCCAAGAAAGGAATAGATTTCAGACCTTGCTGAGTTCTTCTAATGGTAGGTGAAAAGATGTATTAAAAAGTAAGCTAATGAGCAATGATGACAAGACTCTATATGCACAATTTGCCAGCATTTCCCAGACTGGGTGTCAGATGTGAGGAAGTGTAGGCACCCCCTCCAGTTTGAATTCCTAAAATAAATATGGCAGGGAACAGTTGTTGACAACTTGCCCAGGAAACTGGAGCCTTCACATGTCATCATATAAATAGGAAAACGGCGATAGCATCATCCATACTCTGCCTAAGTCACAGAGAACTGCTGATTCCTTGGATGATTATGGGGGCTGACTCAGCCCATATTGAAAGGTCACAGCTAATTTGTGGAAGGGACACGGGTGGCGCTGCTGTCTACACCACTGAGCCTCTTGGGCTTGCCGACTGGAAAGTCGGCGGTTTGAATCCCCGCGACGAGGTGAGCTCCCATTGCTCTGTCCCAGCTCCTGCCAACCTAGCAGTTCAAAAGCATGCCAGTGCAAGTAGACAAACGGGTACCACTGTGGTGGGAAGGTAAATGGCGTTTCCATGCGCTCTGGCACTCAACATGGTCCTCTGTGTACCAGCGACAGTTTAGTCCTGCTGGCCACATGACCTGGAAAGCTATCTGTGGACAAATGCTGGCTCCCTCGGCCTAAATAGCGAGATGAGCATCACACCCCATAGTCGCCTTTGACTGGACTTAACCATCCAGGGGTCCTTTACCTTTACCTTTTTATTAATTTGTGGAGCCCCTGTTGCTATTTTATTTTACCACTTATGCTCTGTTATACCAAAGAGCTTGGAATCTAAAACCAGACAGAAAGGAGGATGCAGACTCCTTCTGCTTGACCAGAACAAAGGGCCATCTAGTCCAGTATCCTGTTCTCAAACAGCTGTGAGAAGATAGCTGGGATTGGTGTATTGACTGATGGTGTCACAAAAGCATTGAAGAATTTCTGCTCTGTAGTTGTCAGGGATAAAGAGACATTTGGGGAACTCTTTTCCAGGTGAAATACCACATTCTACAAACACAGTTTATTTTCTTCTCCTTTCTCAACTATCTCAGTGTCGCCTCTCCTGGGAAGAGAAGCAAGCAAACAGACTTGCAGATATGGGAAGTTTTCCAAAGGTGCTGGTGAAAGTAAAAGAAAAAAAACCTAGATAGGTTATTAAAAATAACAAATCAGAAGAATTATGGAAACAGGCATATTATACAGTACCAAAACATTGGGCCATCTAGCCTAAAGTGGTTCAAAACATATGGCAGCAGCTGAGTATGGCTGTATTCACGGCAGTTTATTCAATTTTCACAACTTTTCCCTAACTGTTGATTCATATCCTCTAGATCAGTGTTCCCCAACCTTGGGCCTCCAGCTGTTTTTGGACTACAGCTCCCATCATCCCTAGCTAGCAAGGCCAGTGGTCAGGGATGATGGGAGTTGTAGGCCAAAAACAGCTGGAGGCCCAAGGTTGGGGAACACTGCTCTAGATGCCTCAAAAATGCCAGTACCATCCTGAAAGCCCTCTAACCACCACCGATTCCCAAGGTGTCATGGTGTCGCCTTGAGTGAGGGAGGGGTTGCAGCAAAAAGAGGAGGAGGAGGCCCATCATCTGAGAAGTGTCCGCTGCCCCCCTCTCCCAATGAAATTCACCCCACAATTGGATACTGATGTAGATTAAAAGGACCCTATTTTCACCTGATGAATGTTGGAGGGTATGTTAATTTCCACATTATACACAAGCTTTCCCATGATGTAAAAGCCACTTCTGGTACTACAGTGGAATGTAGTGCAAGTTTAGCCCTCATTTCCATATTATTTGCAAATGGATTTTTTTCTGAAGGCAAATACCACAGAAATGAGCACTAAACTTGCTCTTTTGGGTGACAGAGACTGAACCCTGCAGAACTATATTCTGCTATTGAGCTGCATCTCTTCTCACCTGTCTTGAAAATAAAATTAATAAGAATACAGCATCCCAAACGCTGCGACCCCTGTGCATTCATTTCTCCAATGCCCCTTCAGTATTTACAGCTTTTGAACATTTCGTGCATGATGTGTCGTAGAAGAGGATTAGTTCATCCTGGCTACAATTCTTTTTTGTTTTTGTTTTTGTGTTACTCTTAGAAATGTTGCTAATGCAATTAATGCTTTAAAAAAAAATAGCAGACGGGATCAGTGATTGTGTTTAATTGGGTTTCCACACAGCAGGATTTATATTTCCCAAGGCTAGTCTTACGTGTCTTGTGGTAACAGACTTTCTTTTGTGGATCTCTTTTTCAGAGCTGCCAAGAAACGTTTGTCCCCTGGCAAGCAGCCAGCACAGATATTAGGCCCATTCGGAGAGGCTGCTCTCTAATGCGGCTGCTTGCTTAGGCGGAGAGGCAAATTGAAAGGTGTTCTCCCAGCACAGCTGCAGTGAATATTACTGCACTTAGCTATTGCAAGTTTGCATAGCATGTTTTGATTAGGGACGGGATGAGCCGTGGAAGGGTCTGAAGTCTGGCTCATTTCTCTATAAGCCAGATTTTATGAGGCCTGGAAGTTGATGTCGCCAGAGCTCTTGGTGATACACAAAAGAGGAGATCCTATGCTCACCAGCAGATTGACAGAAGGGCGTAAGGACGAAAGGGAATGTTGCCAAATTCAACATCTCTCTCTCTCTAATCCAGCTATAAAGAAAAGTGATCATGTGGTTTTCAGTTTCTCTCATGAATCATCATAGAAACTGCCTTCTACCAAGTCAGACCTATGGTCCATAGAATCATAAAATCACAAAATCTTAAGAGTTGGAAGGGACCCAAGAGTCATCTAGTCCAACCCCCTGCAATGCAGGGATCTCGGCTAAAGCATCCATGAGAAATTACACAACCCCTTGAGGGAGTCCATTCCACTGTCAAATAGATCTGATGCTTAGTTGGAATCTCCTTTCTTGTAACATGAAGTTTTTGCCTCTAGTCCTACCCTCCAGAGCAGGAGAAAACAAGCATGTTCCCTCTTCCACGAGACAGCCTTTCAGATATTTGAAGATGGCTATCCTATCCCCTTTCAGTCTCCTCTTCCCCAGGCTAAACATACTCAGCTCCGTCAAGCGTTCCTCGTAAGGCTTAGTTTCCAGACTCTTATTCATCTTGGTTGCCCTCCTCTGCACATGTTCCAGCTTGTCAATATCCTCCTTAAACCGTGGAGCTCAGAACTGGACACAGTATTCCAGGTGTGGTCTGACCAAGGCAGAATAGAGTGGTACTCTTACTTCCCTTGATCTGGACACTATACTTCTGTTGATGCAGCTTCGAATAGTGTTAGCTTTTTCTGATGCTGCATCCCACTGTTGACTCATGTCCTTTTCACATGTACTGCTAGTAGGCCAGGTGTCCCCCATCCTGTATTTGTGCATCTGGTTTTTCCTGCCTAAGTGCAGAACCTTACTTTTGTCCCTATTGAAATTCATTTTGTTAGCCTGCGCCTACTTCTCCACCTAGTTCAGTCTTATCTACACTGACTGACAGCAGCTTTCCAGAGTCTTCCCCATCCCCACCTGGAGATTTGAACCTGGGACTTTCTGCATGCAAAGCAGACTCTCTGCTCCTGAGCTATGGCATTTCCCCAATCATCTCCAAAACAGAATGGCTGCTCTCCTAACACATGTACATTCCATTGATTTAACACGGACAGAGTGACTTCAAGAGGATTATTACATGCATGAAATTGGGGGTACAATGCAAAGGGACAAAACAGATTCGTATTCAAACATGACAACTGTAGTTATATAGGGCTGGCTGTAGTTTTCTTCATTTTTCTTTCACATTTAAACACATTCCATTAGAACAGGAAGATTATGAATCACATCCTGTCCAGGCTGTAGAACAAGTAGTGTCAGTAATTAAAGCTACCATTTTTCTAGCTCAAACAAGAATGCTTTATAGGAATCATTAAATGTGATTGAATTATTTTATAAATGCATTCATTACATTATAAGTGTCTGCACAGACGCTTCTGCTGCTGGGATTACAACTTACTTAATTGTGGCTTTGCTGAGAAAGGGGCAATGAAGAAAAGAGGGTTTCAAAATGTGGCGTCCCAAAGTATAGAGAGCAAACACAAGGACAAAGACTTTCCAATATAAATTGTAACTGGTTGCCCTTGAATATGGCCTGGTACGGGTTATGATGGTAAGATTTCTAATTTGGACCAGGCGTTATGAACACATTTGCACTGATCCTTGCCCATGTCCACTGGGCCTAATTCAAAGTGCTGGCTATCACTCATTCTGAATTATGCAAGGTAGCAACAATTGAGAGGCACCTTTCAATGGTAGCCTCCAATCTGGGATGCTTTGACTACGTTTCCAAGCACAATTCAAAGTGTTGGTGCTGACCTTTAAAGCCCTAAACGGCTTCGGTCCTGTATACCTGAAGGAGCATCTCCCACCCCCATCGCTCAGCCCGGACACTGAGATCCAGCGCAGAGGGCCTTCTGGCGGTTCCCTCGTTGCGAGAAGTGAGGTTACAGGGAACCAGACAGAGGGCCTTCTCAGTAGTGGCACCCGCCCTGTGGAACGCCCTCCCATCAGATGTCAAGGAAATAAGCAGCTATCCTATTTTTAAAAGACACCTGAAGGCAGCCCTGTTTAGGGAAGTTTCTAATATTTAATACTTGATTGGAAGCCGCCCAGAGTGGCTGGGGAGACTCAGCCAGATGGGCGGGGTACAAATAATAAATTATTATTATATTGCCTAAAGAGGCTCACCCAGGGTAATGACCCTTTTCTTTTTCTAGGTCTTTTAACACCGTGTACCGGTACATATTTTAAACATCAGTTAACCAGTATTAACTTCATCATCTCTTTAAACTGGCGTTAATGGATACTCGCTTGAATAGATGGGCTTTTCCATTTTGATTGGCAGCTAAGAACTGGAACCGTGTCTGATGTGCCTACTTGTTGACCCTGCAGGGAGGCGAAAGGTGAATTGCGGTAAGGCGGCACTGGACTGCTTTAATGTTAACCTTCCCACTGGATTACAGTCCCTCGCTGGAACTGGAGCTTCTTGTAAGTTGCTTTGTTTTCTTTATTAATAAGCTGCATTTGGCTGTTCAAATTCTTGAATCTGTTTTATTGTGTGTCACCTAGAGGCTTCTGCATGAGATGACAGACAATTTATCTATGAAAAGAGACAGCTGTAATGCTTATAGGCACCACAGACGATCAGGCCTTCTTAGGGTGGAGATAGCTACATAAAGTTAAACCTGTGTATGTGTGACGAGAAATGATAAACTTTCCTTTTATCTTGGCAAGAGTAAGTGATTTATGGTAAACTTTAATGTACTGACGTGACATACACAATTTGTCACAGATGAAGAGCTTGAACCACTTTCATGTAAACAAATCATAGCTTTTCTTCCGGGTGTCGCTAAAAGGCTGTTTGACACCCTTTGTAAGCAGTAGAGAATCACACTGGATCCCTTATCAAGTTAATCTCACAGCTGGCTTCCCACCGGCAAACCTGCTCCATTATACATTGACTTTGAAGCCTTAACTCTCTCATATTTGCCAATTTACCTAATTGACACTGTCTGAGACTCAACTCCGCACATAAACAAAGCCTGCAATAAACCCTAGCATATTTCAGTGACCCACGTAAAAAAACAAAACCAAAACAAAACCAGGGGCTGGAGCAAGGAGGCTAGCCAAGGGTATAGATTATAATAAGGAAAGCATCGTCTGATATCTGTGTCTCCTGTGTCAGAATGTTTTCAGTCAAGTGCTGTTCTTACATTAATTCACTGAGCTGGAATTTTAATGGACTGCAAAAGTCATATGACCAGCAGAAATCCAGAGTTAACAAAACCCATTACTTTAAGTGATGAATGCAGACTGGACTGGGGGAAAAAGACACGATTACAAATTTGCTTTACACCCACTGTCCTTGTGTTTGTAGCAAGTGTGAACTTCATGAACCAGAGCAGAAATACCTAAAGAGCAAATCCTTGTAATTCACAGTTGTAATGAAATTATTCTACTGATAGTCCATCTGCGACTAAGGCTGCAATCCGACGCACAATTACTTGGCAGTAAATGTGGCTGATCTCACTGAGACGGATTTAATAATTTGTTTAGCGTTTCGGTAGCACTTTTGAGTGTCCATAGCTCCACATACATTCTGCCAGTAGTCCTTACAACAACCACTACCCTATAAAGCAGATCAATAGTGAGAAGCCATCCCAACAAATCGAGAAGAGGCACTGTCTGCAACAGACAGCTGAACTCAATCTCCCCTTTAAAGTAGCAGAAGATGTTGAGGAATGCAGCCACACACCCGCTGCAGGAAACACCTCTTTACCTCAGGTGACCTGGCAGTGGGCCCTATCGATCTTATTGAGGTGCAAAGCCCCATGGAAAGCTCAGTGCTCCATTATCTTTGACCTATGACCAGGTTAGGGGACTGAACTTTGATTTGTATAAGATTGCAATGGGTTGTTTGACTCCAAGTCCAAAGCAGACCACTGCGTCAGATCATTCTTGAAGGATGAGGGCATCAGGAATGGGACTACTGGATGCTAATTTTTTATTTTTATTTTACAGCACTCAGGGTGTTATTATGGTTTAAAGGCAGAGCAATTAACAACAAAGAACAGCAGCAATGTTCTTTTTGAGCTTTGTTTGGCTGACACACATATGTGCTCCTGGGCACTGGTAAAGCACTTCATGAAAAGGAAATGATACCAATTCTGAAATACTTCGTTTGGTTTCTGAACTCCAAAACTCCGTGGTCTTCTCACCTGGCTAGGTGGTTCACAGCTAGCTCTCTTAGCTGCTCCCAAAGAACATGCAAGAGGGCCGCACTGGGCCATGGCAACGATGGTCTTCCATGTAATTTGTCTATGGCCAGATAAGACCTATAGGTTGCCCCTTAACTAGCTCCCCATGGAAGAGTGGAATGGAAATTTCAGTTCCTTTGTTATGTATATCTAAACCTGCCTAGTTGCAGCAATTACTGACACTAAAATGGGGCCTTCAAGTAGTTCCATCACCATTTTTTGTCTTTTGAAGAAAATCCCCATGTTTTATTCTGTTGAAATTTTGTGCTTTTAATATATTTTTGAGGTGCTCTGAGAGAACTTGCCCTGAAAGGTGACATACAAATATTGAAATAAATAAAATTAATGGAATGAGGATAATTTTGGAATTAATTTACATGATGAAACTTGAAGAAAATTTCTTACGGACTCCTGACATGAAATCTAAGTTGCCTGACATAATAAAGGAGAAACGTGTAAGAGGGGGGGTTGAATAAATGTAAGATGCATTGGAGCTTAAATGTATGCTAAATAGGCACCCCTATAATCTTTTACAGAAGCTGAATGGCAACAATTCGCCAGTTAATGGTATTTATACGTACAATGGGGCAGGGAACTACTTGCAAGGGACAGTCATAGATAGCACAGATACCCTGACATTGGTGAACTAACTAGCACAGATATTATGATAAAAAAATCTTTTGTTTCAATTTGACCCAACAAGTGACATTAGATTTCTTGAATTTCAAATTAGCTGCTTCACATTGTATTTCTCCTTTAAGCTCCTTTGCTCCACAGTGACAATTTTCAGGTCAGTTACAGAGTGTTGCTTTGCCTCCAAACGCTTATGCTATTAGTCTTTAAGGACCACAAGGCTCTATGATGGTTTTTTTTTTTTTTTTTTTTAATTTTTTATTGAATTTTCAGCAAACAGGAAAGAAAAAATAACAGAAATAGTAATACAGCACCGTATAATATCTATATCTCACATAGATCTATACCAGTATCTCCAGGTAAATGAAAAGAAGAAAAGATTATTCTTAAGCTTCTCCCTTATACCGATTCTATGGTTTGTCACATAGCTGTTAAGATGTATTCTGTTCAATTAAAATATCTCAAATATATTTTATGCTCGTTGTTTGTTACTGGAGCAAAAGAAGAACAAAAAAAACAAAAAACAAAAAAAATAAACAGAGATCAAACCCATATTACCCCCCCTTCTGCTTCCCCCCAAACTTCCGCTGTTTTATTTTGTCAGGTATTTCCGCGGTTTACCCTTCTTTATTGTGTATGTCTACTGTCATCTATTTACACTCTGATAACTTAAAATACATTCTGTAAGTATAAACAATTCTTATCCATGCATGCCCAACTTACAGATTATTATCTCATACTGTTTGTACTTTTTATACTTTGATGATATTATATAATCTACTTCAAATTCCAATAAAGAATTATTTTCTGAACTATGACTGTTACATTTTTTTTTATATTGTATACAACTTATTTAAGTATTTCCTAAATTTGTCCCATTCTTTTCCAAAGTTCTCACCTCCTTGTTGCCGAATTTTGGATGTTAGATTTGCTATCCCCATATATTCAACCATCTTTTGACACCACTCTTCTAAAGTAGGGATCCTTTGCTGTCTCCAGAATTGGGCCAGCAGGATCCTAGCTCCTGTCGTCGCATAAAGGAATAACCTTACATCGTTTTTTTCAATATCTTCCCCAACCATTCCTAGTAGAAAGGCTTCAGGTACCTTTTTGAAATTATATTTGAAGATTTTTTTTAATTCATTGTAGACTTGGTCCCAATATTTTTTAACTTTCTCACAGTGCCACCACATGTGTATAAAGCTTCCTTCTTTAACTCCACATTTCCAGCACTTTTTGTCGCCTGATTTATACATTTTGAACAGTTTCATTGGTGTGAGGTACCACCTGTAGATCATTTTATATATATTTTCCTTTAATTGGACACATGCTGTAAATTTTATTGTCACATTCCACAGTTTATGCCATTTAATATAATCAATGTTGTACCCGAAGTCCATGGCCCACTTAGTCATCGAGCTCTTAATTTCCTCGTCCTTGGTTGTCCATTCTAGTAGAAAATCATAAATTTTTGATAAGTTTTTAGTGTTGTTACTTATGACTGTTTTCTCTAATATTGATTTAGTTTGTTCAAACCCTTTCTCTTTTTTATCCTTTGTATATAAACTATGGATTTGGCGATACTCCAGCCATCCTTGCGTTCTCTCTCTAATCTCTTCATAGGATTTCATGACCAATTCGTTATTTTTTTCCACTAGAATGTCTCTATAGGAAAGCCATCGTTCTGCTGAGTTTGATTTTTTGACAGAGAGCGCTTCTTGTGGGGATAACCATCCTGGTGTTCTTTTTTCAAGCCAATCTTTATATTTAGTCCAAACCAGATAAAGTGGTTTCCTTATTACATGATCTAGGAAGGCTCTGTGCACCTTGACCTTTCCATACCATAAGTATGCGTGCCAGCCATATCTGTTCATATAACCCTCAAGATCCAACAATTCTGGATTGTCAATTTTAAACCACTCTCTTAGCCATACCAGACAGGCCGACTCATAGTATATCTTGAGGTCCGGTACACTAAAGCCTCCTCTTTCTTTTTTGTCCGTTAGGATCTTAAATTTAATTCTAGGCTTCTTTTTTTGCCAAATAAATCTGGATATTGCCCTCTGCCATTCTTTAAATTGGCTTTGTCCCATCACAATTGGAATGGTCTGGAAGAGGAAGAGCATCTTGGGCAACACCATCATTTTTATTGTGGCCATTCTCCCCCACCATGACAACTGTAGTTTATCCCAATCTTCCAGGCTCTGTTTAATCTCTTTCCATGTTGTTGTATAATTATTTTTGTACAGATCAGAATTTTTTGACGTAAGCCAAATACCCAAGTATTTAACTCGATTTGATATTCCTATCCCTGTGTCCTGCTCCAGCTTAATCTTTTGCTCCATACTTAAATTTTTTACCAGCATTTTAGTCTTCTTCCTGTTTAATTTCAGGCCTGCCAGTTCTCCAAATTGCTCAATAATCTTTAAGGCTTCTATTGTTGATGTCTGCGGGTCTTGCAGAGTCAATACCACATCATCCGCGAAGGCCTTGACTTTATGTTCTCTGGACCCCTGTTTTATCCCTGCCACATTAACTGTTCTTCTTATCACTTGCAATAAAACTTCCAGTGTCGCAATGAACAATAGGGGTGACAGAGGGCAACCCTGTCTAGTCCCTTTTTGTATTCTGACCTTCTGTGTGAGCTCATTATTTATGATGATTTCTGCATTCTGGTCCTTGTAAATTGCCTCCACGCATTTCTGAAAATTTTCCCCTATACCCATCATTTCAAGATTTTTTCTCATAAAATGCCACGAAACGTTATCGAACGCTTTTTCGGCGTCGATAAAGATTAAGGCGGCATTCTTGTTAATTTTAATTTCCAAATATTCTATTATATTCAGGATATTGCGCATATTCTCCCTTAATTGTCTTCCTGGAAGGAAGCCTTTCTGATCAGGATGAATTAGGGATGTTAATACCCATTTGAGTCTTTGTGCTAATATATTTGCAAAGATCTTATAATCGTTATTTAATAACGATATCGGTCTGTAGTTTTTAACGTCTGTTGGATCAGATCCTTGCTTGTGAATTAATGTAATTTGTGCCTCTTCCCATGTTTTGGGAATTTGGCCCGTCCTCATTATATTATTCATTACATCTTTAAAGGGAACCATCAATTGTTGGTACAGAATTTTATAATACTTTATGGGTAACCCATCTGGGCCCGGAGCCTTCCCATTTTTCCCCTTTTTAATTGCATTCATTATTTCTTCTTCTGTTATAGACTTTTCTAACACCTCTTTTTGGTCTTGTGTAATGACTTTTAATTTGTGTTCCTCCAAATATTCTTCAATCTTCTTCTTGTCCTCCTTTAATGCTCTATATAGATCTCTGTAGAATTCTAGGAAAGCTTCCATTATTTTATCCTGATTGTCTAGTGTTTTTCCCTTGTATATAATTTTATTTATTACATTCGCATTTTTCCTTTTTTTCAGCTGCCACGCCAACCATTTTCCGGGTTTATTAGCAGATTCAAAATTTTTTAACTTCAATAGGTTAATCTTCCATTCCACTTCATGACTTATGACCCCCTCTAATTGTGTTTGCAGCAGCTTATATTTCTGTTTTATTTCCTGATCTTCAGGTTTTTCTGCCAATTGTTTCTCTACTGCTTTTATTTTCTCCATAATGCTTTCCTTAACTCTTTCCCTCTCTCTTTTCTTTCTGGAGCCTTGTTGGATCAGAAACCCCCTCATTACCGCCTTCCCAGCGTCCCATACTGTATTAATATCTGTCTCTTTATTTAAATTGTCTGCGAAGTAGTTGTTCAATTGCTCTTTTGCTTTCTGGGTAATTCTGTCATCATCTAGCAGGGACTCATTCAACCTCCATCTAAACCCTTTATGTTCTTTTATTTTCCACTCCATCTGAATCGCCCTGTGATCTGATAGGGTTTTTGGTAGTATTTCACATTTTGTTACATTAATAGATAATTCTTTTGTTAGCCAAATTTGATCTATCCTGCTCCAGCTTTTATTAGGCTCAGAATAGAATGAAAATTCTTTTGCTGTCGGGTTTTTCCACCTCCAAATATCTATTAGTCCATGGTTTTCTCTTAATGCTTCAAATGATGTTGGTAGTTTCCCCTGATATGATTTATTCCTTATTTTTTCAGATCTGTCTTTTTCTAAGGAGGTCACTCCATTGAAGTCCCCCATCAAGATAATTTTATAGTCCATATAGTCATTCAGAATTTCCCCTAATCTCTCATAAAATTCGGTCTTATTGTCATTTGGCGCATAAACCCCTACTAGAATCACTTTTTCACCCTCAATTTGGATTTGCACTCCCAGGATTCTACCTTCATTGTCTTTAAATCTTTGTTTTGCTTCATATTTATTTTTGATATAAATGACCACCCCCCTCTTCTTTTGTATATCTGAGGAAATAAACTCATTCCCCAGCTTCTTATTTTTTAATACTCTATGATGCCTTCTTATCACATGTGTTTCCTGTAAGCATATTATATCAGCTTTTTCTTTTACCAAAATATGTCCCACCCGGTTCCTCTTATTTTTATCGTTCAAACCGTTTGAATTCCACGAAATTATTTTAATATTCATCTTGTTTGCTTATTTAAATATTTTATTATGCAGCTGGAAGATATTAATTATCAATCTCCTTAATCTCGTGTTCTTGAATACCCCCTTCATCCTCAGATTGTTCTTCCTCGACCCCTTCTATTTTGCCTAACTCCTTATATCTTCTTCCAAATTTACCCATTTCTTGAACTGTGTCAATTTTGTGTTTTTTGTCTTTATAGTAAAATGATATGCCTTGCGGGTATTCCCATCTAAATCTTATCTTGTTTGCCTCCAAGACCTTTGTTAATCCTTTGTAAGCATTCCTTTTAAGCAATAGTCTTTTCGGGATGTCTCTAAAGGTTACTATTTGTTTGCCATTAATAGTCCATTTTGTCTCCCTACTTTTCCTCAATATTTCATTTCTCATCACTACCGAATTCAGTGTTACCAGACAGTCTCCTGGATATTTTTTAATCTTGCCTTGAGGTGGATTGGCCCTGATTCTGAAGACATTTATTATCTGCTCCTCCACAGCCTCTACTTTACAACTCAACAGATTTGCGATTTCCTTGCTAATTTTCCCTCTTAAATCTTCTCCTTCCTCTTCTATTATTCCTCTAATTTTAACATTTTGAGCTTTTTGGTTCATATCCAACAGTGCTAAATTATCTAATGTCGACTCCTGTAGTTTTTCAAATTCAACCATTTTACCTCTCAATTTCTCTCCCTCCTTTTTATACTCTCTCATTTCCTTTTGGGCTTTCTTAGTCTGTTCTTCAACTGTATGTAATTTGGTATTCAGTTCTTTCATTTGTCCTGTGAATTCTGTAACAATTTCTGTCAATTTTTCTCTAATATTTAAGTCATTTTCTTTCATTTCCCTCCTCATCTCTCTCAGTTCTGTCAATATTTTTGCCATGTCCCCCTCATTCTCTATATCAGCCTTGGAGGGTCTTCTCTCACTTGGTGTTGCTGTTTTTATTGCTTTGTGGGCCATCTCTACCCTTTCTTCCCCTTAATACTATTTTGCCAATGTTAACACGTTTCTTAATGTCTATAAATCTCTGATTCTATTTATCCAGGCACCTCTGGGGGCACTTGTTTTACTCCAAATTTAAAGTCCCAACTCTCTATTATTACTACGATTTAACTTCCTCTTATATATGAAATATAATGACCACAGTTGTTACTAAGAATACAGACTTTCCCTCTTAATGTCTCTCCCCCTCCCCCTCCTCACTCTTCACAAGTCACTTTCTTCCTTTCCCTTATCAACAGTTTTTCTCCTATACACAATGTAGCTGCATATTTGTGTTAAACAAACTGGCTCTATGATGGTTTTTGCTGCAGAAAACCAACATTGCTACCCCTCTAAAGTGAAGCAGCCCCCATGAGATTTTTGTTGAAGGAAGGAACAAGACTAGAATTCAGCATTGCAAGTAGGATCGGGCCCAAAATACAGACAGCTTCAACGAGCAGTGCAATATACTTTGGAACTCCTTGCCTATTGACATCAGGAAGATGCCTGTAATGAACTCTTTTTGATGCCTACTTGTTCAGGCAAGCCTATCCAGATGTATAGAAGATATATGCATTATTATTATTTTAGGTACTGTTTAATCATCATAAATATTTTTAAATAGTTGTTTTAACTGTTTATAATCCATAATCTTAAAACTTTGTATTTTTGTAAACTGCTTAGAGGTGTTGTGTGTCTTTCTTTCTTTCTTACAATTGATGAACAAATAAATAATCTGGGTAGACAAAATGCTGAGGCAAGAATAGGCAGCCATGAAAGGAAAACTGAAGGGCCTTCAATTCTTGAATCTCCAAGTCCTGCTCCCTTAGAAGTCTTACTGGAGTGGAGAACCTGTGGCCCTCCTGGTGTTCTTGGGACTCCCATCAGCCCCGCTTGCATAGCCAGTGGTCAGTGGTGATGGGAGTTGTAGTCTAGCAACAGCAGAAGGCAAGGGACAGATGAGATTTGGAACAAGGAGTCAGCAACTCAGCAGACACCAATGTTCAACTCTCATAAAGTCTCTTATATTCTGAGTATCTCTGCATGCTGTGAGCCACACTGATGCTAACATGAGAATTTGGTCTCCACAACTTCGCATCTTCTCAGCAGCTGAGCTCAAAGAAAGCAGCAACCCAGCCCTTTCCTCCATTTTTCACATTCTCTTGCACTTCCATATAACCCTTTACTTCCGCTCCAAAAGTTAGCATTGGCTGGAGTTCAAACAGAGCAAAAATGGAAATATTCCCCTTACCTGCTCTCTCTCTCCCCCCCCCCCCCGCCCCCTTGTCAAGGTCTTTGGACAAAATGGGGATGGATAAATGCCACTTTTTATTGTAGATGATGTGTGTGTGTGTGTAAGAGAGATAGAGAGGAGAGAGCTGTCATTGTGACATGGTTAGTGGCTTCCTTTCACAAGTCAGGACTGTAAAGTGAAAGAGGGCAAGAGATTACAGTGCTTGTTCTGACCAAATTCATCAAGTCTGTCCAACCCCATCAAAAGCGAAAGCACTGGAAGGCCATTGACATGGAGCCCAAGAGCTCTTTGGCAAAAATATAGCAGCTGCCAAACACAAGCTTGCGCCCTCTATGATCTCTACTGTTAAATGCATCTGCCGCGCATATCATGGGCAATATGCATTAAGAATTATTTGCCTGCTTCTCCACTAAGTTAAAAAAAAAAAAATCCTTTTACCTGCCTCCACTTTCCACTTGTCCATCAGCTTGCCAAAGAGCTTTCCACTTCAGTTCCAATCACCTAAATGCAATGCCAGCCTACCCAGGAAGTCTATTTAGGATGGAGAATCATATAGTGTGGCTTGATTTTAATTATACAAAACCCTGCTCTCCACGGGAAGGGAAGCTTGATTCTGAAGGAGTCTCTCTCAGCATATTACCCATTAGTAGAATGACTCTACATACTCCTGTACTATTGTTCAATGTATTTTAGGAGTCAAAAGTGCACTACATACCTAATTTTTCAAAAGCAACCCATGATTTGGGGTGCTCAATAGAAGAGAAGCATTAAGGCAGCAGTTTTCCAAAAGTATAGGGATCCATCCTTAGAAAAACAACAACAAGGCTTTCTTTTAGTAGCTGGGTTCAGATGTTACCCACCCCCAGAGGAGCCAGTGAGGCAATTGAGCATACTTAAGAAGATTTATTTAGAGACTGTGAAATTACATAGTTACGCAGCACTCTCCGAGACGCTGCACATTCTCTCAATATGCTTTTAAACAACTACTGATTTTCATCAATGATATATTTTTAAGTCTTATTGCTTACTTTAATTTTCTTTTAAAAAAACTTTTTTTCCTATTCACTGAAAAACCTTAGTTGAACTTCATCCCCAATGCTGGAGATTCATTTACTTGACAAATTTTTAGCTTCATTTCCCCAGCTAAATACATTTGCATGAAACGCCACCACACTGCTGAGAAGGAAAAACATTTTCTAAGATTAGTGTTGTCCCACGGCATACATTTGAAAATATCGATATATATGGGTGGCACTGTGGTTTAAACCACTGTGCCGCTTGGACTTGCCGTTCGAGGCCCTGCGATGGGGTAAGCTCTCGTTGTTCGGTTCCAGCTCCTGCCAACCTAGCAGTTCGAAAGCACGTCAAAGTGCAAGTAGATAAATAGGTACTGCTCCGGCTTCGCCAGAAGCAGCTTAGTCATGCTGGCCACATGACGTGGAAAAACTGTCTGTCGACAAACACCGGCTCCCTCGGCCTGTAAAGCGAGATGAGTGCGCAACCCCAGAGTCGTTCGCGACTGGACTTGTAGAACAATATGAGGGTATTTTAATAATCTCTCTGACCCCAGACATTTCTACTTTTAAGAGACAAAAGAATAATAAATCCTGATTTGACTAACGAGATAACTCTATTGGCCACTACAAAGCACCATAGCTGTATATGAAAAATAGAGGCAATGTTTTTGACTGAATACACATGAATACACAGGCATGCTTCACTGTAGTCAACAGCAGTTTTATGGACACATTGTAAATGTCAGGCTACGCCTTTTTTAAATAATAAAAAAGACACTATAATACTGTTTCCTTGTAACCGGGACAGAAAATCTTTTGGTAAAAGTAAAAACATTTATTGGTTTTGACATTAAAAAAAAAAAACTTGCTCTGTGGGGTAGAGATGCTGTACTCCAAATACCGGAAGAAACGTGAAGTCCCGAGGGTTATGTTCAGTAACTCTTGGTTCAAAGGCAGATGCGGCAGGTGCATTATTTAAGAGCTTGTCAAATATGATCTTCTACAGCACATTTCTTCAGGCTTCATCTCTCCCACTGATTGTGAAGGGGGCACACTGTGGAAAATGTGGGACTTAGGACTTCATCTCTACTCTCTTTTCAGTACTACCACCCACTGGCCCAAACCATATTGCATACATAACCATAATCTTAGTTCACATGACCTTGTCACATGACTACTAATCCACAACCTCCAAAGGGATGGCTCTGATCTGACCCTCTCCACCCTGTGATGTGTTGCAGACTTAATGTAACATAGGGAGTGCAATCAAGGCAATATACCGTGTCCTATCCTTGCAGAAGGAAATCAGTCACTGTTTGTTACTTGTGAATCAGAGGCCTGGATTTAACTGGATTTTGCTTTTCAAAGCATCCCAGTTAACAGAATATAAGAAATGAAGTACACCTCAAACAAGGACATATGTGAGCTGATACAGCAATAATCAGATCCAGCATCTGAACAATGACAAAGGATATTCACAAGGGAAGGCCATAAAAAGCAGAGCAGCCTCAATGGATGACCGGAATAAAGCAGTTTGAAGGATTGCTTTATGGTCAAAGGCTTTAAATTCAGGTATCATTGGCTAATGGCAGCAACAGGGCAGGATGGGACAATATCATTGAGAGCTGATTAGCACAACCCTTAAGTGTGCAGCTTTCTGTCCATTCTGATCACAAGTCAGCACTGAAAAGTGCAAATGCATAGAGATGGTAAGAATATGCTACCAAAATCCCGCCATTGAATGTGCCACCTTAAACAGCCCTACAACAGTCTGACCAGTTGCAAAGTGAATTAGAGCACTCATACAAATCACTTTGCCCCAAGCAAGCTTTAATCCAGGCTGTCAACCCAGATTTTTTTTTAAAGTTCCCCACACATGTGATCATGTCAATTACACATAATGTCATAGAACCAAAGGAAAGAGGATTGCATCCTGCTCTATACAAAATTGTATCAGAGTTCCTGCCACTAGGGAGGAGAGAAGGGGGGAGGGATTGTACTTTGGATGTGGAACATTACCTGCTTCCACACCCAATCAGCTAAATTACAAGAAAGAGATAGAAAGAAAGGGTGGATTTACACCACAAACCTCTATCCGTTTTATACAACTGGTTTTACTGTCGTGCCTTCCCGCAAATGATGACAAATGTACAGAATTGTTAATTTGGTGAGAATGCTGAGAATTTTCTAATAGACACTTCTAACTCCCTCTTACAAAACTGCAATTCCTAATTTTCCCCGGGGAATGACTATTAAACACTTTTAAGTCTGGAGTACAGAAACTCCCTGAAAAAGGGCACATAACTGGGAGCTGAATCCTGCAATGCTCATGAAGTTGGCAAAAACTGCATTTCATATCTCTCTTCTGTTCATAAATTGGAAAACAGACACACATGGATGAGAAGTTCTTTCTAACACACACATTGTTCATGGTGCAGGCTTACAAAGCTGTTGTGTCTATCGGTTGGGCTCATTTTTGTCACACATACAGGGAGGGAAATTAGAAAAACCACATCTTACAAGTTACTTATGTTTAATGCTTAAAAGTTTGAATGCACAAACGATAATCTACCATTATAGAAGGACTTGTGGTCAATACAATGCATTAGAACTATGTACAATGACACAGTTTAGTATCAAAATCTTTCTACACTGTAGAGTATTACGAAACTGTTAATGACATCAAACACTGAGCACTTAACACAATTATTATCTTTTTTTTGCTACCACATTTGGAACTTCAATGAACAGTCCATTTCAACTTGCAGCATTAACCCATTTCTAGTATGAAATTAAGTAAATTTCTACTTACACAATAAAGATTTATCTACACAGTTCTTTTGATTTTGATCCATAGCAGCAAAGGCACTGTACATCAGCAGATCCACAGACTTAAAAGATTTTTTTTAAGCATTCAAAAAAAAAAAAAGTCACAGGTCATAGTTTAACAGCAACAACAACAACATAAAAAGATAACACAATGTTTCTGGCACAATGGCTCAGCCTGCGTCCATTTCAGGGACGTTCAACTAAGACTTGGGTAAAACTGGCGGTAAATAACGCAAGTCCTTCTCCCGAGTGAAAATCCATTCTGTTCCGCACTTCAGAATGAGTGCTCTTCTAAATCCTACCTCTGAGATCCTCGCTTTTATAGTTTGCACACTTGTAGAATCCTTTCCCTTCTCAGTGCCATTTCCAATGAATATATCAAATATTTTTCTGTAATCTTTGTAACTGCAGAATTGCCCAAAGACTCACACTTCCCCTTTCAAAGAAATGTGGCAAAAATGTCCAGAAGGGATGAAGGTCATTCTTTGAGACACGTTATTGTACTTCTCTCTGAAACATACAAAAGAGAAGTGATATTCATCATTTTGGGCAACACACTGCACTTGCTTCAAAAGAACAGCAACATACACAGCCCTGTTACAAAACACTGTAAAATGGCAGATTAATATAGCAATTCTATTTTGGGCGTATTTTTTGGATACCCTCGTCATACGTCACTTGAACTTGCCATTGATATATCAGAGTTACTGAATGAGCCCCAAAATACAGTAGGTGCAGCAGGCAAGACCACACTGTGCGTAGCCTCTTGAGATTAAACCCAACACCCATTTGAGATCAGAAGTGGCAATAATATAACCCAGTTTTGATATACAATTACCAATTTCTTTTTTCCCCCTTTCAGTTTTCAAATCAGCATGTTTGTCCGTATAAAATTTCAAGACAGCTTGATTATGTCTAGCTTGGCCTGGGTCTGGAGAAGCATCTCGTCTATGCTTGGTGGGAACCTTGATCATTTTGTGTCTGGCTCTGACTTGCCTCTGGACCTGCTATGCCCCCACACAGGCACGAGGTTTGCATAAGGCCTATGCATATAAAATCAAAGGAGCACAGCACCAACTTCCCCACATATAGGGAAATAAGCCCAGATCATGCACCATGCTTTGAAGTTGGCCTTCTTCCCTAATCCATAGTCAACATTGATTAGTTTATCTGGATTTAGACTGGAAGGGACAACTGCAATGTGTTAAAAACAGAAGTGAAAGGTTCCAATCTCCTCAAAGCCACACCAGAGGTGGAGAGGGAGGGAGAACAAACAAGCCCTCAGGGCTGCAATGATAAATCCTAGTTTAGTTATAGTGCAAATTGGACCATAGTCTGGAAAATGGGAGCTGGGCCTACCATTGTTTGTTTTAACAGATAGCGGACCTTTCAAATATCAAGGCCATCCATGGCTGTCTGGCAAGGCCAAAGGTGAGGCAAGTCAGGCAAGAGCCTGTGCAGTCCCTGTTTTCCTAGACTTTCATCTGAACCAGTTTATCACCTCTTATAATAAATTATGCATTATTTATTAAACAATAGAGTTTAATGAAGCACTCATTTGAGTTCAGAATTGGTGCAGATGTGTACACTCGGTAATAAATGGTGAATTCCCATTCTTTCCCAAATAAGCTCATCCCACACAAACAATACAAACATTGAGAATGCAACATACCTTTAAATCCAAGGCAGAAGCAGACTACTTTATTTAGTCAGTTCCTTGTTAAAAAGTTTTTCTTTAAACAAAATAAATACATTACAGCTATGATACATAATTGAAAGAGTCAGTTCCCTGTTAGGTATGCTTATTCCATCTTCTTCCAAGTAGATAGCTGGAGATTTGGTACTACAAGTCCTTAATGGGTGCCTGATATTAAATAGCAAGTCTGGTGGGGAAATTCCACAATTGTGATGAACGGTTTCTGTCCTCACTTTGGGAAGGAGAGAGAGAAAAAGAGAGAGAGAAGAAAAATATACAGCAAAAGTGCTACAAGGAGGAGTAAAGTTTTCATTCGGATTTGTCTCTAATAAATAACTTCATAGACTGTAGCCTTCTTGTCCCCAGAACCGGTAACAATGTATTTGTCATCCACAGAGATATCACAGCTAAGCACAGAAGATGACTCTTTGGACTGAAAAAAGAAAAGAGAGAGAAAGAGAATTAACCACCCTTTGCATAAAAAAATGCAGTATTAAACTCTTCCCTTCAAACAAGACTATTTCAGAATGGTCTAGCCATTTTTGCTTCCTTCCTAACGTCATTTTTTGTTTTGTTTTCTGCATCCTTAAACTTAAGTTCAGTAAACTCTGCAGACCTGAGACATTGATCGTGTTATTGTTTACATGAACCGTCCTCTAGATTAAAACCAAGATGAGTCAAGAACCTACTTTGTTACACAGCACACGATTAATTCCTTCAGTAGTTAATCGGGAAACAGAAGCAGCTAATGTGTTGTCATCAAGTTAACCAACAGGCTAAAAATTAGCCCCAAGGTAGGCAATTTGGGAAGGAAAGTGCAGAACTTCGTGAATTGTATTTAACATATACCCCCACAGCACAAAAATCAGCCAGATAATTGTAGAATGTGCAAGCTTGTCTTACATGTATTCAGGACATCATGTTGCCTGTCTTACCCATAGAGGCTAGTGGTGCAGGGGGCCAAGTTCTGGAGGGTGCCAGGGAAGAGGCGGAGGCTGGACACGGCACCTCCCGGCACCTGCTCACCGCCCTCGCCCGCCTCTGCCATGCCGAGACGAAGCAGCGCCACACCAGGAGCCTCTGCCTGTGGTGGCCACCAAGGCATGAAGCAGCCAGCTGAGCTGGGAGCTGCTGCATGCAGCCTCCAACTATTCCCCACTGGAGGAGCTGCCCTCCAGCCACTGCCCACCTCCTCCAGCCCCGCAAAGCTGGGTGCATCGCCGGCAGTGCCGTCCTCCCTTAAAAAGGTCAGCAACTCTGGCAAACCGTGTGTGTGTGTGTGTGTGCTGGCGCCGGTGGGATTTTTGCATCACGGCGTCGGATATGCTTAAAACGGCCCTGTTACCCAGTCGCTATTTTGCTGACTAGTTGTGAAAAATAGCCTTTGTGGCAAATGAAGGCATGTCGTGCCAAAATAGCAAAGAAAGGCAAACTGGGTATGTAAGGAGAACACTGAAAGAAACACGGAGAACTACCAAAGGTGGCAGCAGAAAAGAAAGAATAAGGTGGGGTTATGGGGAAAGGGTGGTAAAATGTCGCTATGCAAAGGGAGGTTGCTGAATGTTCCCTGGATTACATGAGCTTACATCTGGCTTTCTTATTGCTCCCTCTAACTTGTTCAAAGTTTGATGGATATTTCCCACATTATTATTTTTTGGCATCAAAGATCAAATTCTTCAAATATTGTTATTATTAGTAAAAGTGTGTGTTTGTCCATGTCCCAAAAGATAGTTCATCATCATCCTAAACAAAAACTGTTGGGCTAGATTTTGAAAATTTTATGAACAGGACACAGGAGAAAAGTTTAGTAACTTTACTACTCTTGGCTGGTGATTTTAAAGTTAGAATGGCGAACAGATGAAATTTAAAGCTCAGTAATCAATGTAGTTGTCAAGTTCTTTCATAAAAATCATCAAAGGATAAATATTACAATACTGCTAGTGGCAAATTCAGTCAACAGTGGCAAACAGCAGAAAAATGGACACTTCCTAATGCAAACTACAGGTCATCTATTACTTCTCACAGACCTGCTTTGCAAGCAGAAAGTCACTTGTTCAATTCTATCATCTCCAGGTAGGGCAGGGAGAGACTCGGTGGTTGAAACCCTGGAAAGCTATTGCCAATCCGTGTAGACAATACTGAACTAGACAAACCATTGGTCTGACTCAGTATAAGGCTGCTTCGTATGTGGTTAACATCCCACCTCTATGGTTTTTACCTGGAATATGCTGGCTCCATAAGGTGTTCTCCAAGCATTCAGAAGGTTGTCTTTTCCAGTGCTTACAAACCATTTGCCTGAAATCAGATTTTAAAAATAATTAGAAGCAGTTTTCCAAGTGATTAATCTGCACACCAACAAAATCTATTCTCTTCTCCCCTTCCCACCCACTCTTTATCATCCCTGGTTGAAACAATGATCTGCAGCTGAATGGCTCACCAAAACAAAAAAAAATCAACCATACATGTACTATTGAATATCTGCCATTTGATTCCCCCTTCTTGGTTTTTACGGGAAGCAGGTTTGGAAGACAGCACTCCTGTATACTGAACTGCTTACCGCAGTGAGCGAACTTCAGGGATAACACACAACTCTCATGAAGATGAAGTTGATACTTGTCTGGTTTTGTGACATGCAGCACTTCAACATTGCTGTTCTCCATTCCGACTGCCAACCATTCTCCAGTTGGGCAATAACCCAGTGAGAAGATCTGCAATTAAAATAGTACACAGGTTGATGCTTAATGAAAGCTGTACACACCTGTCTTGGCGACGGAATTTACTGCTGTTGGGAAGATAATTTGATCTAACACAGTTTTTTATTTTTCAAAGAGATGCTAATCAAGCAAGTTCAAGAGACAGCAGCTCATATAAACAAAACTCAATTAACTGTGTAACTTATGGCACTAAACGAGACCTACATCTTAATTCTGACATGGGCTGAAATAATATTTTCATACAGGTTATCTTGGAATAGGATCTACAGATAGCTGATCATCTACAGGAGCCATACACACACCAATTAAAGGATGCAAGGGAAATATTCTTCTGTGGCTGTTCTTCAAGCCTGCTTTTAAGAACCTTCATTTTTAAAATATAAGAACAACACAGACTGCTTTTGACATGTCATGAATTCTTCAGGAGAGTACCTGTGATGTGAAGTCATGTTGCTGTAGCTGCCTGCCTTCCCTTAGGTCCCAGGATCTCACTGTATTGTCCAGGCCTCCTGTCCAGAGCTTAGTGCCATCATTTGAAATATCAATACAACTGGCTCCATCTGTGTGGCCCTGGAATTGCCTGGAAATGTCAAAATAAGGCAAAAGTGCCATCACTTTCAAAAGAAGTATGAATTGAGGCAGGAATTCCACACATACACACACAATTTTAAATTTTGGATGTATCTTGAAAACAAATTACATGATCCATGTTTCTGCATCAAGGTAATGCGAGATAGCACCAGATCCACAATTTGTGCTCTTTAGTCAGTGGAGATAGTTGTGATCTGCGATATGATGGTGGTTGGTGAGGAACCCATTTAAAAAACTATGCAGTTTCAAGAAAATCCGTTTTAAAAGATCCAACACATGTACACCTTCTCTCTCTCTGGCAACCCAATCACTCCTTTCCCCCCTCTACTACTCACCCTTTCTGACCTCATGTGCTGATCTGAGCTGTGAAAAGCACATATAGCTAAAAGAAAAGAAGTGAAAAGAGTGCTGCTCTTCCAACTTCCTATTTAGCTTTCTGTACTTCTAGAAGCAGAGGAGGAGAGTAGACAGCAGTAAGTTTGCAGTGGGCTCAAAATATTTCACTGGCAGCTGGGCAAGTCCTTAAGAGTACCATTTCACCCACAGGTTCCCCAAAGGCAAATCCAGACTCAGAAGAAACATTTAGTTTTACTAAACTGATGGCTAATATGCTACATTAAGTCCATTTTTCTTATGTCTGAAGAATTTTACACAACTTATACAATCTAGTATTCTGAATGTTCTTTGATCCAATAAAATGAATCACATCTGTCTCAACTCACCCTACCCCACCCCAAAAAGATTCTCTCAAATTAGATCAACAGACATAATAAGACTTGGCCTGCTGTGATTTTTGGGATCAAACAGCTTGTCAGTATCAAGAAAGGACATTCAGCAGCTCATTGTGCTAAAACTGACTATCTTTTTGAAGAACACCAACATTATTAGAGTGGCTTCAACGCAGAACATGATTATTAGCTGAGGACAACCCATGTTTTCCATGTATTATTACCCTTCAGATTTTGCATAGGCTATTAGTTTTTGTTTAGCCTTCTTTTCCACTGGAGATAACAGCAAACCAATGCATCTCAAAGAATTCCCAGCTTGGAGGTACTTAAACTCTCATCTGTATTTAATTAGGTTTACTGCCTGCCCTGCCCTCAGATCTCAGGAGCAAAATTAATTCTTTAAAAAAAAAAAAAAAAAAGATCTATTTTTCCACCCAAGCCCCAAAGGACTCATAATGAGCCAATGAAGAAGAAACAAAGGAAAAAAAGGAAAAAAGAAAGTATAGGAATTCACACGACTGGTACTCTCTGACAGTCACTCAAAATCAAGTATACATGTTCACACAATCTAATTGCAGAGACTGCAAACACCAGGGTCTTTTATTCAGCCATTAATGCATACACATAATTTTGCTAGGAAGCTGTTTTAAACAGAATCAGACCATTTCCCCATCTAGCTCAGTATGGTCTGACCGGAATTGGTTTTCCAGGATTTCAAGACAGGTCTCTTCCCCAGCCCTGAGCTACAGCCCTTGTTTCCACTTTGTCTGCACAAAAATAACAAATTAGCAGGCCACTGAGCCATACTGTGTATTTTAATATAATACTGTTATTTTTTCCAGCACCAATCAAAAATCTAATTCTAACCTCTGGACTACACACACACACACACACACACACACACAGTCTGCAATGGCTGCTGCTTCACAGGTAGCAACTGCCTAGAAATGTCTCCTTTGATAGAATGGGGAAACACCTGGCAGAATGGGAAGTGGAAGGCTGAAATAGGCCCTAGGACTCTTCCCATCCAAACAATCCAGCATAAAAAGTAATAATTCATGATTCTGAAAGCCTAACGTGCAAACAACTATTGACCTTTCATGTTTATGGCTGCTTCATTTGCTATAGCTCCAACAACATGAACCACGCCCCCCCCCCCAGTGCAAACACAGAGTATGGTGAACACATTTAGTGTTGGCTTGACAATCCTGCTTAAGGTGACCTACCTGACCAGAGTTTGATTGTGCAGATCCCAGACTGCAATGTTCCCATCGCTACAGCAGGAGAAGCAGACCTTGGAATCAGGGCTGATTGCCAGAGCGTAGCAGGCAGGAGCCGAAGATGTCAACTCTGCTTTTATACGCGGAGTTGGAGCTGCCAGGTCCCAAATGGATAACGTGCTGGCTTCCCCGCCAACAATCAGGGTGCGGCCGTCGGGGAGCAATCTGCAGGAGCGGATGTAGTTATCTCTGTTCTGTAGAGACAGAAGCCATCAAGAGATTACTCATGAGGAAAGGAAAACAGCATTAACACGAGAGCAGGAATCCATAAAAGTATTGTATTCCCTCTTGGTTTTAATGAGCCATTTATACTTATGACAATGATAAAGTGGATTAATGCCAGAAAATTACACGACATTAGGGAAGTACTTAAACTTGATCTACAAAATTCAGCAGTGAGAGATATTTAATCTTAATTAGTATCAAAACGCACATGCAGGCCTGCGCCCAGCCCCAAACAGTTCAGAGCTTGCGAGCCTTTTGAGTTCTTAGGGAAGCCTACATTTATTTATTTATTTGAGGAAGTTTGTGTTTCTGTTATTTTAACCCCTTGAAGGAGACTAACATCACTCTCAGCCGACAGTGACTTTATAAAATCTACCACCGCTGCCAAGAAATAAGAAAAACCAAGAAACAAAGATCTGGCAAGTATTTTCAGTATTGTAATGTTTCACTACCAACTGATAGTTGGTAGTAATAGTAGCAATACAGGGGAAGAAAGTATCAGGTCAAGAATGGGGAAAAGATAAATAACCAAAAGCTAGAACAACGATGCTTCTCAAAGATTTATTTATCATCTTCTTCTTACATTTATATTCTGGCTCTCCTCCATCATGGAGCCCAAGGTGTGTATACACAGTTCCCCTGAAGGTCTACCATCTAGTTTCAGCAAAGCTGACGGCCTCATGTGCCATCAGACCAAGGTTTAAATCTTAACTCTGACTAGTATGGCTCAGGTTTTTGCAAAGATTGTTGAGATAATCTAGTCCAGTTCACACATCATGCTTAACCAAAGTGAATGGTTCACCATGAATGCAGAGATTGCTCCCACTTTACTTTTCCTCATCTAGCCGGCAGGAGCAACAAGCAAGGATCGCTAACGTGGTGTTGTGTCTCAACCAGGGACTGCTTTCTCTCTCTCTCTCTCTTTTGGTTCAAATAAACCATGCTTGTAATCCTAGAACAAAAAGTTGCTTAACACTGTGGTTTGTTTGGAGCAAAACAAAACCAAGATCTCAGTTCAGATGCAACACTGGATTGTGGTTTGTTGTTCCCACTGGTAAGAGGAAAGGAACAAATTGGAGCCTTCTGTGTGTTCACGGTAAGCTATTAACTATGGTTTATTTCATCTTACATAAAATCAATTAAAACATACAATCAATTAAAACAAGACAGTTCCTGCCTACAGACTTGCAATCTAAAAGACAACTCAGAAGGGGGAAAAGGACATGAAGAAATTGAGGGAAAGCAAACTCAAGTGTCAATTAAGTAGTAGTTCTTATAAAGACCTGCTGGGATGGAAACAGCTCGGAGGCAGGAGGTGCCTGACAGAGCTAGCATTTCAATGTGTGTGATCTTTGATCAGAAAAAGGAGCTTTATAAAAAGTATCATAATAATCACACACAACTACACCAATGAATGCTTGTAACTGGATATGAGTATGTAGATGACTGTTGCACCTTTCCCTCCTCCCATCAGCTTAAAAAGTGGCTATATGATTATTCAGATGTCAGGATACTGTAGAGACACAGAGAGAGAGATCATCAGGACCTCTAGTTCAGAGAAGCGCAATTCATGAGGCAGTAGCAGGTTGTCAACAAACCAGCTAAGTTCACCAAAACCTATGTAAAGGTAGCCTCACTCAAGTTAAGAACATAACACAAACCCGTTTGATCAGGTCAAAAACCTCTTTATTCCAGCATCCTGTTCTCACAGTGCCCAAGCAGATGCTTATGGGAAGCCTTGCAAAAAGCACATGAGCACAACACCACGCTCCTTACTTGTACTCCTGAGCAGCTGAGATTCAGAGGATATGCCTTCTAGCACTCAGCTTTATCCTCCATGAATTTGTAAAGTGGAACAGAATTATCATCAAATGCCGTTAAGTCCAAATGCTCCTCATTAATGACAACTTTGGTAAAATGCTAGCCTGCCTTAAAGCCAATGCATGAAGACAATTTTTGGACTGTTTAAATCATGGGTAGGCAAACTAAGGCCTTGGAGCTGGATCCGGCCCAATCGCCTTCTAAATTCGGCCTGCGGATGGTCCGGGAATCAGCATGTTTTTACCTGAGTACAATGTGTGCTTTTATTTAAAATGCATCTCTGGGTTATTTGTGGGGCATAGGAATTCATTCTTTTTTTCTTTTCTTTCCAAAATATAGTCCGGCTCCCTACAAGGTCTGAGGGACAGTGGACCAGCCCCCTGCTGAAAAAGTTTGCTGACCCCTGGTTTAAATTATCAGTTAATTGTCTTTTAAATTGACTTTTAAAAGTCCCAATTAATCAGGCAATAAAAGCTTCAGGTAGCAAGCATGGTCTTAAATCTGACATTTCTTCTCTTAAGTCTTGTAAGATTATAGGTGTTATTGTGTGCATCATCTAAAAAAACAAAATATGCTTCTTGCTTCACAATTATTGTTTTTACTCAGATGCAAATTCGTGTTAACCTAATAAAATTATGAACTAGGTGATCTACTAACATCATGATTAGCCAGTTAAAATTTCTTTAACTGGATTGCAACCATAATAAATGCCAATTTTAACAAATGCAGGTAATAATGTGAAAAAATATCTAACGATTATGTTTTTTCTTGGTTAAGCACCCGAAACTGAAGAATTATCCTCTATAGAAAACGCATAGCCTAAATTTAGAGATACACAAACTATGTAGCTTGCACAGAAACCTCTATTAAAAGTTGACAGATTCCTTTGAAATGCAATTAAATCCCAGAGTTTAAAATACGTGATTGATGAATTAAGCAGTTGGCAAAATTAGTGGGTTTTAGTACTACTTAAACTACATGCAGAAACATCAAAGCAGACGACTAATTTACAGACGCCCCAACCACCCAACAATGGCCTCTATTCCTCCTTTTTGACTGCCATTACTCACCAGGCAATCCAGCTGAGAGACAGGGCTCTTGTTCCCCGGATGACTGATATCCCAGACCTTGACACATCCCTTCCCACCAGTGTACACATGCCTTGTGGGGTTGCTGATCGTAACTGCACATACCACTTCCCCGTGGTTCAGGGTGTTAATCTGCCGAGCATGACGTGGGATTCCTGGCCCAATGAGGGCATCAGGAGGAAACGGTACAGGCTGCATTTGGCCATCTGCACTTACATGAAATGAGTATGCCCTAGAGAATGAAGAAGAAGAGAGAAAACATGTTTCAATGAGCCACATGTGTGGTATGCACAAGACAAAAGGTTTACATCTCTCCAGGCTAAGGCACAGTTTGCGAAACATAACCAGTGTGGTGTAGTGGTTAAGAGCGGTAGTCTCGTAATCTGGTGAACTGTGTTCGTGTCTCCACTCCTCCACATGCATCTGCTGGGTGACCTTGGGCTAGTCACACTTCTCTGAAGTCTCTCAGCCCCACTCACCTCACAGAGTGTTTGTTGTGGGGGAGGAAGGGAAAGGAGAATGTGAGCCGCTTTGAGACTCCTTCGGGTAGTGATAAAGCGGGATATCAAATCCAAACTCTTCTTCTTCTTCTTAACATAGTTGGGCTTAACTCATTCTAGCCCCTTGCAATATTTTTTCTTGGGCACAAATACCAAGGGGTTCATATATATTTTTCTTCAGAAAGAAATGCCAAAATGGCAGGCCAATAAATGCTGAGCCAACATGGCAAACAGTACATCTCACCAGGAACAACATGTTATATGACTGCCAGTTACACCACCTGTGAATAACCTATCAACAGCTTCATCTCAAAAGCTCTGCTAGGGAGAGCGCTCCACTGCTCAAAACAGCTTTGTTCTAAGACACGACGTGCTGCAGCGCTTCTGTCATTGCTCACAACTTTATTGAAGGCGCAGCTGGAGTACATTATATGGAAATATATGGCTAATGGAAGGGGTGGGGGAGGCTAGCGGATTCATGGAGGTAGTGCGCAAATGGAAAACTCACAAAGGCCACTGAAAATGGATCACAAATCTTTCCTGAAGAAGAAATTCTGCTGCCTTATTTGCTGTAGCTTTATTGTAAGACATACTGGCATGTGAAGCAGCATAAGCTTTTAAAAATGTTTTTCTTACATGTAGTATTTATGGCTTAGAAAGTGCAAAAAATAAACTGATCAGGTTATTTTAAAAAAACAAATAAACATGTGAAAAATGACTACTTATTGTCAAGAGCTCTGCCACTTTTTTCTTTTTTGCTTGCAAAAGGGGATTGTAATGCCGCAAATATATGCAGGAATGAATGCCCTGGGATCACTGTGTCTATTTTCACTTCATTGAAGAGGAATGTGAGTGAAAACTCAGTATTAATTATATAATTCTTTCATGCCCAGCTCCCAGTGAACCAAGCTTCTTCGAGTAGGTCACCTTTTCTGGTCAGTTCCATCAAGGATGCATCTGTACATTACAATACCCTAATTCTTTTTAGTATTTTCAATCAAACAGAACATTTTGCTGTTTCTTTCTCTGCAAAGTGCTGTTTATGGAATCCAGTAAGTCTGCAATTGATTGCAGGGCTTCTTTTATGCACAAAGGAATTATTTTTAAAACGGAGAGGCAGAACACTGAAGACATGCACGCTAGAGAGCCCTTCACAATTTGCATTTCTGTGCCAAGTTGAGCTACTGTGGTCCAGCACGTCCCATTGCAGAAGGATAACCCCTACCCCATGGCCTCTTTTATCCACAGCATTCGATACCCTTGGCGCATATTCACCTATGGGAAACACTGCCAAATAGGCTTTTAAGATTAAAAGGAGGATTAACCACCCTCTGCCACGCATCGAATTCAGTATCACAGAGGAAGCAAAAGGAACAAAAGCTTAATAATATGATTGAGTTTGTACGTTTAACACTCACGGTTTTCCTCCTGGGATGCCTGTCAGATTGGGAGGGATGCCTGGGACTCGCATATGATGATGTGGATCAAACCCAACCTGAAGTTTTCCCACAAACAGAACAAAGAAAGTTCAAAGCATTAATGGGAAATGATGGAATTCTAGCCGTTTGTTTTAAATCTCAGGGGCTCACAAACATTTCTTTAAAAGAGTCCTCCGTAAGGTTTAAGAACATAAGAAGAATGCCTGCTGGATTAAGCAGAGGACCCTTATTCCCAAACCCTGTTTCCAGCCATGGCGGACACCTGTCATTCCCACCAGGTGATATTCAGAGGTATACTGCCTTTAAACATGGAGGCTCAGGTCTCTCCTGGTTTATTTTGCTTCCCTAGAGCAGCCTACCCTCTCCCTTTTTGTGCCTCGATTGAAAACACCCAGGAGCAAAATGAGCATGGGATACAAACCAGGAAGAAATAAACTTACCACTGGAGATCTTCCATACGCTGCTGCTGCGGCGGCGGCAGCTGCTGCTGCACTCATTTGAGGAGAGATGTTATGGAGACCTGCATAGGCAGCACCAGGGCTGGTCAGCTCCCCATTCATCCCAGCGTGGGGCACTATTCCAAACGGGGCAGGGTAAGGACAAGGTACTGCCATGGGCGTTCTTAGGCCTGAAGCTACAAAACATAGAATTGGGGGGGGGGGGAGAGAACAGGTGACGCCATTGTTTAAACAGCCGCACAGGCTGCCCATCTGCTACTGAGCCTGAAAGTTGTTGTACTGCTTTCCAAAGCCCTGAAGAACTTGGGTCCAAGATACCTGAGGGACTACCTGAACCTTTATATCCCAGCATCTTTGGTCATTCCCAGAGGCTCCTGGCATCACAGAACTGTAGAGCTGGAAGGGACCCTGAGGGTCATCCAGCCCAATGCCCTGCAATCTTTTTGCCCAATGTGGGGCTTGAACCCATTAACCTGAGATTAAGAGTCTCGTGCTCTACCGACAGAGATACAATGAGAAATCAATACTTTAGTGTCATTGGCCCAGTTCTGTGGAACACTGCCAATAAATTCAGTGGGAGCTTTCTGTGCCCACTATTAAACACCTGCGGAAAACCTTTCCATTGTGCCAGGCCTATGTAGGCAAATGAGAGTACACCCCACAATGGTCTATTGGTGTTTGTTTATTATTTCTGCTTGCTTTTAACTTGGTTTTTTTAACTTTTATAATGTCATTTCTTGGTTTTATATTGTTGTAAACTGCTGTGATATGTTTTTATGCTACAGTGTTACATAAATGTTTTTTATAAACAAACAAACAAATAAATGTCATTTCTGCACAGGTGAATAATCTCAAACATAAAACTGAAGGCAAATTTTGACTGATCACTTGTAAAGTCCAAAGTGCTTCACTGTCTTGGCGTTTGCCTGCTGTACCATGAGATGAGTTGCTTACGGTCATCTAGCAAACCCAGGGCACGTGTGGAATCTGAACCCAGATATTAACTCAACCACTTTACCACCGAGAGTGCAAAGTAGCAATGTGCTCTTTAAAAAAAAGGAAGGCAGCCCCTCCTTCAAGTGGTCTACGAACCTAATGGGTCGACTCCTGGTGGCTTCCCAGGCACAGGCCTCAATCCTGGTGTAGAATTACTGCCGGGAGTTGGAGCATCAGTCCGTGGAGTGGGGGTACTCGATTTAGACACAGGGGTAGTGGACTTCTCATTCTAATGTGGAAAGAGACAGGCAGATTATTTACATTTTCAGCAAAAGATAATCAACAAAAGTGCAATCTAGAATGGGTTGACTTGTGTGGTTTCTCTTTCAGTTTTTATCTGCTGTTACTGGCATCTAAGGGTGCAATCATCCAGCTACAGCTTGTGCAAAAACAACAGCGAATGCAACTTGCAGAAGTTCATTTCAGTGGGATCTACATAGGCAGACTTCCCAGCAGTCTGTATTACAAAAAATGTGCATACGGTACTCGCTTGCTGTAATTAGCATTAAAAGCCAGTCTCGTTTGGATCATTAAGGTGTTTCCAGGAAAGGTAAAGGGCAGACATTAAGTGGTGTTATTTTTAGGCCCTCCTACTTATATAATCATTTATTTAGTTACAGTACATATCACTTTGGAAGCACTAAGTCATCCCCCCACAGACAGAAATATGAAGCTGAGGAACCATAACTTCTAAGATAGGTGCCCAGTGATGGGATGGGAAAGGATTTTAACTCAGCTATTATATTTCCAGTCTCCACATTTATAGGATGGATCAAGCAGTGGTATGTTCCTTCTCTGTCCCAAAATGTGCATAACTGAATGAAGGGATTTGACATTTAATGGATCCCACTGCCAACACTCATTCTACGAAGTGTAAAAACCCCTATTACAATACCATCATGCAGTGAATACTTTAAAACAGGGGTTACCAATGGGGTGCCTGCACATTCAGATATGCCCATAGGAGCCTTCTTTGGTGCCCACAGGGTCTTGTGGATCACCCCGATAAAAGTAGGTTTGAAAGTAGCATTATATTGCCGTCAACAGACTTGGCTGCAGTGTGTCTGGTGCCCAAGACAATTCCTCTGCTTTGCAAATGTGTCAACGAACCCAAAAGGGATGGCGACCAAACTGCAAAACCTATTCTGTCTGAATTATTTATTTAAGAAATTTCTATCTTGCTTTTTGCCACATGTCTTAAAACAGCTTACCGGGGGGGGGGGTATGAAGTACAAAATTATTTACAACATTGGCTAAAACAGCAGAGAGTAAAACATCGGAACAGCATTTCTGCAGCGCTCAGACAAAAGAAGTCAAGGAGTACGGGTGGAGGAGTCTGAATCTGGTTGTCTGAATCTACCTTTCTGCAAGGCATCAGTGACATATGCAATGTTCAATGGTTATTCAGCCCAGAACTTAATGTAATATAATGTCTCATGGAGGAGGTGAGGATGAGACATGGTGCTTGCCTAAGTCCTTCCTCTCCTGCCTTTGCACTGTAACATAGGAAAAGGGGTGCAAATATGCATATACCCTGTTTCAGGCCACTAGCCACATGCCAACTCCTTATTCTGCCTGGGATTTTGCACAGCCAATTTTGCACTAAGGGCTACTACTAAATTTGCCTCCAATTCTCTGCACCTTCTAGACAATAGTGTGAGAAGAGCAAGAACAGTCTTTCCGAGAAAAATGTGAGCAAGGCATGACATTTACTACTCTCTCTCTCTCTCTCTCTCTCTCTCACACACACACAGAGTGCACGTATGTGCCTATGTATGTACGAACACAGAAACACATTATTCTGGCTTTGCAAGCAGCCCTTTCCTGAATTATGACTTGTTATGCAAGTCAAGAAAGGCTCTTGTAAATGACAGATTACTTTTTAGATAGAAAATGATTGTAGTTGAACATAGCCCAGTAATACAAATAAAGCCAAGAAGCAAATCACGTCCAAGTAGAAAGCTGAATTTACTGTAAACTGCCATAGAAAAAAAATATTCAAAGAACCCCTGTGTGCTCTTATTTATCCACAGAATGGCAAGCTTCCTGGCATGAAAAAAATATATCACAATAAAGGCATATACATCATTTTCAGACACTGCTAGCAGAACAAACCCTCTCTATCACCTAAAAAGAGCCTGGGTTTCAATGTGCTGCTTTTTTTTAAGTAGAAATGCACTGAAGGCAGTTTTGTATCAAGATGTGCAACTGGGGCACATCTCATTATTTTCCCCTCTCTATTTAGGCACCCAGCAGTGCACACAGGGATACGAGCATGGGCATGGATTGTATAGTCACTTACAAGGCTAAGTTCTTTGGATTTGGAGGAAGGAGTGCTGCTGGAAGATGCTATTGAGGCTGGGCTAATTGGTGCATCTTTCTTGAGTAGACGGGTCTTGTCCAAGCCATTTTCCCTTGGAGAATGTGCTGGGCTTCCTCGTGGTGATGAAGGATCCTGAAAACAAACTGTAATTATAATCAGGGCATCCTATTTTCTGTAGGTTGGATGAGCTACCTATGTCTCCTCTGACAACTGCCTTTGGCAGAAATGGCCAAAGAAACATACTTCCAGCCCAGAGGACATGACAGTGATGATGCTTTCACATTGGGTCTGATGAAGAGAAGAAATTTATCCCTTCCTTTTCAAAACAGAAGCAGAGCAAAACAAAAACAAATTCCTAAGTATTCAAGAAGCAAGCCCAATAAATGATGGTAGCAAAAGTGATACTGCACATACCTCATTGGAAACATCAACCACTAAGTTGTCGTCACTCTTTTCACCATCACTGTCCTGCAGTGAAGAAGAATGAGTTAAGTATTTTATAGGTCTGTAACTTCTTGCACAACCGATATGTTTTTTATTCAAATACTAAGACTGGTTTGTTGTTGTTCAGACGTGTCCGACTCTTCGTCACCCCATGGACCAGAGCACGCCAGGCACGCCTATCTTTCACTGCCTCCCGCAGTTTGGCCAAACTGGTAGTGCTGCACAACCAAAACTATTACGACAACAAAAATCTAAGGGCCAACAACAGATGAATGAATGAATGAATGAATGAATGAATGACATGCTAGTTGGGCCATACAACAGTGCCCATGGGTCACAGCAGATAAAATAGTCACCTTGCTATTTACTAAAGCTATGCAAATTATGCATTCTTATTTATTATCTCTTGTTTTTTCACCATAGGTCTCAAAGCAGCTTACAACAAAGATACAAAATTCAAAATATTAAACCTCCAAAATTTAAAATCCCAAGAACATAAAATCTCATTACTTTTTTAATGTAGAAATCTGAGAAACATTCAGGGCGCAAAAAACTCCTGAAATAAAACAATTTTGACCAGTTGTCTGAAACTCAGTGCTCACAATTAGGGGTGTTGTCAGAATTCCATAAAGGCAGGTTTGTAAAAGCACATTCTCCCCCCCACCCCTTTACAAGGAACTGGCTGTATGGCTCTGCTCATAGACTACTGCCTATGGCACCATCTGTCACCTCTGCAACTGCAGCCCATCTCCCTTCCCCGGTTCCTGAAGGGCCCTTCCAGATGATCTAGAACAGAAGATATGGCACAGCTGCCTTCACTGGGAACACATGCCCAAGCATGCCTCAGCACATTCCTTCACTGAAGAGCTGGAGCCATCTCTGCCCTATCACCCTTCTCGGGGTAGATGCAGAAGGGAATGTTCAAAATACAGGTGGTTTTACTCACGTAGCGAGTTGCTATTTCTTTTTCTTCTGTTTTCTGTTTTTTGCTTTCAGAGGAGTAGTCTGTTGAGTTTCTGTGCTTCTCAGAGGCTCTGAAACTGGCTGATGGAGACACAGATGAGCTCTGAAATCAGAGAAAAGAGGAGGAAAGGTGAGTGAAAGTGTTTATATCTCATCCTTGAGAAGATCAACAACAACTAATGCTCTATGTCCACAAACAGGGTCTCATATTTCCTTCTGCAACAAATAGATGCAAACTGTTCTGCTCCTGGCACAGAATTAGAGCAGCACATTAACTACTTGGAAATAATCTAAACAGCCATGTCAAGTAACGGGCTGTGTGGAACTTAGTCACAAGCAGATCTCTGCCTGTCTTCCACTGTAAGCAGTGGGCTGGAGGGCTCACTTGCAAAAACAACCCCATATCTACTTCATGAGACAGCAGGCTGCAACAGAGCTTGTGAACAAGGTCTTGTGAATGGGGAACAGCTCCAGGTGACCTTTCCAAACACCAGGTCCCTCCGAGAGGACCTAATCTTTGATAAGCACTTTACTATACTGATGGAGGGAAGCCGAAAACAGGGGTGATTACTCTCAAGTTGGTAAGTTTGTTGGTAGCTGCACCAGTGTGCCACTTGAAACAGCAGGCTGGGGTTAGCACTGCATGAGCAGGTCTTCTTGCTAGTACATCTGCTGCCATTTCACATTGAAAACATGGGATTATAAGCCTTCTTGCTGTCTCAATGGTGCAGGAAAGTTAGTACCTCATAATGAAAGGTAGAATTGGAGTCCTAATAAAGGGAACACAGCCTGCAAACCCCAGTGTTTGCAATGACTTCAAGCAAGCAAGCAGCCTTCTAGTAAGAATTTTATTTTTTTAAGTCACACAAAATCCAGATCAGACAAAAAAAAGGGGGGGGGGACGACGACTCTGAACTATTTTACTTAAAAAGAAAACTGTGCCTTCAACGTTAATGCTTCTTTTAATGTGTTGGAATGCTGGGTGCTCTTTCCTATGACACTGAAATCTCAAATGCTCATCTTGGTACCCCTGATGCTTAACACACTTGAAGAAAGCTCCACAGAAATCACTACAACTTGCTTAGCAGTTAAAGACAGACAGGCTAAGGGGACAACTGAGTTTGGATGATGAAGGAAGTTGATTGTATACATGTTTTGCCTAAACAGCCTCAGGGTGTTATTCATTTACAGTATATACTTACACACCAAGTGCTTGGTTTTATTTCCCAGAGTCAAGAAGAATATCATGTGTGAACACCTACTGCATATTAAAAACAGAAGGCTAATGTTGCACTATTTTGCCCAAGGAAAACATAATCCGTATACAGAAGCTGTGATTCTGATCACAAGCATTCTACAGTAATGTGTGTGCTACTGCTATGCTACAGCAGCAATTTCTTCACTGCCCGGTCCCATCCTGCACCAGCAATGTATGCAAATAGGAAATACGTGGATAGGGCCAGAGAAAGTAACCACACCAGAAAGAAACACACATATCTGGTCTAATCTTGCAGATCAGGATCTATGCATCCCATTCTCACACCAGGTTTCTTTGGCCCACCAAAAATGCCCCTAGTACCAAGTGCAAGTAGATAAATAGGTACCGCTGCAGCGGGAAGGCAAACGGCATTTCCGTGCGCTGCTCTGGTTTGCCAGAAGTGGCTTAGTCATGCTGGCCACATGACCCGGAAGCTGTACGCCGGCTCCCTCGGCCAGTAACGCGAGTAGAGTGCCGCAACCCGAGTCGGACACAACTGGACCTAATGCGACTGGACCCTTTACCTTTTTACCCTATGATGCAATACACAGGGATCTAGTTAAGGATCTAATGAAAGATTCATGGTGTGTTGGGATGGGGGCTGGGATCCGTATAAAGAAGTTGTTAACTACCTCTCATCTCTAAGTAGCAATATTTAGGGTTCAGGGGCAGATCCTTTCCCCTTTGTCCTAATACTACTAGAAACCTAGAGCTTTTCCCACAGCTTTATGCAAATACCCTTATGCATGTCTTAAAAACACCCCTGCTCCATTTATTTTCATTCCACAAATGGAGAGAAGGCAGATTATAATTTGAATTCAATTTACTATGACTCATCTCTCTCTCTCTCTCTCTCTCTCTCTCTCTCTCTCTCTCAAAGTAATTGGCTGCAATAAGGAGAAAACTAATTGCTGAATGACAATTAGAATGATGGCTAAAGAGGGAGGAGTAAACCATGGTACTGATTTAAACGAAAGTATTTATTTTCATAAATTTGAAACCACATGGTTTCAATTTTTCTCAATCTAGTTAGCCTCAGTGGTACAAATACCCTTTTAATCTTTGATTCTGGTGCTTAATAATGTTATAATTTAGAGCACACTAGAAGCATGATAAAGCAGCTAAATTATGGCTAGCTCTATAAAAGATGATCCACACATTGGGACAATGTATACTGCGTAGCATCTGTCTATACATGACCTTAAAAATGGTCCATACACACACTTGCAAATATTGTTCTATATGACCCCATGTTATGGAAGTCCAAACCTAATCCCAATTTTAGAGTGTAACATAAATACAGGGATTTAGAGAAAGTGAACCACTGCAAACCTACAGTATAAACTACTTTAGTAGTCACTCTGTCTCCCCAGGAAAGTGCTAGTCTTGGATGGAATTGGCGGCTGGAGATCTCTTAATCATCGGCACCGACGCAAAACCAGTGGCAGGTGGGATACTGCCACTCACTTGGTGTCCAGTTGGTCACGTTGCTGTTGCTTATCAGGAGGTGGAAGATGAGGCAGGAATGAGGCTGCTGTGGTGCAAACACATCTGTGAAGCCAATCCAGTGCTCCGACCGGTGCATTTACACCATGTCAACCTCCGCACCACCTTGCCTGCATCCCGGTAAACAGAAGCAATGTGACTGACCAGAGGTAACATGGGTGGTGATGATCCACCACAACATAAATTACTGCAAAAGACTAATTCTCAATGGGGGTGAGGGGAACTACACTGTTATCAAACTGATTTTACTTACACACACACACACACACACACACGGTTGATTCACATAAACAAGTATTATTCAACACAGTTGGGTACAGAAGTGTAAGGAGAAACTTTAGTGTGACCAAGTGGATGAAGTAGAAAGGGTATGATTAAGGGAAAATACTAAGTCTGATAATAAATACTTGTCAGTGGACAATAGAAATTTTGCCTTAGAACTATACAGAATGTTGCTTGCTTCCAATTTCAAGAAGAAAGGTTTTGTTTGTTTGGTTGGTTGGTTGGGTTTGTTTTTTTTTAAGACAAGCTTGGGACAAGACCTTGAAATGTCAGCACCATCTGACATGATGTGGCTGTACACATGAAGAATTGTGCATTTTGGTTGTGCCCTAGTAAATGAGATGTTTTAAAAAGGTGTGGCTGGTGTTGGGAAGGCAGTTCATTTGTACGCCTTTCAAAAATAATGGAGTGGGGGGGGGCAGTGCAATGGAGCTGCCCTCCCAAACTGGAATCACTGCCCTAAACAGGATGGTACAAGGGTGAGGCAGAGCAGTAGTGAGGTTGGGGCTGCTTGTAAAATTTAAGCACCAGAAGATGAAAATGTAAATCTAATACTCAATGTTTGTTTGTTTTTTCATTTATGGTGGAAATGCAAGAAAGCAAAGAAACTTCCAACACTAATTAAAAGTAAATAGAAGCAAAACAAATTTATAAAAACAGATACTGTAAAATATAGACCCATTAAATGTGTGATTGTACATATTATGACTTTGCATTTATGGAATCCAGAGTAGTTATTAAGAAAAAAGAGGTTTAACTTTGTTATATGTAATTATAATTTAAGGAAAATCAAATAAAATTTAAAACAAAATATAGATATCAAATCAGGATGATCTTTAGAACAAAATATGGACACCGGAAGCTAGATCAGTCTCTATAGACTGATTTAGAGGTTTTTCTAATTGAATTATTGGACATGACTAAGACATCTTTAACACGTAACTTGATAGCACAGCTCCCCACCCCACCCCTCTGTGGATAGATATGCTGCTATGCCTGCCTGTGTCCATATAACATGGTGTCTCAACCACATGCTTGGAACGCTTGGAATATCATTCAGGTGACACAAGGCCCCCCAGGCCTCAGTTGGGTGGTATGCTAAGCACACTCTTAGAAGAATCATACACAGCCCCCAGTTGGAATGGAAGTGGGGCAGAGGTAAAGTGGGGTGCGTGTTGGAAAAAACCAGTAGCAACCAGATGAATATACTGCAGGGAGTTGGCACCATGTTCCTTAATGCAATTGTGGGGTGTCAGTCACTGTTGGAAACAGATGCCACCTATGGCCTGCCTATCCGAAAATTTACTGATCACAAGGAAGGTGATAGAAACCATCCTAGAAAGCCATAAATATCTCACCAGCAAGAGGGCAAACATCAGCATGCTGCCTGCCTGCAGTAATTAGTACTTCTAATTACTGCAAACCAAGAATTATTATTACCCTTCCAACCCCAATGTCCACTGAATATTACTTACATTAGCATATGTGGGTCAAAGTGCAACAAGGGAGGAGAAGGCAATACAGCAAAATAAAGCTCCAGTTAAAGGAAGCTTTCCACACCGTTCAACCATTTGGCAAAGCATCTTAGACAGTTAACCTCAGGTGGACCAAGTTGGGGGGGGAGGAATTCAGGAAAATTAGAGCTGGAAATAATGACTCAGGACAACTGAGAACCCTCCCACGCAATAAGGCTGAGGACTCAAAATGTAATCATTCCCTTGTGAAACTTTACAACACCAGGACAATGATGTATTTTGCGTGCAATAATTAAATCAATTCCCAACAAAGTGGGGATTATGAGATAATTGACCATCCCAGGGTATTAAAAAACCATAGTAAAAGCCAAGGATGCTCATCGCAATGGTCAATTTTAATATAATTATCTGAATGACATTATTGGTGTTATAAAGTCTGCTCAAAGTACAAATGCAACAATAAAAAAATTGATAAAGTATGCATGGCAGGAAAATGACCTCAGAAGAAAAGGCTACTTGGCTGACTATGCACTTGTGTGGAGTCTACTTTGCTGCCTCTCATTTTCACTCTGAAGATATTCTAGGAACTGCAGCACAAGAGGATTCTGGGCTATTTGGGTATAATCATTCAGCATATGCAAAGCCACATGCTTAAGAGTCTAAATAGCAACAAAGAAAGAGTGAGATCTCATAATATAGACAGTAAAGGAGTTCAGACTGAATGTCCCTTTTATCCTTGCAGCGTGTCGTCATAGAATCAGAGATGGAAGGGATCCCGAAGGTCCTCTAGTCCAACCCCCCAAGCACTGCAAGACTCTCCACTGAATCATACAGGAGAGATCACCATCCAACCTCTGCTTAAAAATCTCCAAGGAAGGAGACAGTCAAACAGCTCATATTGTCAGAAAGTTATTCCTGATGTTTAGTCGAAATCTCCTTTCTTGTAAATTGAATCCATTGGTTTTTGGGTCCTAGCCTCCAGAGCACAATCTTCCACAAGACTTCCCGAACAAGCCTAGGCCTGCTTACTCAGAAGTAAATCTCACTTTCTCCAATGGAACAGACCTCCTAGTGTGCTTAAGAGTGCGGCTTTTGTGTAGACACATCTCAGTTAATTCAATCAGACTTGTAGGAAAGTTCTATGCATGTTTACTTTGAAGTAACTCATATTACATTCAATTGTGCTTAATTTCAGGAAAATGTTGCAGGGCTGTAGCTTTACACAGTATTTGTGTAGAAATCTCATTGATTTCAATGAGGCCTTAAGATTGCCTGTCTCTGGATAGCAGCCTCAGAATTGTGCATTTTGGTACCAAAAACTACCCATGCATTTTACAAAATTCAAGTACAAATCACTTTGTCTCACATTGGCTCTGTAAGATAATTGGTTTGATATTAGTAATGCAAGGGTTCAATCATTACTTTTAATGAAAATTATGATTTAAACAGGCAGTGTTTGATGTTTATATGCCATTTTACCCGCTAATTAATTTCACTAATTGCTGATTAAATGAAGTTAATTAACAGAAAACAGTGTCCTATATAATATAGCAGAATACAAACGTTTAGTTCTGGCAGTTAACAATAGAAGTAAAATAATTTTGCAAAAAATATATAAAGTCCCTTTTTCTTTTGATCTGAAGTCTACATAAAGCAAATCACTGACAAAATGGCAATATTACAAAATGGGAGGGGAATCCCAAGGATCCATGGTATTTCCACTGTATCAAGAAAGGATGCTCTATGCCTAGATTAGCCCATATAATCTGGATGACTAATTGATGGATTAAATGTACACCTGCATCCTCACCCACTGGGATCTCCATGGCTGTCCCTGTTCTGTGGAACAGCCTCCTTGCTGAGGCACAACAGAAACCCACTAGCTCTACTTTCAGAAACAACTGAAGATATTTTTGTTTCAACGAGCTTGTCCAGCTGGATGAAATGGTCTCTGCCTTAGATGTTCATTTTGTATTGGTTTTTAAACCAAGGAGGGGGTTGTACTGTCTTTTTTTTTTAAAAAAAAAACAACAACAACTATCTTTGGTTCTTTTTATGGGATGTTACCTTGAGGCATATGTAACAGGATATTCACAAATTATTATTACTTGATATTATTTTATTAGTAATTGAATAGTTAAAGCCTAGAGGGTGGAAGCCTAGAGGGTCAAAGCCAACACTATGCTGTGTTGAACGTTCCATCTGCAGAAGCATATCAACTTGCCAGATGGATCAGTTCCTCCTTTCTGCCTGCATGCCGTTCTGGGGGTTCAAACGACCCCTTGAGAGCCAATTGTGGGAGTACATGGGATGCAGGGAGGGAGGAAAGCCCCACTGCACAAGCAGAAGCCCTTGCACAGGTCTTCTAATGATGGGATTTCTTAGTCCCCAGGAAAAGAGAGAAAAGGGGTGGGAGGAATCAGTAGAAGCAGAATGCAGCTTAGGATACATTAAACAGTGTGGGGGAGCCTATGGCCCTCCAGATTTGTCCGGACTCACGTTTCCAGCTCCATCAGCTGCAGCCAGCATGGCTGATAGTCAGGGGTGATGGGAGCTGGAGTCCAACACCATTTGAAGAACTGCAGGTTCTGTATCGCTGCCTCAAATTTAATAGAAGTATATACAGTAGTCTTATTGTAAATTTAATTCTAAATTATATTCCGGAAACGTGGGAGACTTCAGGGGGTCAAAAAAAATGGATGTACCATGCTATATTAGAAGCAAAAAAACTTGTTTTGATGAATTGGAAAAGCCGTAAAAAGATTCAATTGAGCACATGGATTGATAATATGGACAGGTTAGCTACATATGAACGAATTGCATGTCGTCGCAAATTAAGAATGGATAAATATGAAGAAATCTGGAATGAATATTTAAGTGATAAGGCGGACAGAGGTGGGAGGTAGAGGGAGGCGAGAGAGGTGGGGAAACAGTGTTGTAAAAAAAAAGGTGTAGTCATAGGTATATCAGTGTATTTAAATTTGAATTGTCAAACTGTGTTATTATGGTTGTTATGGTTTTTATTGTTTGTGTTTTTTGTGGTTGATGCTTGTATCAAAAATAAAAATAAAAAGATTATATTAAAAAAATAGAAGTATATACAGTAGTCTTATTTACTCAGTCACCCTTGGAACAACTTGCCCTCAGAAGCACATCAGCAGCTCTCACTTAAAAAAAAACAAAAAAAACCCTGGCTATTAATTTATCGCCAGACATGAGATATCAGGCTACGCAGGCCATTTTGTTTACCCATAAACAGCAAACTGAACTAATTAGACTATTCTTACCTAAAACAAAGCAGAGTGCTGTGAAAAGGAAAGCCGAAAGCGTAAATGCTTAATCATAGTTGTAAGGCTGGCGATATATAAACATTTAACTAATTTGGAGGGTCTTGCTAAGCTGTCTGCAGGTTCGCTTCAATGTGTGCAGTTAAACACGCGCACAAGCACGCACGCACACACACACACACACACACACAGAGCATTTGTACAGACAGATCAGGTTACACGATGGAAGTCAAAAGTACCAGCCAATTTTGCAGCATAATTCTGTCAGCATGGGCTGCTGAGTCTCTGGCCCCTCCTGATTCACAAGTGCACAAAGGCGAGCTTAACAGGTGTTTAAAGCAACAGCAAGGGCAGCTACCTTGCGCTACACAGGTGGAAGTTTAAAATTAATCCTTTAACATACAGCTTCCTCTGCAATCATTGACTAAGGGGATCTAACACAGGTGAGGCCTAGCTGCTACTGAACCTACAAGGGTCAATGGAGGGTGAAAGTAACCAACCATGCTCAAGTACAGTCAGTGAAGGAAAATGAAGAGCACAGCAGCAACGCTTAGGGGAAAGATCACTGGAATAGCATCATGGGAAGGCTGATAAAGATAAAGGCACGGGGTATGATAAAAGGCCTTTCTTAGTAGGAAGATGAATACAGACAGAGAAAATAACTGTATAGACTCTTCCGTATCTTGGCAATGAAGGAAGTATTTGTTCCAGACAGACAATACCAAAGATTGCTTAGAATTAAAAATACAGTACAATATTGCACACAAAGGTCTCCATGCAAGCATGAAAGCAGCTGTATTGCAGCAAGAGAAGTTTAGGATAAATATACAACCCATAAACCATGGTTTCTTAAAGAAGGAAGACTCTTAGAGGTGGTGGTGGAGATGTAAGAGTGTGACTTCTAGGAAGGACAATGATCAGGCACAAAAGAGGTTCCTGGCATTTCTGAAAGTCTTAGCAGGTAGATAGAATAAACATATTTGTGAATCTAAAGGCATAGAATTATAGAGCTAAAAGGGACTCCCAGGGTCATATCAATGCAGGAATTGCGAAGGCATCAAAGACAGATGGCCATCCAACCTCTGCTTTAAAAGCTTCAATGAGGGAGAGTCCACAACCTCCATGCAGTTCCCGAGTTGTTTCAAAGCAAGTTAGCATGAACCTACCTAGGTATGGGTTCCATTTGCTTGTGTTGAGAGTATGTTGCAGCTACCACAAGCAGAGGCAATCTTAAGAGTTGCAAAGGGGCATGCAGAAATAGGAACACGGAAAGGCCTTTTGACCACCCAATGTTGTCTGCTTTCACTGGCAGCATTTCTCCAGGGTGTAATGAATGGCATTCCATTATCAGCCAATTCCTGATCTTTTTAACCGGATGTGTTGGGAGTTGAAACTGGGACTCTCCGTATGCAATACATGTGCTCTTCTACCCCAAAGTTATGATCTCTTCCCCAGTTCTGTCTGCATTGCATTGGATTTTAGCAAACCATAGCAAATGGCCAGAATTCCAGCCTTTTGCGTTACTGTGCTAATGTGAGCAGAGTTCTCCATGCCATTCACCCATCAGACAACCAACCACTTCTCTTCATGGCAATGAAGGATTGCCATGGGAAAGTGCCATGGGACGGGAATGCAAAGGGACCTAAACTGCCACTCTGAATACATTCAGTGGATATATCAAGAGAGCATTTAAAGAGGTTGAAGAATGGAAAAAATTGTGGACTCACTTCTCTTTAAACAATTTTTTTTAATGTTTGTGTTGCATTTCAAACTACTGTTCTAGGAATATAAAAAATAGTAAGCAGAATATTGATGTGGCTGAAATTTTATATCTAGTCTTGGTTTTGGTGACCAATTTTGAACTAGCTATGGGCATCTTCTTTATTTTCTGGTGGATATTGCCCCACAACTATTGAGAGAGAAAAGTTAATATTCAACACTCACAGATGATAAACTGAGGTTGACAGAGACTAAGAGCTCACGACTGAGCTGGGATGCATCTTTATGTTTTCAGATAAACACTGAACATTTGGGCACAAGAGACACACTGGATAAACAAACAAACAAAAGTTATAAAATTTATGTTGGGATGAAATCAGAATTTTTTATTAGCATTTGAAAGGGAAAAACCAGGCAGAGTAGCTAGTCTGATTTAATTATTCCAGAAAAAAAGGACTTGGACTGTGGAGGAGATAGCAGCAATGGCACAGAAGGGAGATGGAAGTGAAGTGTTGTATCAGTAAGAACAAACAGGGACAACTACAGAACAACTTCCTTTTTTAAAATAAACCTCATTGCAGAGAAGTTTGGAAACTCTTTCAGTAGTCATTTTGCAAGGTGTTTTGGCAACTGGCACCTATTTTAATGTAATGGAGGTACAGAACATCTTTCAGGAGAAAAAACACAAGGTCCAAAGGTTGTGACCATCTTGAGTTTTCAAGCAGAAATTAAGAAAGGCTGATGTGTCTTAAAGGTACAGGTAAAGGGACTCCTGACCGTTAGGTCCAGTTGCAGCGCTCATCTTGCTTTACTGGTCGAGGGAGCCGACGTTTGTCCGCAGACAGTTTTTCCAGGTCATGTGGTCAGCATGACTAAGCCGCTTCTGGCGAACCAGAGCAGCGCACGGGAACACCGTTTACCTACCCGCCGGAGCGGTACCTACTTATCTACCTGCACTTTGACGTGCTTTCGAACTGCTAGGTTGGCAGAAGCTGGGGCCGAGCAACGGGAGCTCAACCCGTCGCGGGGATTCGAACTGCCGACCTTCCAAACGGCAAGCCCTAGGCTTCGTGGTTTAGACCACAGCGCCACCTGTGTCCTTACTAAAACATTTACTAAAGCTGCAATCTTATCTACCCTGAAGTGGGTGTAAGTCTCATTGAACTCCGTGGAACTTCCTTCACAGTCCCCATGCACAGGATTAGGCTGTAAAAATGCCTATTCAGAACCAACTGTATTCATGCAAAGGACAATATAAACAACCATTATCTACTTCCTTGTTTCTAATTTCTGGTAATGTGGCATGAGGTCATGCCCTGAATGTAGATCCCCAGAACACTGTGAGAGAGAAGGTCACTAGGGCTGCAGTGCAGAGGATAATGCAGCAAAACTAAGCCAAGGGACATTCTCTTCCAGGTCAGTACCGGTAATTTAAAAGGATGGGCTCAGTCATGAGACCAAATATGTATTATGAAACAAGGATCACCAGACTCTATCATATAAACCACACCTGAGCATAGCTGAACCCTACCACATTTTATGCTTTTCAACTGGCAGTTGTTATCATGCATCTCATAAGAGAATGGGATAGAGAATTGTTCTGTTTACAATAGCAAATGACCCTCAGAAACCCCCTCAAGTATTCACAGAAACGCCACAGAGCTATGGGTGGGTGGAACACTACTGCTCTCAGGGCTTGCTAAGTTAAATGCTGTCTCCCAAATGCCCCTGACCGAATTGTGAAGCCATGTTGGCTTCCTGAGATTCCGGGAAACTAAGGGTAATGAAGTGGCAGGGTCAATGACTGGAATGTAAATGGGAGAAGATTCATAATGAATATGACTCAGCACAGGTAAGAACACACTGTTGGTCTTTCCTGTGGCAGCAACAAAGAAATCTTCGCCATCATTTTATCCGCTCAATTTCATCCAACGGAGCAATTTCATGTGGTGAAAGGCATAGACTAGAGAAGGCAAGATCCGTAACTCTTGAAGACCTGCTGTGATGAGTTGACTATACATCCTCAGAGAAGGGAGCTTTGCAGAAGGTGCAGCTTCTACCTTCAAAGAACCAGCATATCCTTTTCCTTGTTGGGCAGGGATACAACCCAACAGAAGCTAAGAAGAATGGTGAATTTACCTCTGGCTGGGAGGTTACAGGCCAAGGCAGAGAGAAAGACTACCAGGTGCGAGGCTGCTGCACTTCCAGAACCAGTTCTGGAAACCACACTGGACATTCCCAGAGACAGAGAAAGACAACTCCCAGCTTTTGTTTGCATTTCTTTTGACTCACTCTTTATTAAAGCAGAGGAGCTGCTCTGTGAATGGGGCTGAGGAGCACCTCCATCAGATTCTGAGGACACAGTAAGGGCGTCTCCTATGATTCAGTCCCTACACATCATCAATGCAGGAGGAGCTTCTGGCAATATGGTCCATTTTGACTGGCCTGAGTACATTGGTTCCCCCTCTCCCCATTGTTGTTCAGTGTCTGTTCTAACCACTTTTAGTACATACATTTTAATGCTTTATTTTTCAACGCCACCTTGTATTTAACCTAACAGTTAGCTGATGTCTGTACTTTTTAACTCTCATACAACCTGTTTTCAGTATTTTTTTTCTACAATTCCACCAAATGTACAAGTAATTGGTTCTTAAAACCTGACATCTCCTAACAATTATATGTTGAATTTACAGATATTTCTTAATTACATGCAGTTCACAGAAATTTACTTGTATAGCTTGCAGTTGATCCTACTGATCTTCTTTGAGGATAGTTTTCAAATCTTTCACAGGGAAGGGGAAGTTTACTTTCAAAGGGTGCCAAGCCTTATACCTACTTCAAAATATGCTGGAGATTTTCAACATAAGCCTCCTTATTTGTAAATACTGGTAATGGTGGCACTTTTAACCTAGCTTTAGAAATGTTGATTGAAAGAAAAAAAGGAAGTTTATCACTTGGCATTGCCCATATGCGGAGTGTGGCAGTGGCAATGAAATCTACTGGGCCATTTCCACCTGGAAACGACAGGTGGGGAAGAGGAGTGCTCCATAATTTAATAACCCTGCATATCCCATTTGCCAAGGAACCCAATATTAAAATATCCATTTTGCCTTTTTTTAAAAGCCATGATTTCCTACACCTAAAATTTTTGCAGTTCTGTCAACAGCTCTTGCCTCTTTCTCTTTCTATTCTTGGTAGGAGAAAGAGTGCTCAGTTAAATTTTTAGATGTTAAATGCATGATCAAGCCTGTCTGGCTAGAAATGTTTTAATGTCAGCAACGAGTGGCCAATAAATTTTTAATTCAAACTAGAACAGCTGAAAAACAGGTTTCGTTGTCTAGTGCTCTCCCACATTCTGCCAATGTGTTAAGCGTGATAACTGTTATTCAAACATGCAACCTTCTGTTTTATTCTTTAGATACATTGAGAAGTCTCTATTTTGGGGGGCGGGGTAAGTACTTCCTTCATAATAGAATCCACATTTCATTTTTGTTAAAAACAGACTACAGTAATCCCTCTAAAACAGTGTTCTGGCATGCACTCCTAAATTCACCAGACTCAACTCAGCTGTTAGAATCACTTTCAGGGAAAGGGGATATAATATATTATCATTATAGCTGTATGGAATGAGCAAAGCTTTTCTTCTTCTTGGCTCCATTCCTAACATTTCCATGCTGAAATTTATCTATTTTTAAAAAATATCATTTGAAAGCTTTCTGTACACTATACATGTTCAAGCTCTTCATTTTAAATGGTTCAGAAATGAAATGATATAAACAGAAGGGGGGGAGATGCTCCTGTTCTCTAATCTAACATTAAGTACCATTTTAAGGAACAACAGGCATGTTTCCAAACAAACTATTGCAGTGTACAAATTACCCAGCAGGGACGGAGATAACAATGTCTCTGGTGTGGGTTTAGATCTTTGCAAAAGCTAACATTTCATCAAGGTTGTCTAGGAAACCACATCCTTAGATATCTATCTTCAAATGTGAGCAGTGTGTATCCTAGTTTGGGATGCTTCTCGAGATGCTACTACAATGGCAATTCAAGGGTGATTACTATTTACGAGGCAAGGCCCAACTCCCCCCCCCCTTTTAAATACCAGGAGACAGTGGCGTTGATCAGGAGTTATGCTTCTTAAGGACTCACTGCTAAGACTGCTCTTGACTGTATGTCAAGGAAGAAACAAACTTGAACTCGAGTCCATGTGACCCTCTGCAGAAACAAAGCTATTGCAACTTGCCATTCAAATCTACCAAATTCTAGGAGTCAGAGTCCGACAACTTCCGATCCCTCTCTATACATTAGCAAGAGCACAGACAAAAGACATAGGGCACAACATAATGGGCAAAAGATATAGGGCACAACATAATGTTAGAGGATTGGGAAAGGCTTTGGAATAATATTGGAAGAAATGCCCCCCCAAAATAGAAGATTCTTTTTGTATGCTACAACAGCTGCGAGACTACTACTTGCCAAAAATTTGAAAACACAGGACATTCCGACGATAGAAGAATAGCAAATGAAGATGTTGGACTATATGGAACTGGCCAAAATGACTAGACGAGTCTGAGAGCAGAAGGAGGAGACGGTGGAGGAAGATTGGAGTGAATTCAGAGTGTATTTAAAAAAATGTTGTAATATCTAAAAAAGAGGGATTTGAGGAAGTCATGTTATCAAGTGAGGAAAGATATGATTATAAAAACTTTGTATGTGTGTTAGTGTAGTCGGTTATGTATCTTTAACCTTGTTATTGTAAGTATGTTTTAACTGTTTGGATTTGTTGAAAATGAATAAAAAATATTTTTTTAAAAACAAGAAGGATATTGACAAGTTGAGGGTGATGAAGTGACAGGTGCAACCAAGATGATCAAGTGTCTGGAAACTAAGCCTTATGAGGAACGGTTGAGGGAGTTGGGTACGTTTAGCTTGGTAAAGAGGAGACTGAGAGGAGATATGATAGTCATCTTAAGGGCTGTCACGTGGAAGATGGAACAAGCTTGCTTTCTCTGGCTCCGGAAGGTAGGACTCAAACGAACAGATTCAAGTTAGAAGGAAGGAGATTCCAATTAAACATCAGAAAGAACGTTCTGATGGCCAGAGCTGTTCAACAGTGGAACAGATTCCCTCAGATGGTGGTGGACTCTCCTTCACTGGATGTTTTTAGTTAAGATTCCTGCATTGTAGGGGGTTGGGGTAGATGACCCTTGGGGTCCCTTCCAACTCTACAATTCTATGGTGCTTTCTCAGAGAAAGACCCCCTTTACTGGAAATAGGTCTCCCTAGGCACATTTGCTCCTTTGTCACATTATTCACACCACCCAGCGCCGTTTGAAATCCAGCAGGTCTACTGACTTTCCTAAGAAATTGTCACTCTGAGCTTCTTCCGTAACTCCCAGAAGGAAAACCCAACTAATCCTGCAGGGGGTTTGTACCAGCCCCCTCTGACTTTGCAAAGCATAGGAGGAAAGGAAGAGGGAGAATTAAAATCCCATCCTCCTTTCGGAAGGCTAAATGAAACTGTCTTTGCAGGAGGACAGCCACTTCCTCATGCTCAGTCATTCGCAGTCACACTATGCTGTCCAGTAACCTGCATTGATAATTCCTCATGAATAAAAATTCCAGCATTATCATCCACAGCTATGTTGTTGACATGGTTTTCTGCTATTTCACTAAAAAATACCATTAATTTTCTGGCTCCACAACAGCTGAGCTACTCCCCATTTGAATATACAAAAGAGCATTTTGTTTAAACCAAATTAAAAGCGTTCCAGTAAATGACTTCAATTTTGCTGGCTATACCATTCTGGTGGATAGTAGTCTAATCCTGCACCTCCCATTTCTCTCCAATCCTCCATCTCCTGCACTTTCCCAACTCCCCCTCCTCTCCCTTAAATGCTTAACCCTTGCCTTGCCACAAACCAGATTCTCTCAGCAGGAACTCCATCAAAGTAAAACACATACAGTTCAGAAGTGGAAGAAGAAGCAATTCTTCTTTGCTTTGTTAACACCTTTGTTTGCAAACAGCAATTGAAGGGGGGGGGGACAGAGAGAGGGAGCAGGGAAAAGATAAGTCAAACATCCTAGGCACCTTCTAGACACTTTCCCATCCAGATTAAGTGCCGACAGCCCTCATTTCAGTCAGCCTGTAAACCTCCATGTCTGCCAAGCCCTCCTGGCACCTCACCACTTTATTTGTTCCCATTTGTATCTAATGCTTTTGTCAACAGTTCAACACAAGGCAAAGCAAACAACCCACTACAAACACTGAGGGTAACAGCAACAAGCAGCGAATCCTTCACAATTATCCAACCCCAGCTGCTCAAGGCCTGTCCAGGCCGCTTTCATTTACAACAATGTCAACAAAAGGCTGAAACCCAATAACCAGGGGTGGGTCAATACTACCACTGTAAAACCCTCTGGAGGAGGAAATGCTCTTCTCCCGCTTTACTGCTTCAGCAAACATGCAGAATAATTCAGCCAGATAGACGAGGGCTTGTCTAATCATTTGTCGTGCATGAATTATTCAAGGCTCGTCACATAAACTGCTTAAAGGAAGGCTCCTCAAATATTTCAGAGGAAGTGCCAGCTGTCCAATTTGTTAAACGGAAGGCGCATTAGGCAAATCCTGACAAAGAGGACAGAAGTAAACTTAGGCCCTTCCTTTTTTAAAAAAAAAATAAACCACAACCTAATGCTATAGCTTATAATTGATTCTACACCCATCCAAAAAAAAAAAAATGCTTCTTGCTTCTTGCACCATCACAAGAGAAAGGGGAGGGTGGTTGGTATGCACTACTGTGATAAATAACGTTTATGACAGCCCATGCCTCTGAGGTTACATTTGCACACCAGAGTTTGATGGGAACACAGAGTCTTCCATATCCATGTTAATCTGCAGGAGTGGATGGTTGTCCCGAGTGGATGGTTAGCCAGAGCCGGTGTGATGAAGGGGTACAGAGGATTACTGGAAGCTCACAAGACAGCCCATCAATATTAACATAAGGGGTGGCAATCAACTAAGTTCTACTCAGAGTAAAGCTATTAAAATTAATGAACCACCTATTCACATTCACTAATTTCAGTAGTTCCAGTTACAGGTGGGTAGCCGTGTTGGTCTGCCATAGTCGAAACAAAACAGAAAATTCTTTCCAGTAGCACCTTAGAGACCAACTGAGTTTGTTCTTGGTATGAGCTTTCGTGTGCATGCACACGAAAGCTCATACCAAGAACAAACTCAGTTGGTCTCTAAGGTGCTACTGGAAAGAATTTTCTATTTAATTTCAGTAGGTTTACTCTTAATAAAACTTAGTTGAATACTGCGCCCCAACGATGAGATTATTGCAGAGCCTAATCAGATTGTTTCAACAAACCAGCTTTATAACTCATTGTTTGGATGTGGCATGCTTTGAAACTGATAACAGTTAATGTTAAACCACAATTCCCAGTTTTCAGGAAACAATGAAGCAAAATATTCCAAAGTCTTCCTTTAAGCCAAGTGGTGGTGGTGGGAGGAGGAGGAAGATCACAGAGTCTGGGAGGTGTTTAGGCTCATCCACTAGTGCTAAATCATGACTTAGCATTACATGTGAATGCTCTCTCACACTATATTTTGGCACTTTCATAAGGTAATTTTATGCCAAGCAACTCTAAGGACTAAAAATCGGGGCTCTACACCTAAGCACATTTGTTATGAGAGTAGCCAAAGGCAGGAAAAGTGGACTTGGTATTGGTTGGCCATGTACCAACTGATCACGTATCACCATCAAAACTCCCCCCCCCACACACACACACCTGTGAGTAGATTATTCCCCTCCCCCATATAATTTAACATGTAGCTATAATAATACAATACCTTTTCATTTTGTGGCAGGGAAAATAAACAATTGTGAATTGCAAAATAGTTTGATGTTGGGCATCACAATTTGGGTGTGAACACAAGAATGAAGATGCTTTTTTAAGAGTTCATATCATAAAGCAGTAATGGAACTCCAACAACGAAGCACTGGTAACGAAGGAATTATGGATAGATGCAATTTATTTCATATTATTCCAGCGTCCAAATGCTAATTATGGGCAAGGACTGAGGACTGGCATGGTGCACCCTATCCCCCTTCAAACAACCACAGATTTCAGCAATTGCTGGATTGTCCATGTGCCTCCTGTTCTCTTTCTTACACACACACACACACACACACACACACTCCATCTCATACTCAAAACTTGAACCTTATTTTAGGGACACACACACAGCTTGCTAAAAAAAATGGGAGTGGGAAATATTATGCAATCACTTCATCTCAGAACATTTCCTTGTTAGTGCAGGCAGCTTCAACCTGATGGACTATCCTGGCTGTAAACTTCTATACATGCACTAATTGTAGTGTACCTTTGGAAAGAGGTTGTCTGGTATGTTACAGAAAAATTATTATTGATTGATTGCTTTCACTCACGTGCAAACACAATCAAATACTTCTGAAGTAAAAAAAACACAGAATTTTGGTTTTTAGTAGTACTTAAATTTAAAATTGTATATTCTAAAAATCTCCTGCCAGTTTTTAAAACGTCAGAGCAACTTTTTAGTCAATTAATAGGTTTTAGATCAATTAATCCAATCAATTTATTAAATGATGTATTCCTATTTCATTGTGTTTGTGTTGTGCACACTGAATACACCATAATTAATTTCAATTAATTTGATCCCTAGTGACTCTGTAAAAGAAAATATGCAAATAAAATTTTCTGTTTAAGTTTGAAATGAGTGCTTGGTCAATGTTGGCACCCATCTGTCTTGGGAGACTGAAGTGACGTCCCTGGTGTACAAGCCTAGGCAATGTGTATGAAGGTCCTGGGTTGCCCGGACAACAAGATCTGCCTCTCAGCCTCCTTGATGTTGTCCAATGCAAAGCAGAGAAATACATTTGGCACCAGCTTGGCTGCAGAAATTGCTGGAAGGAGGCACACAAGGGACTCCACTCCAGATTTGTGTAGGGTTTATTCCCTAGCTTTTTCTTCTCCCAAAGATATCCCACAAGGCAGCAGATATTTAGGATCAGTTATCCTTCTCCTAGTCAGGCTACCCTCCCCAGTTAATGAGCCCCATCTGCCCCTCACCTCCCTCTACAGCAGTGTTTCCCAACCAGGGGCTATATGCCCCCCCCCGGATATTCCAAGGGGGCCACAGGTGAAAAATGCATAAATGGGGGGGGGCACAGCATAAGACTAGGGGGCCAAATAGGGAAGTCAGAAGGATAGATAGATAGATAGATAGATAGATAGATAGATAGATAGATAGATAGATATTAATTCTGATTGGCTGGCTATCTGCTTAGCCAATCACAAGTGTGTTAGGGGACAGATTTGACATCTTGAATAAATATTCAACAAGATGATGACTGAGTGGTTAAAAGGTGTAGTACAGTGGTACCTTGGGTTACAGATGCTTCACTTTACAGACTCTGCTAACCCAGAAATAGTACCTCGGGTTAAGAACTTTGCTTCAGGATGAGAACAGAAATCGTGTGGCGGCCCCATTAGCTAAAGTGGTACCTCAGGTTAAGAACAGTTTCAGGTTAAGAACGGACCTCCAGAACAAATTAAGTTCTTAACCCAAGGTACCACTGTACTCACTTAGGCACAGAAAAATCACACCATTTACCAATCCGCTTATAGTTATCTTACTGCTGCTTGTGGAATAGACCTAGCTAATTTTAATATATCATTTCAGTTACTCAGTTGTGGTTAAAAGCTTTGAAGCAAAATATATAGCAAAAGTTTATATCCCATGCTTAACAATGCACTTTGATTTTTTTCTTGAAGGATTTTCACCTTTATATGTATGCTATTGCATCTATAATGGCAAACCTAGATGTTTAAATAAAATAAAAAATTCCTTCCAGTAGCACATTAGAGACCAACTAAGTTTGTACATGCACACAAAAGCTCATACCAAGAACAAACTTAGTTGGTCTTTAAGGTGCTACTGGAAGGAATTTTTTATTTTATTTTGACTATGGCAGACCAACACGGCTACCTACCTGTAACTAGATGTTTAAGTGAGACATATATGGTATAACTTCTTCCCATCACATCTTCAGTTCAGAGAAAGCAAAGAAGTGAAACCCTTGATGGAAAACCGGGAATTTTACAAATGCCATCTTGATGTTCTTGGAGTAAAGGCAGTTTAAATTCAATGCTGTTTTCATCTTCAATTAAGGCACCATTAGCTAAATAAACTAGCCAAAGTTAATTATTTAAATTGTATAATTTTTCATATTTTATTCTAAAGCAAGCACTAAATGTAGATGAAGTAACAAGTTTTGCCTTATAGACAACTCATACCAAAATTCCTCTCTTACTTTTCTTTAGGAAAGGTGACCTAGCCACTATCATATATACAGAGATGGCTGCATGTTGTTGTTGTTGATGATGATGTTTTATTGAATTTATATACCACTCTATACCCGAATGTCTCAGGGCGGTTCACAGAACAATATATATTTTCCCCTTTGGGGATAAATCTCAAGGATGCCTCAAGGCATTACTTTGATGTCCAGCATATACCGTGATAGATCAGATACTGTATATTCTGGCGTATAAGACTACTTTTTAATCCAGGAAAATCATCTCAAAAGTCGGGGGTCGTCTTATACGCCGGGTGGAGAATCTGTGGTCAAGTATATCTCAAACTCTCTATTTTAACTGGAAAAGTTGGGGGTCGTCTTATATGCCCAGTCGTCTTATACGCCGGAAAATACGGTACTTACCTCAGGATTCTCATTTAGATGCCATTTGGTGGGAACACTGAATTATACTTTGTTTTTAAATATATATATTTATTTATTTTCATTTGCATTTTTAATTACAGAAGCCTAAAACACACATCCCACATCCCCTTCCCTCCACCCACCCATTATGCAACTTTCATACTGCTTCTTGAAATATTCAATAAACATTTTCCTATCTTCCTTATATTCTTTATCATCCTTTTCTCTTATCCTATTTGTTATACCTGCCAATTCAGCATATCCAAGCATTTTAAACTGCCACTCTTCCTTAGTGGGTACCATACTTGTTCCCCACCTTTGTGCCAACTAGATTCTAGCTGCAGTGGTTGCATATAATAATAAATTATTTTGTTTTTAAGAGACTTCTCTTGTTACCATTCCTAAAAAGAATGTCTAAGGCTTTTTTAGGAAGGGTTTTTTTAAACTTTTTTTTTAATTCATTGTAAATTACTTCCCAGAATTCCCTGATTACTTTACAGGCTCAGCACATGTGGAAAAAAAGATCCCTCTACTTCATTGCATTTCCAACATTACCCTTTTTCTTTTTTAAACATTTTCGCTAGTTTGGCAGGTGTTAAGTGCAATCTATGGGTCATTTTCATAATATTTTCTTTTAATGCATAACACACCGTAAAATTCATTTTTACTGCCCATAAATTCTCCCGTAGCTCATAATTAATATTATGACCCACAAATTCCTGTTTTGTTTACTACTCTAGCAGCAGTTTGTACATTTTTGATAATACTTTTACTTTTGTATCTAATAAATCTCTTGTAAACTGGGATTTTTGTTCTGCAAATCTGATTTTTTTATTTATTTATCTTAAACAGTTTGTTAATCTGATGTATTTGTAACCAGTCCGTTAATATTTTTTTTAATTCCTCAGGATTTTCCCACCTTTGTCCCTGTCATGTAAGATCTAGGGTTTCTTTATAGGTTAACCATTTTATATCCATATTGGTTCTTTTCCTTGCAGTGGCTTCACATTGTTTTCTTTTCTAATAGATTTTTGTACTTTTCCATACTCTGTATAATTTTTTTCTGTTCACATGGTTTGTAAAGGTTTTATAAATTTTTGCCTTCCCATATCATAGGCACGCATGCCTCCCCCAAACTGTACAACATTCCCTTCCAAATTCAGCACTCTGATATTTTCTAACAATAGCCAGTCTCTTATCCGCCATAAACATGATGCCTCAAAGTAGATTTGGAAGTCTGGTAGAGCGTTGCCTCCTTTTTCTTTTATACCAATCATGACTTTACATTTTATTCTGGGCTTCCTTCCCTGCCAGATAAACCTTGATATAGTTTTCTGCCACTGTTTGAAGCATCAAGTGTTGTTAATTACTGGGATATTTTGAAATAAAAATGACATTTGATATTCCTTTTAATAGCCGAAATCCTGCCCAGTTAACGTCTTATCTGAAGCGATAAATTATCGTCCTAGTTCCATTTATGTGAAACATTTCCATTCTGGATTTCTTTTGAAAATCTTAAGGTGGCTAATTTTAAGTTAAAAACAAATAAAACTAATAATAATAATAATAATAATAATAATAATCACTTTCTCCAGTAATTATAAAAACAATTCCGTGCAGAGGTTTAAGTCACAAATCAATGTAGAAACTTCAAAGCATTATGCCCAAAGCCCTCCTAAATAAGAGACACCAAAAATCACTTGTCTCAATGGTTTAAACTGTGGGGGCAGTTGAATCAGAAGCTGCAACTGCTAACTTGTGTTTATTAACTTCTCCCACTGTGCACAATGTGATTCCACCCTGCATCACCATGGCAGAATCACTCCCTGGTCTACAATATGGGGTTTTTCCTCCATCTACTATAAGTGACTTATATTACCTTAGGCAGTGGTGTCCAAACTTTTTTCAAAGAGAGCCAGATTTTTACGATTGACGTTATTGAGCTTTTTTATGATTTTACCCCAAAGTTGTTGAGCTTTTCTTAGGATTGAAGTTGTTGAGGTTTTTTTAAGATTTTACCCCAGGAAATAAACTGCCACAGGGGCCAAATTAAACTGACCAGTGTGCCGGATTAGGCCCCTGAAAAGGACGTTGAACATGCCTGTCTTAGAGTTAGGGTCCGGGCAAATTTTTCAACTCCTGGTCCCCAAATATTTATTCCTTAAATGTAGCCCCTATAGTCTTTGAACTTTAGTTTTCAGGCATGAAAACTAACAATGCCTGAAATCCTAACTAGACTTCATAGGGAGAGCAAGCCCCGTGGAACACAATGCGACGGACGTCTAAGTAAATTTGCCCAAGATTTCACTGCATGGGCACAAATCCTAGTGTAGCTGCAACCCCTCCCCCTCCATTTATTAAGCAAATAAAAAGAATATTTGCGCAAATATGCTGCTAACCTCTCAAGAGATACAGAAAAGCCAGGAGGTACGGCTTCAATCAGCCAGTACTTGAAAACAAATGGTTCTGGGCTGACTGGATATAATATGCTTCACTTAAAAGCACCTCAGTATTCTTTGATAAGCTCATAGCTCAAAAAGAAGTAGAAATATGGAGCAATCTGTTGCCCTCTTAATGCAATTAGCAGATTAAAGCAGTATTTCACTTCATTAAGATACCGACTGCACGCAGCATTAACTGATTATATGACGTACACAGTGTTCCCCCTACAGTCCTCTCAGAGACACAGTGGAAAACAACAAGGTAAGCCAAGCAGTTTACAAGTGAGCATCTGGTATTGACATTAGGAGCTGAACACAAAATCTACGCTGTAGTGTGCCCAAGGGGTACAGGGAAAGAAGCACTACATATCAACACTCGGGCTCATCTGAGAAGCTAACTGCTGGCTGATGTTCGTATGCTTTGTAATAATTAAGTGTCACACTTCAAATTTCAGCAGCACCAGAATCATATCCATCTCCACTATTCCGGCTCCCAAATAAAAAATAAAAATAAAAGTCCTATATCTGAAAATTATAATGGTACTATAGAACTGGATCACCCCTCTTCCGTGTTTACATCCGGATTTGCTCTAAACCGTTTTCCTCCTCTCCCTAACCCAATAAGAGCCAAGCAGGGGAGTGGTAAGGTCCAGTAAACTGCAGTATAAACACAAGCGATTATTTCAATTTTCTCCTCAGATTATGCTTTCGTGGCAGACCAATAAACCCAATAATGCCTAGATTTACTAGAAAATTTTTTATTCATTTCCCCAATGCAGCAGAAAGTAAGCTAATAACGTCCCACCGAGAGGGCTGTCAGACTAAATCCCTCAACTACTGAAAGCACTGCCTGGATAAATCTCACTTCACTTTCCATTCTGCCAACCACTTAGGGCAGGGCCCAGGGGAACTCTTCAGCTTATCCCTCCTCACGCAATGTCACAAGCGCAAGCCAGAGTGGCCCAATCAGTGCCAAGAAAAGAACAAACTTAAAAAAGATTAATTCACAGATGTTCATGCATTTCACATACACTGTGCCCTATGGCCCGTTGCTAGGGCAACAGGAGACCACCAGTGTGCGCTTTATTGGCTTTATGAAGTGTGTCTCGGGGACTATAGTCCGAGAAATGCAGCATGATAATGGCAAGGCTTTTCAGGAGGCTTGTTTTGTGTTTATCCACATTTAACCCTCAGAGTATTATTAAGCACATTGCTATGCACAGCCATGGCCACCCCCACCACACACAGATATCAACAGGGTGGGAAAGATGCTCAGCTTCCAGATCTGAGATATGCATTTCCTGAGGTTAGCCTCAGAGAGGCCTGTGGTAAAATTCTGCTGCAAGCTATTTTTTAAAAACCTCTTCGGCGCATTTACAGAATCGTGAAGCAACATAGTTTCCCTACCAGTATGATATATTATATACAGGACTGGGCACTCGCCTCCTAATTCCCTACGAGAAAAAGAATGCCTCTGATCTAAACCTGGCAATAATTAGTCCAAAATAAGACGACTTTTCGCCAAGCTTCTTCAGCCTTTGCCGTCCTATATAGCAGGGAGGAAATGTTGGTTCCTGCATAACAGAACCATTTAACAGAGGCTTAGAGAACAAATCACACAAATAACCTGGCTCAATGCATTTATTCAGAAGCTTTCTACTCTTCCTCCATCATACTTTTGAGTTCAACACCTCAGCGTTTGTTCACGCTCAACAGGCCAGCCAACGCTTAAGATAAAGAGGTTTTGTCTGTTCCCTTCTTCTTTGAGGGGCTGAGGGTTAAAATCACAAATGTCACAAATCGTAGAGTAGCAGCACATATCAAGTGTTAATCCAAGAAAAAGAGGGGGGCAGAGAAAAAGAGAGGGCGAGCAGAATAGATCAATAGAAGTAAGGGCTTACATTCAGATTCACAGGAGAAATAACATGCAGAGACAATCATTTCCTGGGAAAGCTAAAGCCTAATGAGAATTTACTCTGTCTCTTTTCTTCAGACAACCAGCCCTTTTGTGGCAGGGGCTTCCTGACTGACAGGAACCCAGGGCCCCTTAATAGGATTTCCATATTATTTCTAACACCTGCCTAGAAGTTATTTGTTTACATTGAAGGAGGCAAGATTCTCAAATCAGACATCTGCTTCTAGTTCAGGCATATCTTAGGAAGCCATCTAGAAAGCAGCTTTGTTACCATGGTGACATTTTTATTTTCTTCCCTTAGTTGGCCGGAAAAAAAAAACATTAGCATTTCCTATTTTATTTTGTTCTTCAAAAGGCCAAATGTAGCTTAAGAAAACATAGAACTTCAAACATTGCTATATGCAATGGGTCATCCAATATGTATTTGTTTTATCTAATTAAATGAATCAGATATGAAAAGGTGAAAAGGAAGTAGCTTAAATTTATTATCAGATTTTTCCATTTCCCACTACTTCTTTTCTTTTTAAAAAACCTATTTATGATTAATATATCAATTTTCCAAAACAATACCAATATTAAAATTAAACCTTCTTACATTAATCAAAGTCAGTGTTCTACCTGGCATTAGCTTACCAAACACTCGGCATTTATTTATAGTGAGCACACATACACACAAACTTTTCTGAAAGCTTAAAAGTGCAGTGGTACCTCGGGTTACAGACGCTTCAGGTTACAAACTCTGCTAACCCAGAAATAGTACCTCGGGTTAAGAACTTTGCTTCAGGATGAGAACAGAAATCGCGCCGCCATAACATGGCGGCAGCAGGAGGCACCATTAGCTAAAGTGGTATCTCAGGTTAAGAACAGTTTCAGGTTAAGAATGGACCTCCAGAACGAATTTAGTTCTTAACCCAAGGTACCACTGTATGGGGTATCTGCAGTATGAAATTTGACAGCATCATAAAAACATTTTTGGAATAGTGTTTGTCATAGGACTAGAAATATGCAGAAGGCTATCAAGTCCTCTCTCTTCAAGACACATAGATCCATCTACTCATTATCTACTTTAATGAAGTGGTAAATATTGAAAAGTCTTAAGACACTGGCAATTTTAAGAACTGCTGTTAAATGTTGCAGCCATGTATCTGGAAGCCAGTGCCACAGAAGAATATTCCGGGGTGTTAGGAGACTATAACATTTATATTTTCCAAAACATTTTAAGCAGCTAAAATTGTTGCCCTAGTGCAACAACTTCTTGTTCTGCCCATTTTCACAAGGAAGTAAGTAAGTACTTTATTACGGTCAACGACCAGCACATTTCACAAGGAATAGAAGCATAATTGGCAATTAGCTAAATACTGTGGACCTCCGTTTTTTTAAAAACCAAGTCATAGGCCCCCTACTTTTGAGAATTTTGTTATCTCTATGGTTGTTTTTGTTGTGTGAATGGTGCCATGGACACTCTGGGTGGGTTACCCTCCACCTCTGCAGATCATCAATTGGGAACCACTGGTACTTTAGTTGATCTCCGCAACACAGATCTCCTGAACAGACAATGGAAGCGTTACATTAACGACCAGAGTTTAGTGATGGAACACATCTCCAGGCAGTGCAGGGAAACACCCTAGAGCAGGGGTCAGCAAACTTTTCCAGCAGGGGGCTGGTCCACTGTCCCTCAGACTTTGTGGGGGGCCGGTTATACTGTATTTTGAAGAAAAACTATGAACGAATTCCTATGTCCCACAAATAACCCAGAGATGCATTTTAAATAAAAGCACATATTCTACTCATGTAAAAACACACTGATTCCCGGACCATCCACAGGCCGGATTGAGAAGGCGATTAGGCCACATCCGGCCCACGGGCCTTAGTTTGCCTACCCATGCCCTAGAGCAGGGGTGACCAACTCCCAAGAGACTGTGATCTACTTACAGAGTTAAAAACTGGCAGTGATCTACCCCTTTTTTGTTTGGGGTTCAGGTCAAAGTTTTAGGCATTCAGGTCAAAGTTGTTGTTGAGCTTTTTTTAGGGAGAAAGAAAGCCCTGTTTGGGGGGGTGCAGGGCAAAAAAATTGAGCTTTTTTAAGGGGAGCCAAAGTTGTTGAGCTTCTTTGGGGGAGCTGGTGATCTACCAGTGATCTACCACAGTTGTCAAGTGATCTACCGGTAGATCACGATCTACCTGTTGGACATGCCTGCGCCTAGATAAACACTACCATTGCAAGCAACTCCCCATTTACGCAGGGGTTGTGTTCCAAGGCAGCTGCTAGTATTGAGATGGACCAATTAGTATGTTTCAGTGTAAGTAGCTTCCTACATTCTTCCTAGAATATTAACAGTTTCCGGACTCATTGGGAAGATGGATGGCCTAGCCTATTTTCAGCTACTGCAGCACCATTTACAAGAGTAGAGTGATAGGGACCAGGAAAACAGTTTAAATATATATTCAGGCACAAAGCAAGCCAGGTTTGCTTGAGCAAGTCACAATACCTTATCTAACCTATCTCACATGATAGTTGTGCTTTCTTAAATAAAATTAAAAAATAAACTTGTATATGTCATTTTGAACTCCTTAGTTATACAGTTATACAACTGTGATAAATACATGCATTAATTAGCAGCATAAGGCCCTTTGTTTAAATACGTTATCATAGAGTTCCTTAAATATGTAGGTTTCAGACTGTACAAATGTATTACAGATTTCAAAACTATTTATAAATTCAAGCATTTACCAGAAAAAGCATGCAAGACTGTGAGGCTTTTTTTTTTTTTTGAGGTTCAGCTTTGGTGACGTTTGATTAGCACCCATTTCCACTTGCGATAATACTAGAATTTATTTGAACTTTAAATACAAGCCTGCTATTTTTGAGCCACTTCTGTTAACTATGAATAAAGTGTAGAACTTCTTAATATCATCGTATAAAAGCTAATTGTCATAGTAAAACTATATGCCAGCTTGGGAAATCTCAAAGCACATAATTCAGTAATTTATTATTCTCCATTTTCTCTGAACTATATTAGGGATTGATAAGACTGAATTGCAGGATAAGTGGACTGGACAAGACCTTGTCCATTTTTACAAACACCACCACCACTTGGATTTCACTCAACAAATTATCTAGTTTTCACTAATTTGGTAAACTTATGTCTGGGCCATATTACTTCAAAATACAGATAAGGGCTCACATGACTGGATGCTTCTCCATACAAAAACAAACATTTTTATGCCCATAGAAAGCTAGTATGTCAGGGAGTCGATTAGACTAGATCTCTATTACATCCAACATCCAACTGTCAAGTCACAGGTTTACTCTACATCAAATACCATGTTCTGTTTCCAGTAACTCATTAAACATTGGAACCTATAACCCATGTTGCTGGTTTTACCTTGATTTTATTCTGCTTTGGATTTTTTGTTTTGTTTTTGCCTCATCTTATATTTAGACTTTAAAGGTGGTATCAAGCTACTTAAGTCCACTGCTTTCAGTGGGTCCACTCTGAGTATCACTTAGTTGTATATCACCCTAGAATTTACCGTAATCATTTTATTTGTAAACCACCTAGGTAACTTCCTATTATCGGGTGGTATATAAATAGTTAAAAATAAATAAGTCCATAAGACTTTTGCCTTCTGGGAGACTAGAACATCTGGGGAAAGAAAATTCACGTTTCTCTAAATCATTAATCAGTCAGAGATTTAGTAAAGTAGGCATCAGAGGATTTTGTCTGAAGTGTCTTTATAGGGGCTCTCCTTACAACCATAAAGCAATTCTTCAGCAGGCAAAGCTGGGAGAAGATACAGTACTAGATAAGACTGCTTCTAGCACTGAAATATGGACACACACGTCTATATCTATATCCACACACACAGGACACTGAGAGATGGAAAATCTAATTTTTGCAACAAGAATACATGCTGTTATTCTCAAATGACTGTTCTATGCTGAATTAAAAAGCACAAGATGACTTCATTAGAAAGGAAACACTGAGTGTGGGAGAAAAATGTAGAAATCTAAGAAGAGTTTACTGCATCAGGCAAGGAGAAGTCCCCTTCTAAAGGCGTTTACCAGAATATCAAGTTAATGATGCAATTTAAATATGTATATGTATAGTCGCAAAATGTTCATGACCCAACAACAATATAGGGTATTATAAAGAACAATGCAATATCAGCCACTTAAGACAGACCAAGACAACAAACAGGGCCTTGCTAATTAATATTTGCTTTGCTTCAGCAGTCACTGGATGAGATTGCAAACAAGCAAGCCTGTCTCACCCAATCACATCATCAATCCACTCATGTTTCACCACCTGAGGGCTGGCTCTGCCCCACAGATATTTATTTATTCATCTGCGCCACAATTGCTACACATTTTCTGGAATTACAGCACCTGTTACACGTCCAAAGACAGGTATCAATTAATACTGCACAAATTGCTGTACTGCCAGACCAACAAAATTTTGTCATCATGCTACAATGCGGTGACCTTCCTCCCTTCTCCAAAAAATAATAGAAAATAAAATAAAATACCAAGCGTCTCCAGGGAATACACCCTTGTGAAACAAAGGAAAACTCACACTGCATCTCTTTATAAATGTTATCCTGGAGAAGCTAATCGAAACTCATGTCAACCTCTTGGAGTGGAAATAGGTAGTCGCTGCTTTCAAAGTCCCGCTGTTGAGATTCGGAAGATTCCCCCTGCCTCAGTCCCGCGTGAGTCTTGGTAGCAAGGAAGGTGGGGTGACCCTCAACATGCAGACCGAGTCTACAGATCCAGAGGGTGGGGAGAGGGAGGAAGAGTTGTGAAGCGCTGGCTTGTAATAAATCATCAGTCTCAAGGCTTGTTCACACATTCAGAAAGTCAGAGCTTGGCATGAGCTGATAATTTTTTAAAAAGAAATCCTGATAAAATGAGTGGCTCTCTCAATACAAAAGTGCTACAATGCTATATATAGTGCTATAGTAATTGAAAAAAATCAACACACATCAACAAAGAACTAAATGTGTACATGTACCTTTCAAATGTGTACCTTTCAAATGTTTACATAATAACTAACAAGGTTCTCTGCTACAGGTGTCTCTCCTTATTCTTTTGTATCTACGGTGGCCTTAAAAGTGCTGCTTTCAAAAGTAATTTTTCTATTACAACTTTACATTGCCAAGTAAGTCCACAGACACTTTACTAAAACTGCTGAATTTGCTACAATTTATTCCCTCCCTACAAAGCTACCACACAACCCACAGCGCAGGGAGGTCTTAAGAGGATGTGTATTCTCACCTCACTATGAGACTTGCCAGTGAGCAAGCAAAAGGCATCTATAAGCAAAATTCCCCATTTTCACTGGCATATTAAGTCAATATTACAGGAAGCTAAAGACAAACTGCCTGCACCTCTCAGTCTAGTAAATTCTTCCTTACTTCCCTTATTTTGATCATCACCTCTACAAATGGTTTCTATAATTTAAAAAACAAAAACAGAACAAAACTATTCCCTATGTTGGAAAATGCAACTCAGAACTACCCATTGTTAGCAGAGTCACTTAAATAACACAGACGGAGTTGAGGAGAGAGAAAAGAAGTCCTGATAGCACTTTAGTGAGCAAGACGAACCAGTGTATAGTTTGAGGAGAAAGGAACAGAGAGCTTTGGTCTTTCTTCCTTCAGGCCTTGTACATCGTTGGTAAACATTCAACCAAACATAGAGGAAAAAGTCACTGAAAACTGCACAGCCAATCAGCACATGTGTTACTTCAGCAAAGATCATGCCATTCTGCCCGGCTGCTAAGCAATATCTCCAACTATCCCCTCTTTATTAGTAGACTTTAATACTAACAGAATTAACTGTTAAGCTGTACACAGAATGATCTCTGGTGTTTCATGTCAAACATTTGGCCCAGCATACCTGAAGGAGCATCTTTGCTGCTGCATTTCAAACAGCCTCGGCCCTGTGGAACGCCCTCCCATCAGATGTCAAAGAGATAAAGAACTACACAACTTTTAGAAGACATCTGAAGACAGCCCCGTATTAGGAAGTTTTTAATGTTTGGCATTTTATTATGTTTTTATATTCTGCTGGAAGGCGCCCAGAGTGGCTGGGGAAACCCAGTCAGATGAGCAGGGTATAAATAATAACATCATTATTATTATTATTATTATTATTATTATTATTATTATTATTATTATTCATGACATTAAAGGTCTGGGAAGCAAAGCAAAACAATTGCTACTTGTGGCATGTCAGTATAGAAGTGGCAGACTGCCCGTTTGCTATCAAGAACAATACTGTGAACAGTACCATATTATCTACACTAAACTTTAAAAAGTATAAAGAACACAGAAAAATAAAGGTTTTCCATAGTTGCACTCATAATCACATGAAAGGGGTTCTATGCATTCAAAGGCTAGTGGGAATAACTAAGGCCACACAGCTTCTTTGCTTTCCAACCATGTGTTAGTTTCTGCATTTGAAAAAACAAACCAAAATCATTATGCTTAGCTCTCTGTTAGTAGTAATACATGGGGTTCAAAAACACATAGGTATCAAGGCCTACATGGATGCGGGGAGTTGAGTTGAGAAAGTTGTGGGAGTCTGAGTGATATATGCCTGAAGGGGGCTGTTCCAACAGTGAATTCCATGCATATTTATTCAGAATTAGGGTTCCCATATTTTGAAGGGCAAAAAAGAGGACACATTTGCCGACTTCTACTTTTAACTATAAAATGGTGACAGCAGTCACGAAATTAGAAGACGCCTGCTTCTTGGGAGAAAAGCAATGACAAACCTAGACAGCATCTTAAAAAGCAAAGACATCACCTTGCCAACAAAGGTCCGTATAGTTAAAGCTATGGTTTTCCCAGTAGTAATGTATGGAAGTGAGAGCTGGACCATAAAGAAGGCTGATCGCCGTAGAATTGATGCTTTTGAATTATGGTGCTGGAGGAGACTCTTGAGAGTCCCATGGACTGCAAGAAGATCAAACCTATCCATTCTCAAAGAAATCAGCCCTGAGTACTCACTAGAAGGACAGATCCTGAAGTTGAGGCTCCAGTACTTTGGTCACCTCATGAGAAGAGAAGAATCCCTAGAAAAGACCCTGATGCTGGGAAAGATGGAGGGCACAAGGAAAAGGGGACGACAGAGGATGAGATGGTTGGACAGTGTTCTCGAAGCTACTAACATGAGTTTGGCCAAACTGCGAGAGGCAGTGAAGGATAGGTGTGCCTGGCGTGCTCTGGTCCATGGGTCACGAAGAGTCGGACACGACTGAACGACTGAACAACAACAACAACTTTTAACTATGGATCGGTATTACGGCTCTTATTTTACATATTCATGAAAAAGAGGACATGTCACGGGAAAAAAGAGGACATATGGCAACCTCCTGTTCGCCGTGTCCAATGGGCTTACAACCCTAGTTCTGTGTGCTTAGGATTCCAGCCTAAATTACTATTACTCACTTGGTTAGCTAGCACTTTAAAAGAAACATGTAATGTCAGTGAGGAACATAAAGCAGATTACTCAAGGGCTATTTAAGTTCATTTGTTGTGGTCTGCAGTTGCATCTTCATCATTTCAAAGGGTCTTAACATGTGCAAATTATTTTTCTTCTACACATCTGTGCAAAGAAATGCTGTACCCCTTTCTCACTGATGCTCTTTACTTCTGGCCTAAGGATCCCCCTTCGTGCATTGATCTAGTTCTCTACATTT